>NW_027397080.1:25711197-26087624 GCF_003265705.2 Callorhinus ursinus
TGTGCTCTTGGATCTCTATCCCAGCACTTCTACCTGTGGAGAGTGTGACCTTGATTAGTTCCTTACCCTTCCTGGGCCTCGGTTTGCTTATCTGGAAAACAGGGATAATAACGGTCTCTCCCTGAGCTGCTCTGGGGATACAGACAATCCTCAAAACACACCTAGCACAATGCCAAACAACTGAAAGGCTCAATAAAAACTATTACAACTTATATATTAACGTCTAACATAGTACTTGGTTCACCAAGAAGAGAATGTGAAATGAGAACATGAATTCTTTCTCATCCTCTGCTTACTCCTGCAGTGCTTATTACTCTGTAATTGCAAATGTGATTCTGTACTTGCAAATGTCAGGTGTGCATTCTCTGGGTACATCTTTTCTCTTCAGCTCAACAGGAAGCTCCTCGAGGTTGAAGGCAGTGCCGATTACTCTGGCCCTTCTCCCCGGGGCGGCTGTCCACACACGTGGGCTGCTTTGTACACTAGCCGCTACCACGCCGCATGGCTGTGGATTCTACCTAACCAGCGGCCACATCTCTCCCCGGGGCAGAACTGTTCTCTTTCATCCATCCATGGCAATCCAGGCATTTTACGTTATTCTGACAGAAGATCCGAGCTTCCCCAGACCTCTCAGCTGATCTTTAAGATGGTCTGCTCTTCCTTTTTTTTTTTTTTTTTTAAGAGAGATTTTTAAATAATCTCTACATAAAACCTGGGGCTCCAACTCACATCCCCGAGATCAAGAGTCACCCGCTCCACTGACTGAGCCCACCAGGTGCCCCAGTCTGCTCTTCCTATTAACTCAGAATAGAAACATTCTTGGTAGGGGGTACCCTGGTTGGCTCAATTGGTTAAGTGTCTGTCTGCCTTTGGCTCAGGTCATGATCCGCATGGGGCTCCCTGCTCAGTGGGGAGTCTGCTTCTCCCTCTCCCTCTGCCCCTCCCCCTGCTCATGTCCTCTCTATCTCTGGAATAAATGTTAAAAAAAAAAAAAAAAAGAAACATTTTTGGCAGTATCTGCCTTAAAGGGTAGTGCTGCCTCACCGGGACAGGGAAATGGCCATGGACGCCATAAGGATCTCATCGTGCTGCCACCCAGCGGTAACCAAGTGGACCTTGACTGTCGGGAATCTTCAACCAATCCAAATGTTCCAAAGAGGAAAATGGTTTATAAACCAAACTAATACATTTGGTCAAAACCAGCCTTCCAGGGAACTTCGGGGGTGCAGTGGGGGAATGGACTGAACCCTCAGTAAATGTCACTTCTATGGATCTAAATTCAGCTTCTTCCATCCTGTCACTTGAGTCCTGACTTACTATAATCAAACAGCATGACAAACCAAAAGAATGGCAAGATCTTCCATCATCAAAGATTTAAGGACATTAAAAGGCGATACGGCATGGTGTGCAACGCACGGACTTAGGGCCAGACTTCCAGGGTTCAAATCCCAGCTTTGCCGAACAGCAACGGTGGGACCCTGACGAGGTTCCCAAAATGAGCTACATGTCTGTAAAAAAGCGATGACAGCAGCACCTGCCTTGAATGGCTGTTGTTTCATATGGGTTGACGCAATTGTGCTAGGCGTATGGTAAATTCTCCATAAATATGAGCTAGTGTTACTATTTTCATGTCATCATGTGCAGTACGTCCAAACGCAGTTACAATTTAGAGTAAGTTCTCAAATCCAGCTCTTCCCTGAATTCCCTGCCCATCCACTGGCTCAAGTCAGAAGAGTCAATCCTGGCCCCCTCTCTCCTTTTCTCACTTCTCACATTCAGGTGGTCTCCAGGAGCCAGGTCCCTCCAGACTTCCACGATCCGACCTCTCAAATATCTTACACTTGTCCACCTCCCTCTTCCTTCTGTCCTAGTCTGGGCCAGTGGTTGCTGTCCTACCAGGGCTGGTGACCTCCCTGCCACTCTTCTGACCTTCTTCAATCTGTCCTTCAACCGGCTCTAACAGCTTTTTTTTTTTTTTTTTTTAAGATTTTATTTATTTATTTGACAGAGAGAGAGAGAGAGAGAGAGAGCACAAGTAGGCAGGCAGGCAGGCAGAGGCAGAGGGAGAAGCAGGCTCCCCGCTGAGCAGGGAGCCCGATGTGGGGCTCGATCCCAGGACCCCGGGATCATGACCCGAGCCGAAGGCAGACGCTTAACCGACTGAGCCACCCAGGTGCCCCTCTAACAGCTTTCTAAAGTGTAGATGCGATTAAATCATGCCTTTACGTGACAATTTTTTTCTTGGCTTTATTACGCACTGTAAAATAAAGTCCAGCTTCTCGAGCCTGGACTTTAAGGCTCCTTACTACCTGGTCCCAGCATGCTCTTCCGGCTTGCTCCCCCTCAGCTATACCTGAGTCACACCCTGCGACCCCCTCTCCCCTGGATGCTCTTTGTGTCTCTGGCTGCCCTGTTGCCTCTGCCTATAATGTTCCTCCTTGGTTTCCTGCCCATCCAACTTCTAATTACCTTGTGAGACTTAGCTGAACGTAAGTCGAAAGTCGGTGCCTGGTAGCCAGTGAGTTGAGGAAAGTAGACTCATGTATTTGAGACTGATTTTTAAAAATTTATAAAATAGGCGTTTTAAAAATTTTTACTTTGGTAAACCAGAAAACCTAGTTCATTAGAAATTCCCTAAGGCTCATTTTACGTCTGTGCTTAATATATCCTAGAAACTTAATAGATATTTTTATCATTTAATCTTCATATCAATCCTGTTGGTTTGACATTATTACAACCGTTTTAGAGATGGAGAAATGTGTATTAAGTAATTTGTCCAAGGACACAAAGACAGTAAATGGCAGAGCTCAGATCTGAACACTGGTCTGCCTGGTGCTCGCTGGAACGGCACATACACTGAACACTGACCTATGACTCCCAAGCCCAGGGATGGGACACAGGTAACCACCATGCTTTCCTCCTTCACGTTGTTCACCTGGCATGTTTAAAAGAGAATGTTGGCCCTAATCTGACTTTGGTGTAAACGCACTGCCGTCCTAACTTATGCGGTGGTTTAACGTTTATGTTCTGCTATTGGGTCTGAATGTTGGCTCCTAGACGAAGGAGGTTAGATAGGTTTTAGTATACCACCTAGTGGGGTATAAAATGCAATTACACTTTTTGACGAAGAAGCTGTTCAACCCAGGGGCTTCCAGCTGATCTTACCCTCTCGTTCACTCATTATGCACCACCAGCAAGCATCCGCTGACTGCCCACCACATGGCTGACACTGTGCTAAACTTATTTCCTCATCTTCTTCCAAGAACTTCTTTACTCAGTCTCACGAAAGCATTTCGGCAAATTGGAGTGCTTCTGAACCACAAGCTGAAAATTTCTGTTTTAGGATAAACGAACTAATGGTTTTCATTGGTCTGTTCTCTCCAGAGACATCTAGGCTCTTGGCCCCTATGATTGAGTTTGGGCCTTTTTTAGTTACTCAAGAATAGGTCTGCTAATGCCTATAAAACACAACACACACACACACACAATTCAGTAATTCCAACTTTTCAGAGTCATTAAAATAAATACCCTGTCTGGATTGCTGGCGTTTTCCTGGCACTAAGTGGTCACTATGAACACAGGAAGGGCTAATCTGTGATCCAGAGTGGTAACCCAAGACCATGAGTGTTATGGATGGAGTTGAAGTCCTAACCCCCAGTACTTTGTAACTGTATTTAGAGACAGGGCCTTTAAGGAAGTAATTAAGTTAAAATGAGGTCGGTAGGGTGGGCCCTAATCCAATATGCCTGGTGTCCTTGTGAAGAGATTAGGACACAGAGAGAGAGAGAGATACCGGAAACATGCACATAGAGACACAACCATGTGGACACGCAGGGAGAAGGTGGCCATCCGCAAGCCAAGGAGTGAGGCCTCAGAAAAAAAGAACATGCCGACACCTTGATCTTGGACTTCTAACCTTGAGAAATGTGAGAAAACACATTTCTGTTGTTTTGTGATATTTTGTTATGGCAGCTCTAGCAAATTTAACCACAGAATGAAATCACAAATACTGATGAGAACAATCTGCAGATCCCACCAGCATCAAAACTGATGCTTGAGGGCTGCTTTGCTCAACCAATAATTTTTAAACTTCTCCTAGGTATTAGGCCCCCAATTAGATGTTAGGAAACTATACAGATAAGGCTTCAAATTAGTAGTGCAAAATGAGAATGGCTGACATATTTCTTTCTCTGAAAATGTGTCCCTGGAAAGACCCCAGTCACCATGAACTTGTGAAGAGAAATCTCACTGTTCCTTCTCCCCAAGAGCCCATAAAATTCAAGATACAAAAGCTACCTTCTTCTATACAGACACCTTCTAGCAAATAAAATTATCTTACCCAATCCTTCCAGTTCGTGAACTACCTCTTTCCAAACAGGCTCGATGTGGATACAGCTAAAGCACCAATCTGAGGTGATCTTGATGAGGTAGGGTTTCCTGAAGCTATCTGGAACCACTTCATTCACGTAGTGTGAGAAGTGCAATAAATACTTCTCATCAATGGAGTCCCGCCGCTCCGAATTAAAAGGGAAGTGAAAAAAGGATTCATCAAAGTAAAAATTCTCATGGAAATGCCGGAAGCGATATTCCCGCTGTTGCGGCTGCTTCTGGTAGCCCTGGTTCTCTCCGGCATCTCCATAGTGGTCATAATTGGACCTCTTTTCTTCATTGGAAAGAATCTATAAGGAAAGACAACAATAGGAAATCTGTGAAATGGAAAAAGTTTTACCCCAAGGACTATTCTGTGAGCAGCACGGAAGACACAGGAAAAGAAATGTAAAGCTATAGCACGGCTCGATATTCCGAATGCAGTCTCCGACATGCCAGGAAAATCCTCTCTCAATAGAAACGTTCAGTATTTCAAGACCAAAAGACTTCAGTCCTTCAGATATTCGCGTTCATCTTGGCTTTAGAGATTTTGAGTTATCAGAGTACTTGACACATCAGTAAAACAAATAAAACTTAACATAATGTTGACCACAAAAAAATGGCCTGGGTCACACCACTTAAGTTGAAATAACTCAAACCGAGATAGGAAAAGCTGCGAACACCAAAAAGTCCCCACAGAACTGAGTTCAGTGTCTTGTACGTTAGCTTTGTTTTACTTAGAAATAACTCTGAAGTCTAAAATTCGAGAAGCTGTTTTAGGATGATGTGCCATTCTATGAGCCAAGCGCTGTCTCTCGAAGAGCATTACCATACACAAATCAGGAAGCCATGGACTGATCTTTTGTGCCCATTCTAGACCAAGCTACGTAAGCTGACCTGTTGGAAAATTGTTGAAAATCTGGTGTTTACATGTACTTGTAACCTTGTGCGACTTTAATAAATACAGGAACACCAGTCTTTCTTTAATATAAGCTCTAGTATATATGCTGCTGAGGTGAGCATGTGATAAAAGTTTCTACAAAGGAAATAGAGACCTACATTTAGGAATTCTGAGAATTCTATAATTCCAATTAAAGCCTTTAAAACAGGCCAGTTTTTTTTTTTGTTGTTGTTGTTTTGTTTTGTTTTAAAGGGCTGAAGTATTCAGGCACCAATTTCAACATACTGGATGTGGCTAAATATGCTCTCTCTACCGTCATCTAGAAACTGGGTCAAGGGCATTGGGAGCGTGCCCTTTCTGAGAGTCTTCACAAAACTGGCCACTTAAAAAAATATTTTATCAGATCTAATGGATGTATCACAAGTTTGACATGATACCTCATAAGCCTTGCTAATTTGGATGAACTTGTCTTCTGCTCCAGGATCTTTGTTTTTGTCAGGATGCCTGAAACACAAATGGGCAGGCAGTGAGTGTGGATTTAATGTTTTACACACAATTAACATCTTGTACACACAGTTCACTACATCAGAGGCAAATGGAAGGCCATTCTGTTAGGACGGTTTCAAAAATAAATGGTAGAAGCAATCACTTGCTTCACGTGACCATAATAATTAAGTGAAACTTTGAAACAGGTGTTTCTACCCAAAGCACTTCAGCAGGGCACATTTTCAAAGCACCAGGGAGTTTGGCAGCATCCTACTGAGGAAAGGTGCGCTATAGGCATGTCTTTACCTGGTTCCTTAACACTGCTGAAGCTGGTTCCAAGCTAATGTCACTGAGCCCTACGAACCGACTTCTCTTCCCAGGATGGCAGCAACTCATCCCAACGTTAGAATGTTATCAAGGAAGGGATTTCTTCTGACAACTCAGGTAGACACAGGAAATAGCTTTCCGATACGGCGTGAATTCATTTAGTGTCAACCATGTTCCAAATAGCATATGGCTGCTGATGTTCAAATGAGAACATTTCAGTTTCGTTACTGCTCTGCTTGTCCCTTTTTGCCTAAGGTGGCCTTTTACCTATAAATGGATAATGATTTCCAGGCCCCATGTTTTAAGAGGTGAGAAAAATCTACAGTTTATGCAAAGTGATTTAAACTTCTGTTAGAACTAATGTTTGCTATTTTACACAGCTGACAATTAACTATATCCATTTGCGGTCATATGTTATTCTGTAATCTGCCTGTGTTTATGCCAATTTCCACTTTGGAGATTTTTAAAGTCCTGGAAAGTAGGGGCTAGGTTTTACTTCCTTAGGATCCCCCCAAGACCTGAATCAGTGTTTTATACCAACTGATTTTTCAACGTTCTTTTTGTTAAGAGACTCTATTACAGAGTACTCTTTATGTAACCACTTCTGCTAACTTTTAGTAAATTTCCTCTAGCAAAGGTTCAGGAAAGAGAAACAATCCACCTGGAAGCAAATGACTACTAAAAACAGCACCAAGTACATTGGAATAAAGAAAATTTATGACTTGATCAGCTTATTCTGGCAGGAACATGTTTGAATGAATTATACCACATATTCTGATTTCTCTAAAAATAAACTGAAAATGGCTGGCTGTTGAATTTAGACATCATTCCTCCCTTAACTATTTAGTTCTCATTATGGATATTAGTGAGAAAAAAATGTCAGCTGGGTATAATGAAAATCGTATGACTTAAGGAAACAAGATGGTGGTTCCAAAGCATGTTTCTGGATGACAAAAAAAAGTGTTTTAAATATTCAAACTTAGGCTGAAAAGAGAGAAATGATGCATTCACACAAATGAAGATTTAACATACAGAATGTGGTAGGGGAAGGATTGGAAGGGGCTTTGGAGGAGACCAAACCAAGGAGAGGGCTGTGAGGGTGGCTGGGTTAGAACCACAGATCCTGACGCAGACAAAACCAAGGCCAGAGAACAGGGAGGAAGCCACAAGACAGTTTCAGGTTATAAGGGATATTTTCCTAATTGCAGGACACTACCACAAGGTGGCAAACATGTAGAAAAAAGGATAAATCCAGCTCTAGGAAAGAACTGCCCAGTACTATTTTCAGTGTGTAGGAAACATGTCACCAACCGCAATATGATACACGTCCTTTAAACCTGGAAATGAAGAAAATACTGTCCTTGGTACCTACTGGCTGTAGAAAAAGTAATACAGAAAAAGTCGTAGACAAATCGTTTTACTGTTCCAGTGACTGACCATGTTATACCCATTTGTTTCCGATCAAATTTTAGGACGTCTCTTTCTTGGGATGTGAGGGTGTTTATTTCGCCAATGTAGACGACAAAAGAAGGGCACCTATGTTAAAACTTAATTATTAGGAGAGAAACATAGCTTTCCTGAGAGAAAAAAGTGACTTGAAATGGTTTCACCAAAGAAGGGGAAAGCTCTTGAGAAGCTTAAGAAACATTACTTAGTAGTAAAACCTAGCAGAGGAGAGTTACAAACCCAATTCAATGATTAACCACTTCCCCCAGCTGCAGTTCATTCCGAAAAGTCAAACTGGCTATCTTCAGTGCATATGAAGCCATCACGAAGTGAAACCAATGATTTTAGGGATAAAACACTGCCATAGCCAAAAAAGTAACAAGGAATAACACAGTGAAAATACAAAGGTGAAGTAAAATTTTAGACTTTCCCTGGATGATACTCTCTCTATTTCTAAGGTGATGAATGACTCCTAGAGAGAATCTAATTAAGGAAGAGAAGCATATGACTCATTTAATTAATAGCATAACACCCTTTTCAGCTCTGGAAGACAGAAAAGTCAAAGCTGTACATTTTAATAAATCCCACATACTCAAGCGATCATTTCTGCTTTTAAAATGTTTCCAAAGGCCAGTACCCTGTCCAAAAGAATGTTGCTACCTTATGGATTTATTGCAGATTTATGTATTTTGCTTTAAATATAAAGAGGCAAGAGTTTGAAACGACGTGGAAAGCAATTTTACTGTAAAGAGAACCCCTGGAAAGGGGCCACACATAATCAGATTGTATTTTTAGTATCGAATTCTGGATTCTCTGTGATTGGAGTTTGGTTTAAAATATTTATGAATTCAAAACATTATAATTTAAACTATATTTTACCTTTATCGCAACCAGCTTAAAACTAAGTTACATCCTTCACTGAAGAATAATGGTGTCAGGCAGAGTCATGCACAGCCTGCAATGTCATCTGCATGTGGCAGCTTTGCTCCTGCCTAACTTCCTGCCCGCCCCAACACTAACCCACTCACTCTTACGTCTGCTCAGACGCGTATGCGATTAGAAAGTAAAAAAAGCAATAAACTACCTATTGGTGCAGAAGGTCAAGCTATGGAGCCCAGAAGTAATACTTAATAACAGTGAGCCTAGATTTCCCCACAGGTAAAAGAGGGACAGCATATCTCCCTCATAGGGAATTATAAGGTGTAAATAAGATAAAAAGCATAGAACCTGGAGCCTAGCACGCAGTATGTGTGCAATGATCGGTCTCATCCCAAACCTGCTTTTATTACCTATGACTGGCTCCCCCAACTTCTAGTCACCTGTGCCCTTCCCATCTTTTCCCCTCCTGCTGCTCCCCTCTAGCTATATGATCCAGATACTTCTACCTCTTTGGCATGTCCAAAGCACTGGGGGAAAAAACTGACGATGTCTGTCCGTAAGTTTTAAATTTACTGCTATCCTGCTAATTCACAAACACTTGTATACTCTTTAGCAAATACAAAACCTATCTAGGTAAAAATCACGATTTTTCTATAGGATGATTTTTAAGAGTAATGTACTCAGTTCCTAAATATTGTAAAATTGAGGGCAAAAAGCTCTTACTCTAAATTTTCTTGAAAGCTTAATATTAATAATTTAGAACACAGGATTGGAGGGTGTTCCCTTCAGCAATGACACTCATAGTTACTTTATGAATAACACATCGTGGGGATGGTTAGCTGATCTATGGTTGATTATTTACATATATATTTTTAAAACTAAAGCTCCCTTTGACTTTAACATTAAATACGCTAGCAGCATCTAGGGTAATCCTTTAGGCCAAAGAATTCTTAAAAGGGGGTTTCATAGCAACACAGGCTTTGGATCTCATCACTAAAAATTAAAGAATAACATGAACATTAGTTCTCCCCAATAAAATATTTTAGACAGATACATATATTTATAGAAACAGAGATAAATAAAAGCTAACCATAATTTAGGCTTCATTCCCCTACTAAAACTGCTTAGCTTATATTAAACTGCTATTTCTTTGTTTCACCTACCATTCCCGGGCGAGCTTCTTATAAGCCTTTTTAATATCAGCCTGACTGGCTGTTCGGCTGACCCCTAGGACTCTGTATGGGTCAAAATCCAACGCAGACAGAATTTGCAGGATCAGAACCAGAACTATCAAGAACTGCCAGGAAATGCTCAACTTTTTCACTTCCATTTCTCTTCCTTTCCAGAGCTGAAATGATCGAAGAAGCAGTAAGTTTCAGTGGTAGAAACCTGGACAGTCTTGCTTTTTAGATAAAGGGATTAGATATATAGATGAAAAATAAAACAAACAAACAAATGCTATTTGGCAGGAAAAGTGTCAATCTGTTTGACCAGGTCTTTTAAAATCAACAATCTTGCTACTATTTTTGAATATATCATACATAAGAACTATTATAGATGAAAAGATGAGCAGTAAGAATTAACAGCAACTTTCCAGACTCCTTGGATTAGAAAAGCTCTAGAAATGACTGAAAATGAATGAGATGAAGAACTAATAAGCAAATGTGGGAAAACATACATAGGAAAATCGAGGCAACTACATCTTAAATACACTGTTTTACTTATTCTGACAATAATACTTTAAACTTAAAGATACGTGGCTTAAGAACACTTCACTGAGTACAGGCTAAATAAATTCATGAGATCATAAGATTTGCCAGGTGCAAAACTATGAAATTCAATAGTTGTGACGTTCTTGGGGTTAAATAAGTACAAGTAGGAAAGTGAGATACTCTTAAAAAAAAAAAACAAAAACGGTTATGACATTGTGTACCCCAATTCTATTCTCACCACACCCACTGGACCAAGAAAATAGGGAGGATGCTCTTTAACCATGAGCAATATGGTTATTATAAATGGAGACCAAAGATGAGGAAAAACTTGGGAGAAAAAATTTAGTTTTCCACGTGAAGGGAGATTAATGGCAAAGGCTGTAGACCAGGCAGGGTCTTCAAACGTTAAAGATCCATGTCTGGTGAGTGCAGTAACTGAATGCACTGTGGGTTCGGAAACAATCCTGGTTGGTTAATGAACAAGGTAGTGCTGTATTGCACGGAATTTACAGTCCAGAATTATGACCTTTGTGCCAACATACGGTGAATTTTCAAGGGTCATATTTATCTTGACTTTTCATGAATTACTAAAGTTTTAAGGTTCAAGTGTCTAATGTGACACCTTACTTAAGGAAGGCAAAGCTGTAACAGCGGTGGATTTTGACAAGCGGAAGTCTAAATAGTGCCTGGGAGTGCTCACGAAATTGACTCACTTGATTGCCAATTTTTAGGACTGCATGCATGCTGAACAAAAATCCTAAAACAATTCAGTTTCTTCCTCGTTAAGGCAACCTATAACCTATTCTGCCCTATAAAACACGTACAGGGCGCTAAAACTCGGGAAGGTGAGGTAGCTACTGACTGCTTAAGCACACAGGCTCTGGAAACAGACTCATACTGGGATCTGTCCTCCACCACTTTATGACCTTGGGCAAGTTACTTAAACTTGCTAAGCCTCAGTGTCATTCATAAATGGAGGTGAATAATACCACCTTGAAAGGATCAGCAAGGGAGTTAAATGTATGTAAAGGATTTACTGAACATAGGGTCAACAGTCAGAAAGTGATACTTATTATTTTTGTCTATCACGCAGTGCAATCGCTGCCTTATTCCACCGTGTCAGTCGCCTCCAGTGAGCAGCCCAAGAGGCGGGGGGGCTGTGAAGTTCTTTGGCTGGCAGTCTCGAGCTCGAGTGTGCCGGCCTCGGGGCAGGAAACCACCTGCCCAACAGGTAGGCTACCGCCCGCGGGCAGTATCCCCTGGTCAGGGCAGCGGCTCCAGGAGGCACGCTCCGGGTCTGAGCTCCCGCCGGAGGTCGCAACCCTCCAGGAGACGGCCGCCTTCCCCGCCGCCCACCGAGAGCCCTGGGCCCGGCCCTGCCGGCTCCCGGTTTTCCCCGGGCCCGGGGGAACCGGGAACGAGGAGGAACTGACGGGAGATCCCCGAGCCTGCCCGGCCCCGCCGCGTCCGCGTCTCCGCGCGTCACGCCGGGAAGGAGTTACCGGGAAAGGGCACCGGCCCAACCGGCTGCAGCGTCCGTACTCCAGTTAGTCCGCCGGGCCGGGAGCCTCCGGTCCGCACTAGCGCTAGCCGGGACCTCGGGCGGGGAGAGGGGCGGGGACGAGCGGGACGGGTCACGTGACACTTAAAGGCTCGGCTCACCGAAGGCGCGGACTGAACTGGTCGAAGACTTCTACTTTGCGAATCTGTTTTGACCCTTGCTACCCGCCGTCTGCGCGTGGACCTGGCGCGGTTGCCATAGGAACGAGGCGCGCTCTTCGGCTGGATCCAAAGGGACGATCGTGACCAAAGAGGCCAAAACGTGCCTCCTAGAGAGGCAAAGTCGCGATGCATGATGGGATGCCCCAAAGACCTCCCCGATTCAGGGAGGAGTTTCCACTCGTACCAGGAGATGGCCCTCGTCTAGTAACAGTAGCTAGGGTGGGGAAGCAATCGCTGGTCCCTGTTCTCTTTAACCCTATTCATAGAATCCTAGAGCGTCAGAGTTGGACGGGACCTTAGGGAGCCTTTCTAGTCCGACTCCTCCTTATACCGATGGGGAGACTGAGGCCCAGAGAGGGGCAGGGACTTGCCCAAGGCCTAGAGAATCCAGGACTCCTAAACTTATTTACTAAAGCGAGCTCCGCCATAGAATGTGCCAGGGACTGCCCTCAGCACGAGAAAGGGATGCGTGTGTGTGGCGGGGAGGGAGGGGGAAAGTCACAGGTGAATGAAGTAAACTTTCATTGAGCCAATGATATAGGTTCCTTGGGGATATAAAGAAAGAGATTTCATATCCCCCCCCGCCCTGTTTTTATTATTTAAAAAAAATTTCCTTTGCATTTATCACCAACACACTGTATCCTTTATTTCTTTATATTGTTCATCGTCTGTCTCCTCCCACGGGAATGTAAGCTTCTAAGGGCAGGGTCTTCTGTTTTGTTCACCTGGATCTTCTCGGACCTCGGCACAGACAGGATCTTAAATATTTGTGGAATAAATGAATGAATGGGGCTGAGGTTTTGATGCTCAGGAGAATGGATTCTAAGGTGGACTTGAGTCAGGTTCCGGTTTAAATTTTGGCTGCCTTGCGCCACTCACTACCTCTGGGACCTTGAACGGAGACCACTTCCTTGAGCCCCATCTGCAAGATGGGGGAAAAGAACACTTTTTGGTATTCTTTGGTAGGATTGTAGTCAAGGACAAGTGAGATAACATAATGTAAAGTGACTAGCGCAATGGCTGAGACTTAGCAAATGCTCAATAAACAGGAGCAATTATTTTTGAAATGTGGAAGTGAGCTGTACAAATTGGGAGTTCAGAAGAGTAGATTTCTGCCAGTTTTTTTTTTTTTCCTTGTAGGAGGAGCTAGGGTGGGAGGGAGGGAAGAGGGGGATTTAAGACCGTGAAATGTGGGCTTGGTTGGGTGAGACAGGAGAGTCTGGAACAGTAAACGACGACATCTGGGCACGGGGCAGGGGCAAGAGAATTATGGTTTTGTTACCGACAGGGAGGGGGCTAGAGGACACCATAGCCGGGAGGGGCTTGAATGGGGCGGAACAGACCATGGCATGGGTGCCCCTCTTACCAGCAGTGTGACCGCCTCCGAGTTTTTGTAAAAGCCGAGTGGCGGTGCCTTCTGGCTAGGGATTGGCGGCGCGGACTGAGAGTGCGCTCTGGGGGAGGGGCGGTGACTCGGAGTGCGCCCTGGGGGCGGAGCAGCGATGCGGGGGTGTGTCCTGGGGGCGGGCCGCGGAGGCAGAGCCGCTGGGGCCGAGGTGGTGCGGGGGCGGGGCCGAGGGGCGGGACCTGGGGCCGAGGGGCGGTGCGGGGGCGGGGCTCAACGCGGTGGCGGGTCCCGAGGCGGGTCCTGGGCGGCGGGCGGGGCGCCGCGGCCGAGGCCCGGAAGCGGACCGAGGCCGCCCGGGTCTCCGTCGTCTGGCCGCCATGGACGAGGCCGACCGGCAGCTCCTGCGGCGATGCCGGGTGCGGCTGGTCCGCGAGCTGCAGGTGGCCTCGCTCTGGGACGTTCTGCTGTCCCGCCAGCTCTTTACGCCCGCCATGATCGAGGACATTCAGGTGCGCCCAGTTCCCCGCGCCGCGCGCAGACTTCACGTCCCAGATGGGGTCAGCGAGGCCGCGCGGAGAGGCTTGCTGAAACCACAGCATGACTTAAAGGCCGAGCTCCCGCTCTCCACTCCCGGTCTGTGCCCCCCGTACCCATCCCCTTTGGGGAACCATCGTGTGGGAACCCCCTTTTCCCTCACGGCGTTGAGCCCACTAGATCGTCCAGCGGAACCGTGCGATCCCGAACACCTCTTCCAGGGTTGGCTAGAGCGATTGCACGCCCTGCACCACCCAGCATGCACTGTTGGCTGCTGCAGCACTGTGTTTCTGCCCGGGAACTGGGCCTGTGTCCGGCCTTCTAGCGTGGGAGGTTCAGGGCACTCAGCTGGAGGGGGTGGGTCACACCGCCTGGCTCTGTGTCCCCCGCTAAGTCACTGATCGTCTTTGAGCCTTAGTTTCCTGGACTGTGAACTGGGGACAACAGTAGTAGCATGAGAACCAAATGAGCAAATGGATGTGAAACTGTTAAGGTCAGGCACAGAGTCCCGGCCTAGCTGGCTGTGCCTTGCCCACTTTGTTCGGCCCCTCCTGTGCGAAGTTTATGTTTCCTAAGGGGTTTTGGAGATGAGGGGCCTGGTGCAGGTAATGGAGAAAATAAACATGCGAGGTTCTCTTTTAAAAGCAGCTTCATGTCTTACTTGGCTCTCACCACAGGCCTCTGAGGTAAGGAGGGGTCTGGGAGGTATTTCCTACCAGCAGGTGTGTTTGGCTTTCAGGAGGCCTCTGGCCACTGCCCTGGGGACTGCTTGCAGACCGAGTGTCCGTTTTCTCCATCATCCCGGAGCTTGGCCTGACCTAGTGAAGAAGTCTTTAAATAGGATAAGGGTCATAATGAAAAATTACCAATGAATAATAATATTAAAAAAGTCTCATGAGCATCTGCTCTGTGGCCTATACTGAGGAGTGGAAATTGTTTGAGGCCGTATCCTTGCCTTCGGATACAAAATCGAATGCCCACCGAGGCCCAATGGGTGGGCGCTGCAGTGGGCAGCCGCCCAGCTCCAGCTCATATGGTCATTCCAGAATGCTGGCCCTGTGTTGCCAGATTTTTAAAGAGAAGCTGTAAGTCCTGATTTTGATGTTAAATTCCCTGATTTTAAATGTTAGCAACAAATTGAGATTTTTAAAAGAAGGTCACACGAACGACAAGGCCGCCATTTTGCCACACCTGGTTTGGCTGAGCCACATGGATCTGGGTCCTCATCCTGGCTTTGTTACATATTAGCAAGTTGCAGTGCCTTTCTGGGACTCAGTTTCCCTCATCTGTAAAGTGGGGATAATTGTAATTTAGCCCCTTAAGGTTGTTGAGGGGGACTAGATGAAATGATACATTTAACACAGTGTCTGTCTTACTGTGGGTGTTCCATAAATGTTGAGAGAAAGGCTAGTTGTTTTGTTAGTGAGGATTATCTTTTCAGTGACATTATAGGTCTGTGCTTTTCAGTATAGTAGCATTAGCCACCTGTGGCTATTTAAGTGTAAATCTGAAGTAATTAGTATTAAACAAAATAGAAAATTCAGTTCCTCAGTTGTAGGACCCCAGTGCTCAGTAGCCATGTTGGTTAATGCCTGCCATCTTGGTCAGCGCAGGTGAAGAATATTTCCATCATCGTAGAAAGTTCCCTTGGACAGTGCTGCTGTAGGATATTTGAGGCCAGGATGGTGTCTTATCCCTGTGGACCCTGAGGAACTTGGCCAGAGCTGGGTCTGAAAGGATGAGCAGATAAACAGTTTCTTCCTTTTCCCAGTGTCAGTGACCAGCCCCACCATCCTGACACCCGTTAACCTCAACCATTCTTGCACTTTACAGTCCGCCTGATGAGTGCCCAAATCCTGTGCATTCTCCTTGATTTTTCTGGTGTGTCCACTCACTTCTCCATTCCTGCTGTACTGTCTTTGCCACCACCTGATCTGGCTGTGGCTCACTCCCTTCTGTTGTCCACCCTGCCCCTAGGATGATTTTTCTAAAAGGCAGATCTGACTCTGTCACTTTCCTAAAACTCCTCAGTTGCTACTCACAGCTTTCTTGGCATGACCACATAAAAGCCTCATCCCTCATGACTGTTTCCCATTCCAGCTTACATTTCTCATTTCTCTGAATTCACTCTTCACTTCCTAATGTTCCCTGGGGTCTCAGTAAAGACATCCCCTCCTGGAGACCTCCCTGGCTTCCCAGGGCTGAATTGGATTACCCTGGACCCTCCTAAGGCCCATGTACTTTCCCACCTGACACTTCTGTCTTTGGTGTGTCACTGTTGATTTGTCTGTTTGCAACTCCCACTAGATGTCTACTTCTTGAGGACTAATAATGTTCACTGCTGTATTTTCAGCACTTAGCAATGCTGGGCTCATAGGAGATGCCTCCAAAATAATGAATAGATAAGCAGGGCGCCTGGGTGGCTTAGTCGGTTAGGCGTCTGCCTTCGGCTCAGCTCGTGATCCCAGGGTCCTGGGATAGAGCCCTGTGTTGGGTACCCTGCTTGGTGGGGAGCCTGCTTCTCCCTCTCCCTCTGCCTGCCGCTCCCCCTGCTTGTGCTCTCTCTTTCTCTCAAATAAATAAATAAAATCTTTAAAAATAGGTAAGTGAAGGCTGGCAAGTGGCACACAGTCAGTGTAACTGCAGGCTCAAGTTTTGCCCCCGTGACCGATTGTTTAGACCTAGGCTAGATGGGAAAAGGGGGGGGGGAGGGACAAAATGAGAGTCACAGGACATTGTGTGGATAACAGTGCCATGTCTTTCTTTCCAAACAGCATGCAGGCTCGGGGTCTCGGAGTGATCAGGCCAGGCAGCTGGTCATAGATCTAGAGACCCGAGGGAGTCAGGCCCTTCCTTTGTTCATCTCCTGCTTAGAGGACACAGACCAGGATGCGCTGGCTTCATTCCTGAGAATGAGTCGGCAAGCACAAAAGCAGAAACCAGAGGCTGTCAGACCCCCGAACCTCATGCCTGTGGTGCTTGGACCAATGGGCCTCACACCAGAGGATCTCAGAGGGAAGACGGGTCCATTAAAGCCGACTCCGGGAAAACTCTCTCCAGTGGTGCTGGGGCCTGAGCAGCTCTGGCCAGCCAAGCTCAGGCCAGAGGTTCTCAGACCAGAGGTGCCCAGGCCAGTGGACAGTGGTTCTGGACGATTCAGTGATGTCTGTGAGTACCAAGAGAGTGGTTGGTGGGTAGTTGGACCTATGAAGTTAATGACCTTGGATGTCCAGATCTCTCCCCAGGTGTGGGAAGTTCTCAGCCATTCTTTTTCTAAATAAGCCTACTGCCCCTTTTTCCCTCTCTTCCTTCTTCTGGGACCCCAATAACGCATAGATGTTTCTTTTCAAGATAACCCATAGTTCATGTAGGCTTTCTTCGTCTTTGTTCTTTTCTCTTTTTTCTCTGCCGATAATTTCAAATGACTTGTCTTCTACTTCGCAGATTCTTTCTTCTGCGTGATGGAGTCAGATGTTGGTGCTGTCTGTTGCATTTTTAATTTCATTCATGGCATCCTTCAGCTCCAGAATTTCTGTTTGGTTCTTTTTTATGATTTCTATCTCTTTTGTTCATGTATTATTTTCCTGTTGTTGTTGAACTTTTTTTGTGTATACTCTTGTAGCTTATGAGCTTCCTTGAGACAGCAATTTTGAATTCTTTATCCGACACATTGCAGGTTTCTATTTCTCGGGGGTCAGTTTCTGGAAAATTATTTTGCTCCTTTGGTGGTGTCCTATTTCCTTGATTTCTCATGTTTCCTGAAGTCATGTGTTGGCTTTGCATTTGAAGGAGGAGTCACCCCCTCCAGTCCTTGCTGACTGGCTTCTTCAGTGCATCTAATCTTGGATTACTTTGCACCGGCAGCGTTTTGGAACTTCTCTGCTCGATTCCTGGACTTCCACAAAGGCACTCTAATTTGTGGATGATTGTCAAAATGGGTGTTCATTGTCGGGGAAGGCGGTAGAAAACTCTTATTGTGCTACTTTGATGATGTCCCTCTCTCACTTTGTGGATCGATACTACTAATTTGGGGAATGAAAGAATTCTTCAGTTGTGGATAATAGTTATATTGTTGAGGTGCAGTGGGATTTTGGAAATGAGCAATAGTTCCAGATTTGAGGCTGTGAATTATAGGATTCTTCAGGCAGGTAAAACTATTTCCGATTAAAAAATGGGATGTGAGGGGCGCCTGGGTGGCTCAGTCGTTAGGCGTCTGCCTTCGGCTCAGGTCATGATCCCAGGGTCCTGGGATCGAGCCCTGCATCGGGCTCTGTGCTCCGCGGGAAGCCTGCTTCTCCCTCTCCCACTCCCCCTGCTTGTGTTCCCTCTCTCGCTGTGTCTCTCTCTGTCAAATAAATAAATAAAATCTTAAGCAAACAAACCAAAAGTTACTTTTAAAAAAAAAGGGGGATGTGAATGCTTTTCTGGCGTGGCTTTAAAACTCTTGAGAGAGTAGTTCCCAGCAAGGGGTCCCGGCCCTCTGTGAGCCGTGAATGTCACCATTGTGGGATCAGGAGAATAGGCTGCAGTGCAGCTCACCTTGCATTGCAACTCAGAGAGAGCCACCAAGTTCTCTTTGTTTAAGAAGAAAAAAGGTCCTCCTAGCTTATAGGCTGGTGGTCAGTGGACTTCTTGCTAATCGAAATGAAAACTCATTTGACACCGAAGGAAAAACGATCACCTTTACTCATTTATTCATTCCGCACATGTTTGCTGAGGACTTTCTGGGTGCCGGGCTCCATGGGTTCTACAGACAGGAAGCGTCCGCTCCCCTAGAAGTTCCCTTATGCCTTTCTGTTTTAGAATTTCATATGAATGGAATCATGTCACATATACTCTTCTGGCTTCTTCTCATTGGCATAAAGTTTTGTTTTATCCACTGTGTTGTACGTTTTCAGGCTGTGGACTGTTCCCTTGTATGGCTTTTTTCATAAATTGTTTATCCATCAACTTGTTGATGAACATTTGGGTTGTTTCTGGTTCCAGGCATTAAGAATAAGGCTTCAGTGGGGTGCGTGGGTGGCTCAGTTGGTTAAGCATCTGACTTCATTTCAGGTCATGATCTTGAGGTCCTGGGATCGAGCCCTGTGCCGGGCTCTGCGCTCGGCGGGGAGTCTGCTCCTCCCTCTCCCTCTCCCACTGTTCCTCCTCCCCACTTGTGCACGCATGTGCTCTCTCTCAGATAAATAAATAAAATCTTTAAGGAAAAAAAAGAATAAGCCTTCAGTGATCATCCACGGCCAGGTTTTTTTGTGCTCACTGCACTCGTTTCTCTTGGGTCTATACCCTGGAATGGAATTGCTGGTCAGAGGGTAGGTGTGTGCTTAACCTCACTGGAGACTTCTGAGCTGTTCTGCAAGGTGGCTGTGCCCCTAGTCTCCCACCAGCACTCCCTCATGTTTCCCGAAGTCTTGCTCTTCTGTATTCAAAGACCCTTGCCCCACCCCTGTTGGGCCAGGCATTCATTTCTTGTCTCTCTTTCTATCTCTCTCTCTCTCCAGGTGCTCGGGAGATTTCCAAGCAAAATCCTGATTTGGTGAGTCTTCCTGTGACTTGGGGCCAGCTGCCTTGGCTTTGGGCTCTTCTGCTCTGCACGTCCCAGGTCCTTCCCTCTGCAGCTGTGTCGGGAGCCCAGGGAACTAAGCCCGGCTGTCGGGAGGGTCCCAGGCCCCATCCCGCTCCCTGACGCTGACACAGCTCTTCCCGGAGCAGGCTGTCCGAGCCTCCCTGCTCTTCCCTTGTCTGTGAAGTCAGGGGGTCAGACCTCACAGGAGGGGGTCAGACC
Source organism: Callorhinus ursinus (assembly GCF_003265705.2). Classification (NCBI taxonomy): domain Eukaryota; kingdom Metazoa; phylum Chordata; class Mammalia; order Carnivora; family Otariidae; genus Callorhinus; species Callorhinus ursinus. The sequence goes on from NW_027397080.1 coordinate 25,730,706, forward strand.
ATGAGCATTGGCTGTGGGACGGAGTCACTCCCACTCGTGTGTGCGGGTCCTGGGCTCCATGCCGGGGTACCAGGGAGCAGACGCCGTGTGTTTCTAGCCCTGGTGGAGCCATCAGCCTTGCAGAAGCTAGTTACACAGAGACATATCTCAGTCTCAGTCGTGTTAAGTACTGTGACAAAAAAGAACAGGCTGCTGTGAGAGGGGATTCGAAGGGACACAGGGCCCAGGGGCTCGCCTTCTCTCCTGAGGGGTGCTGCGAGACCCCAGCTGACACTGGTCCTTGTGCTTGGGCAGGCGTACGCCCTGAACGCAGACCCCTGCGGCCACTGCCTCATCATCAACAACGTGAACTTCTGCCTCAAGTCGAGGCTCACGGCCCGTACCGGCTCCAATATCGACTGTGAAAAGCTGCAGCGACGCTTCCGCTTATTGCATTTCACGGTGGAGGTGAAGTGTGACCTGAAGGCCAAGGTAGGGTCGCTGTCCATGGAGAGGTTGGGGAGGGGCGGGGCGGCGTCCTGCCGTACCCCGGCACAGCACCTGGTGTCCAAGAACGGTGGCTCTCGTGACAGTTGTGACGGTCATTACTGCAGTGTTGGCCCCGGGAGCAGGGAAGGTGCTCTGCCCAGGCGGGCCCAGCATGGGGACCCGATCCATCAGTGCTCCGGCTCATCTGCCACTTTCTCTTGCAGCAAATGGTCCAGGCTTTGGTGGAGCTGGCGCGGCGGGACCACAGCGGCCTGGACTGCTGCGTGGTGGTTGTCCTCTCTCACGGCTGTCAGGTAGATGCTCCTTGGGTAGCTGCCCCCAAGTGCTGAGCTGAGAGGCCCTGACGGAGCCCCATCCCTTCCTGTGTCCTCGCCTTGCAGGAAGAGCCGTGGGGCCCTGTCTATCCCCTGTTGTCTTCCTGGGAGCCACCCGGCCCTCTGAGGAGTTGGATGCTCCTCCTGGGTTCCTGGGAGAAGCCATCTGGGAAAGGCACGGAGGAGATTCTGCCCACAGAGCTCCTACCCTGGATTTTATTCGGAGCCGGGCACAGCACACAGGAGCTCCCAGCTCCTGCCTCCATCCCGCTAGGCATTGTCCCAGGCCCTTTGCCGTTGCCTGGGTGTCCGGACACTGGGATCCGCTCTGGGGTTGGCCACTAATGTGCTGCGTCATTGTGGCGCAGCCCCTCCCACTGCCTGGGCCTCAGGTCCCCGCATCTTTTCACGTGAGGGTTGGACAGGTCAGAGGCTCCAAGCTGGAGGCCTGTAGTCCCCGTGGGGGTTGCACCGTGTTTTCAAAAGTGGCAACTTTCTCAGAGAAATCAGGATTTCCAGCTTCTCTTGAAAAACCACAATGGTCTGGCCTTACTAGGCCGCATCCTCACAGAGTGAAACTCTGGCCAGTAGCTAGGCAGGGACTGCCCCCTTTTCATTCATGGTGTGACCCCCTGGACCGGCAGCATGGGCTTCACCAGGAACTCGTGAGAAATTCAGACTCTCAGGCCTTGCCCCAGACCTCTTCCCAGGGAGCCTCCGCTTTGACAGGGTCCGCATATACAGAAAGTCTGAGAAGAACTGATCTAGAGCAGTGGTTCTCAATGCTTAGCTGCATCAGAGGCTCCTGAAAGACCGTATCGCTGGGCCCTACCACCAGGGTTTCTGAGTTAGGTCTCGGGGGAGCCCAGGAATCAGCATGCCTTACAGGTTCCTAGGTGATGCTGATGCCACTGGTCCAGGGAACCACACTTTGAGAACCACCAATCTAGAAGAAGCTGGTCAGCGCTATCCAGTTAGGCTAATGTTTTAGGCACATGAGTCTGAGACCTCTGGAATAGAGACTGCCTAGGACCCATCCAGAGCCAACCTCTGTAAAGTCAGGCTTGTGCCCCTGGCTGAGACCTTCTAAATGCTTGGCCCCACAGCACCTCTGAACAGTGTGTTGGATTCCTACCCCAGCTTCTTGGTCTTGTAACCAGGAGTTTTGGTCTCCTAGGCCAGCCACCGCCAGTTCCCAGGGGCTGTTTATGGCACGGATGGATGTCCTGTGTCCATCGAGAAAATTGTGAACATCTTCAATGGAGCCAGCTGCCCCAGCTTGGGAGGGAAGCCCAAGCTCTTCTTCATCCAGGCCTGTGGTGGGGGTAAGCAGGTCCTCAGTCTCCCTGCCGATGACTCTAGTGGGAGGAGCCGCCCCTGCCTCCTTCTCTCTTCAGTCCCTCCTGGGGCCCAAGGGGCAGTCAGAGGGTCCCAAACATGGCCCCTTTGCCCGAACGGCAGCACCTGCCTCTGCCTCGAGTAGGTCTCAGCTTTGTCCAGCCTGTAGAGGTAAGAGCCTTCCAGCTCACGGTGCGGGAGCCTCTGGGGCTCATTCAGCTCTGGCAGCTTCAACTCCAGAGACTTGGCAATCACAGAGCAGAGAAGAGGAAAAAAACCTCTTTCATTTTCCTTATCACTCCCCTGACCTGCCTCAATTAGACCGTCTCTCCACTGTGGCAGAGAAAGGGAGGCCAGAGCTAAATTAAATTCCCAAGGGCCCAGGTACCGGAGATTTCAGTAATATGCGTGTGTGTATATATACATAAACATATGTATATGTATATACACACACTGTATATATATATATATTTTTGTTTGTTTATTTGTTTTAAGAGAGAGAGAGAACACGAGCTGGGCGTTGGGGAAGGACAGAGGGAGAGGGAGAGAGAATCCCAAGCAGATTCCATGCTGAGTGCAGAGCCTGACGCAGGGCTCATTCCCAGGGCCCTGAGATCATAACCCGTAGCATATTCTTTTTTTTTTTTTAAGATTTATTTATATATTTTAGAGCGAGAGCGTGGGGGCGGTGGGGAGGGACAGAGAGAGAGGGAGACAAGCAGGGCGAGGCTTTCACCTCAGAGCTGTCGAATGAGGGGAACATGGAGATGGAGTTCGCATCCCTTGTCTGCCTCTCTCTCTCTCTCTCTCTCTCTCGCTCTTGTATTCCCCTCTCAGATCCCACTGTGTCTTCTCTGCTTTCCCCAGGCGGTCCCTCTGCCCCCCTCCGTCTCCTTAGGCCATTCCTGCGGCTTCCCCCACCACAGTGCTCCCCGACCCGGCCACCCACATCTCAGGTCCCGGCCCCTGTTCCACTTCAAGTCATTCCCAGACACCCAGGGCAGATTCCGGACTCTCGGCCAAGAAAACAACCAGAAGCAGGGACCTGAGTAAGCAGTGGAACGGCCCAGCTCTCACACGTCTCAAAAGCCCAGGCTTTGCAGGCTTGGGGCCCTCCATGGAAGAGGCAGCAGGGCTGAGAGGCAACACGCAGAGGGCAGAATCCTGGCCCCTGAAGGTCAGCTGTGAGAACAAAGGCACATTGCCGAGTTTCTGAGTTAGATGTACGGGGTGAGAGGTCAGTAGATGTTGGGGCTATTATATGGGGTTGCCAGAACCATCCTTGCCCCGTCTCTGCCCCCTGCAGTTGGGACCCCAGCTTCCCTGGGTGAACTGTGACCTCCTTCCCTCCTTGCTGTTTCCCACCACAGATCCAGCCACGAAACCCGCCTCCTCTCCTGCCCAGGGTCTGCCTGACCTGCTGCTTCCCCCACCAGGACTCTTCCCTCTCCCATCAGAGCCTGGGTCACATTGACCTGCCCCAGAAACCATTCCCTAAGGAACCCTCCGGGCCACTCTGCCCTCTGTCTGCTTTTTCTGAAGCTCTTTGTAGCTGCTTCCTGTCTGGAGTGGCCCATTGCACCCTGCAGTGATTCCCTGGGGCTCGTCTCGGGAGACCTCCCGCCATGTCATCACCCCGATGGCTCTATGGCAGAGCTGTGGGTGGCCGGAGTCCTGCCCTGACCCCTCTGGTTTCCAGGTCTGCCACGGCTTTGGGGGGAATTCGGATTTTGAAACCGAAAAGACAGAAAATGTGAGTGCAGGAATCATCCAGCATCTTGCGAGCCTGACACAGTGGTCTCATTTCTGCCTCTTATCTGTGGATGGTGGCCCGCGGGCAGTCCGCTTTTTCTCATCCTGCGTTAGCCCGTGAGCATTTCTTCACATCGCTACGGTCCTCATCACCGCTAGTTCAGAGGGCTTTATAATGCTCCGTTTTAGTGATCGGCACTCACTAATCCATTTCCCTGACGTCGGCCGTTGAGGTGATACCCAAGTTTTGGCTCCCGTGACCACAGATGTCTTTACATAGAGGGTGTTGATGTCACATGAATGAGTTCCTGGGGAAAGCACAGGGTCAGAGGGTGTAAACATCTCCACAGATCCTGTGACCTCTGGTTTGCTGCCTTCTTTGATTTCCTACAAGGATCTGAGAGAGCTTTGCGAGTACGAGTAACATAGTAGAACAAAATAACGAGGGAGGCAGGAGAGACGATAGGACAGAAGAAGAAGACCCATTCGGCAGACGCATGATGGACAGAGGGACGAGAGATGTCTGGAAGGAAACACGCCGATTGTTAACAGAAGCCGCCCCCCTGAGAACAAGACCGAATAATGCCACTTGTTTTTTAATGACATAAAGTTGATCATTTTAACCATTTTAAAGTATACAGTTCAGTGGCGTGAGTACATGAGCACACATGCCTGTGACCTAGTTCTAGAACTTTCTCACCGCCCCGAACAGAAGCTTCGTACCAATCAGCACTCACTCTCCTCGCCTGCCTCCTCTCAGTCCTTGGCAATGACCCGCCTGCTGTCTTCTCTGTGGATCTGCCCCTTCTGGGTCTTTCACGTATATGGAGCCAGAGACGTGGCCTTTGGCATCTGGTCCTTGCGCTCGGCATGTTTCCAGCGCCCGTCCACAGTGCACCAGCGGCCGGCGCTTCCTTCCTTTTCAAGCCAGAATGAAATTCCACTGGATGTGCGCAGGCCATTCGTCTGTCGTGGACGCGGGGTGTCGCCACCGTTTGTCTGTTGTGAATAAGGCTGCTGTGAACATTGCTGTGCAAGGTTTTGTCAGAACACCCGTTTTTGGTTCCCTTGGGTGTTACCTTGTAACTTGTTTTTACGGCTTTTTAAAAAGATTGTGATTAGGTAAAATTTTACCTAATGAATGTGTAAAACTTTTGTTATAGTAAAAAGTAAAGGTTTGGGGACTCCTGGGTGGCTCAGTTGGTTAAGCATCCAACTCTGGATTTCGGCTCAGGTCATGATCTCAGGGTCGTGGGTTTGAGCCCCATGTTGGGCTCCACGCTCGGTGGGGAGTCTGCTTGAGATTCTCTCTCCCTCTCCCTCTGCCCCTCCCCTGCTCACACATGCGTGCGCTCTCTCTCTCAAATAAATAAATCTTAAAAAAAAAAAAAAAAAAAAAAGAAAGGCAAAGCTTAGGTTTCTGTTTCTTGCGGCTATTTGCTCAGCCCTGGCACCCTGGCTCCAGAGGGGGTCCCGCGCTCTCAGGCCGGGGCAGGCCGGATGTCGCCAGGAAGTGAGGAGCAGGAGCTTTGGTCTGTGTGTGTCGGTGATGAGTGGTGTGTCTGTCTTTCGTCCCTGCAGAGCAGAAAGACCATGGGTTTGAGGTGGCCTGCGCTTCCCCTGAAGACAGGACCTCTGGCAGTGACCCGGAGTCAGACTCTGCCCCATTCCAGGAAGGCCCAGGCCCCTTTGACCAGCCGGACGCCGTGTCTAGTTTGCCCACGCCCAGTGACATCTTGGTGTCCTATTCTACCTTCCCAGGTGAGCGCATCAGGAGAGCTCCTCCTCCCAGCCGGCGGGTCCCCCCCGGTCTGCCCTAGAAGCAGCTGTGTTGCGAAGGAAAGGCGTGGGGGTGAGTCTCAGCTCTGCCCCTTGCCATCTGTGGGACCCTGAGCAAGTTGCTTCGCCTCTCTGAGCCTCAGCTCGGGGTGAGGCAGGCGAGGCGCTTAGGAGGCAGAACTTCAGGGGGCACCTGCTCTTGGGTTTGTATGCCTCGCTTGCCTCACCCTTGTCTTGGTCCTGCCTCGGTCTTCTCATCTTTAAAATGGGAATAGCAGTCCCCCTTCAGGGGGCGCCCTGGGGATTCGCAAGGTGGTTAGTGCCTCCCTGAGCATGGTGCCTGGCACATAGCAGGTGTGAGGAGCGTTAGTCTCCTTCCTTTCTTAGCCCTTGGGCGAGTCACATGACTTCTCAGAGCTTTGTTCTCCTTGCTGGGAAAGCAGGAATCACAACCAAAGTCCCAAGGTGGTGGGGAGGGTGAAGTAAGGTCCTGACCGGAACAGAGCACAGAGATGTGGGCTGCTCCTGCTGGACATGTGAATGGGCCCAAGTCCAGAGGTGGCTCCAGCCTGCACGTGGCGGGTGGCTAGCGGCTCTCCAATAAAGTTCAGCCTTTCTGCTTCTGCAGGCTTTGTTTCCTGGAGGGATACCAAGAGGGGCTCCTGGTACGTGGAGACCTTGGATGGTGTTTTTGAGCAGTGGGCTCACTCTGAAGACCTGCAGACCCTCCTGCTCAGGGTGAGCGTGGCCTTCCTCTGGGGAAGGAAAGGGAAGGCTGCTGGGAGGGGCACGCGTCCTCGGGAGAGGGCGGGAGGGGCGGGCAGGGCCGCAGGCCCACACCAGAGGTTTCTTCTGCACCTTGCCTTGCCACGAGGTTGGTGCTTCTGCTTCTCTTAATTGCGAGGTGTTACTATTGCAGTGACATTGGCCCTTTGTTCAAAGGGCTGCCTTCCCTGGCTTCTCTGAGGTCCCAGGCTGACACTGGGATCCCCACTTGCAGAACCAGTCCTCAGTGCAGGGCAGGTTGGCGCAGTGGCCAGAGCATGGCATTTCCTGAAGGCAGGTCATGGGGCCTGCACCCTTCACCCCACTGTGTAGTCTTCTAGCCTTGACCCTCAAGAATTATGATTTCCTCAGTATATGCCCTTCTCGGGGGGGGCCCCAGTGAGAGAGCGGGAAGGATGGCCTGATAGGGCCCCAGCCTCTCCCCATGGGATCCTGCTCAGAGCAGCTGCTTCCTCCACGGGTCTCAGAGCACACGTGGGCCTCTCCCGCTTGCTCAGGTGTTTTGTGTCATGAGAAGGGTCTGGAAAGGCTGGGACCATGCCTTCCTCCTGGGGAGGCTATGGCTTTGTGCTTTGCGGAGCAGAGCGGAGGAGAAAGGAAAAGCAAGTACAGGACTCGAGGGGGCCCCGGGCACCGTGACTCTGGGCAGGTGACCTCAGAGGCAGCTGGGGCCCTGCAGGGTCAGGCTGGGAGTCCGTCAGGGCCAAGCGGTGCACTTGGCTCCTGGACCTGATCTCTTCTCTTGGCTCTTCTTTAAGCAAACCTCTCAATCTGATTTGAACTTTGTGAAGTTTTGAAGTTTGAAATTTTGAATTTTGAGTTTTCTAAACTTATAATGGATATACTCTTCTTTCAATACCCTCCCTCCCAACTCAAGGAGGCTGCAGGTTTTTTAAATAGTTCTTAAGCTTTTATGTATGTATGTATGTATGTATGTATTTATTGAAGTATAGTTGTCGTATGTAGTGAGTTTCAGGCATACAACACGGTGACTTGACAATTCTGACGTCACCACGGTAAATGTAGTTGCCACCGCTCCATACAAAGTTATTACAGTATTATTGACTGTATTCTCTGTGCTGCGCTTTTCATGCCCGGACGTTTGTACCTTTTAATGCCCTTGGCCTACTTTGTCCATCCCCCCACTGCCCTGCCCTGCAGCATTATTGACAACAGACAAGATTTGGAAGCAGCCTAAGCATCCATCCATAAATGCATGGATAAAGAAGACGTGGTCTAGATGCACAATGGAATATTACTCAGCCGTAAAAAAGAATGAGATCTCCCCATTTGTGACAACATGGATGGAGCTAGAGGGTGTTATGTGGAGTGAAATAAGTCAGAGAAAGACAAATACCGTATGGGTTTCACTTATATGTGGAATTAATTGTTTTTAAAGATTTTATTTATTTATTTATTTGAGAGAGAGAGAGAGAGAGCACAAGCAGGGGGAGCGGCAGGCAGAGGGAGAGGGAGAAGCAGACTCCCCACCGAGCAGGGAGCCCGATGCAGGGCTCAATCTCAGGACCCTGGGATCACGACCTGAGCCAAAGGCAGACACCCGACTGACTGAGCCACCCAGGTGTCCCTTATATGTGGAATCTGAAAGACACAACCAGCAGACAGAAACAGACTCATAGAGACAGAGTACAAGCCAGCGCTGTTGTCAGGGCTGGGTCAGTGGCCATTCCCCCGCAGCCCCTCCCTGGACCTCTGACTTCCATCGAGAGCCCTCACAGACTTCCCCGTGCTCATCTTTTCACAGGTCGCTAATGCTGTTTCACAGAAAGGGATTTACAAACAGATTCCCGGTTGTTTCAATTTCCTCCGGAAAAAACTCTTTTTTAAAATGTGATGCGGGCCAGAGCCCCTCCGCCTCTCACCCTGCTTTACTGTTCACCCCAAAACCTTCCTGCTCCGGGCCCACGGCAGCCGAGGCCCGGTCTGTTCTATGGCTCCAGCTGTCGTTCTTCAAAGGGGTTTGTGGCCTCTCGTGGGTCTGCTCTTTCCCCACCGGTGCTGGACAGGCTCTTAGCAGCTTCCACGTTGGAGACAAATGACCAGCGTGAGGAGGAGGAGCAGAAGACTACCAAGGACACCGCAGGACTCTTCCCAGCGGCCCTTTCTCCAGCCAGTGGCTGGGGCCTGTGACCCCATGGTTGTCTCTACAGGAAGGCTTTTGACCTCAGTACTATGGACATTTGGGGTCAGATAATCCTCTGTTGTGGGGCTGTCCTGTGTGCTGTAAGATGTTGAGCAGCGTCCCTGGCCTCTGCCCATAGATGCCTGTGCACCCCTCCCTGAGTAGTGACAACCAGAAATGTCTTCAGACACTGCCAGTTGTACCCCCGTGGGGCCCCACTTGAGAACCACTGATCCAAAGGAAGTTTTGGTTACAAACAAACCAGCATCTCTCTTAGATCAGCAAGTTTGGGGCTACTGGAGTCTGAACAGTTGGAATCAGTGAATCCTAAGTGAAGTTTTAAAAGTCACCTATTTTTCTTATGTTCTAGTATGCTTAAAAAAATCTTAGGTGAAGATGGACGCTTTTTTTTTTTTTTTTGCCTATTTCTCCCTTCACTTTGTTCCAACTGTTTGTTTTTCCTTATAAAGGAGATTTTTTGCTTTTTTTAATTTTAATTTTTTTTTTTAAAGATTTATTTATTTGAGAGAGAGAGTGCACGCAGAGAGGGGAGGGGCAGAGGGGGAGAGAAAGTCCCCAACAGACTCCGCACTGAGCTCGGAGCCCAATTCCAGGCTCGATCCCACGACCCTGAGATCACAACCTGAGCCGAAACCAGGAGTCAGATGCTCAACCGACTGCGCCACCCAGGCGCCCCAGATTTTTGCTTTTTTAAAAACATTTCCCCATCTCTTACTTTATTTGAACCCGACCCCATCTCAAGAAGGTGACTGGGCTGGGAGCTGTGTCCTCAGGGCAGTGAAGTCACGGGTCCAGGGAAACACAGATAAGGCCCCATCCCTGAGGTCTGGTAAGCTCTCCTGACCCTGGCCAATTTGTAGCTTTCAGGGCCGTGGACGTGAGGCATATTTGCTAAGACTTACCAAGATGGGATTCATGTGGTTGTCACCTCATTATTATTTTCCTCCTGTGACCTTTCCAAGTCTGAACTCGTCCCCGGGACTTCTGATGGTTGGTTATTTGCAGTCACCTGCAGGACACATAAAAGAAAATAATCAGTTCTGCTCTACCCAGCAGAGCAGAACGGCGCTTGGCAGTTTCCTGGCTTACTCCCTCCAGGCTCTGCGCTCGCTGCTCATGTGAATCAGGTGGCCCTCGCTTGGGGGGCCCTAGTGATGTTCAGGAGAACGAGATGTTATCACAGCTCTTCACAGACCTGCTGGGGGTACTTAGCCTGAGGTTCTGTTTGGACTTCAGGGCAGCGGGCCTACGAACTCCTAAAAATCAGGTGCCGAATGTGTGGATGGTTTTTAGATTTCATTTGTTTCTCAAAGCGATCGAGAGCCCCGAAAGGGTTAAACCAGCAGTGCTATTTGCAGGGCACTGTTCTGTGTTGCTTTTAGAGGCCTTTTAGCAGTATCTGTTGAAACTTTTACTGGCCAACTCTGTCATTCAGTGATGCTGCTGGAGCTCCACAGCGCAGGTACTCGGCTCCTGTGCAGGAGTGTGTCCAGGGGGTTCCCTGCAGCAATGGGAGGGAGGACGATAGGGAACCGATGAGACCGTCACTCGTTAGGGTTGTAATACGAAATATTACTGAGCTGTCCAAAGGGATGACCTGATGGATGGACTGATACGTAAAATGTGATACAGTGTTAGGTGAAAAGACCCAGTTGCAGGACAGTATGAAGAGTGAAATGCTATTTTTGGTTAGAAGATATTCTATATTAATGTACATAGATACTTGATATAGGCATGTACATAAAGTCCGGAAGTCCATCCACCCTGCTGTTAACGGTGATTATCTCTGAAAGGTGGGATTGGAGCTGTAAAATGAGGGAGACTTTCCTTTCTTTACTGGGTACACTCCTATATTCTTCTAATATTCTGACAAAGACAATGTATTACCTTCTCAAATAAAAATAAACATTCAGCTGGTGGATGCTGAAGATGCATGTGTTGCTGTCGTTCTGCGAACATGTGTTGAAAGGATGAATGCCCTTGGCCACCTGTCCCCCGTCACCTCCCTGCTCGTATGTTTTGTTGGCAGCTGCCTGACCTTGCCCCCTGCCCCCCCCCCCCCACCCCCGGGTCTGGGTTTGTGCGGGCAGGTGTCCCCGGCTGCACACAGCACATCCCAGGCTGGGAGAACTGCGAGGTTTCAGCAGCCCCTCTGCAGCTGCTGGGACAGCCTCTTCCGGACAACAGCTGCCTGCTCGGATGTGCCAGTCCCGGAGCCCGTTACTGGGCACGTGTACCTGTCCTGGCTGCCGTCCCGTGAGCAGGGGCCTCTGCCCAGCTGCCGCACCAGGCTTGCCTTCCCCGTTGATCCCCTCCAGCATCTGGCCATGCTTTCAGCTGTGGCCTGCTCTGTGGTGCCTGTCTGTGGCTCGGAACAGCTAATGCTGGGACAAAAAAGGACAATCCCCCCCCCCCCCCCGGCCCCTGCTTTGGGTCCCCAAGGTGCTGCCAGGACCAGCTGCTCGGTGCTGCTCCTGCAGCACCTGGGGCTGGGAAGGGCCCCAGGGTTTGGCTGGGGAAATGGCCCTAAGCCAACCTTCCAGCCAGCCAGTGGGTTGGATGGGCTCCTTTGAAATGCTGGTGGGAGCCTCTAGTCCTGCACTCAGATCTTCCTTTACCCCAGCGGAATCACAGCTCCCCTGCCACACTGCCCCCCGGCAGAGTTGCCCCCAGACAGACAAGTGAACACGGAGCCGGCGTGGCGACGAGACTCGGAGACGGCCACCTGCTCACTTGGCGGTGCCCGTTGGACGGTGTAGTTTCCCTCCTGTGACCGCGTGCTCGTGCCGTGATTTCATACTGGAATTTAATTTTGTATTTTGTATTTTTTAAAATTTATTATTTTTATTTTTATTTTTTTTAAGATTTTATTTATTTGACAGACACAGCGAGAGAGGGAACACAAGCAGGGGGAGTGGGAGAGGGAGAAGCAGGCTCCCCGCTGAGCAGGGAGCCCGATGCGGGGCTCGATCCCAGGACCCTGGGACCATGACCTGAGCCGAAGGCAGATGCTTAACGACTGAGCCCCCCAGGCGCCCCCATACTGGAATTTAAAACAAGAGTGTCGGTTTGATTCAGTTGAACAGTTCTCTGCAAAATAAACTTAGAAGAATGAAATCACGTGCTAGCTTTCCCTCACTTCGGGGGGGTGGGGGCTGTCACAAACAGCATGGAGTCATCCTGTTTCCTCCCAGCAGCCATCGCCAGGCCCCAGGCCTGCTCCCGCCCTTCCCCCGGGCGCCCCCAGGCACCCCTCCCAGGCCTGCCTTTCTTGTGATGCCTCCCTGTTCTGGCTGCTTCCATCTATTGCTGATTGTATCCATGGCAGGTTGGTGCCAGGTTTTGCGGGTTGTTGTTTTTTAAATAATTAATTTTTATGGTTTTATTTACAAACAAATGTGTGTCCATTGTTTACAAAAACAGGAACGGAGCCGGTGAGATACTGGCTTTGGGCTCACAGGAGACCACTCTGGGGACACATTCATAATAACAGTGGGACCAGCTCAGTCCCGTCTGCCTGGTCTCTCCCGATCTAAAACTGAAAATCCTGCATGCTGGGAAACCTCTCAGCCCAGGGCAAACTGCAGAGTAGTTGGGGGACCCTTTAGAGGGACTCATTTCCAATCATTAATGCTGCAGAGGTCTCAAATGATCAGGTTTTGGGCTTTGCAGATAAATGTGTTTCTAGCATTGGATGGTAGGGCCTACATATAGAAAAAAACAAAAATATGATAAAATACCCTATTAGTCCTAAGAAACCCACTCTTAATACCTGAGGAGTATCCTTTGTTTTCAAGCTCTCTGGACAAGGCCACCCTCTAGGCACCTTTCACTCACAGAGATTGCGGGGGCCCACGGAGGGGGACCCAGCTAAGGTTGGTTCCTAGCTCCTGCCTAGCTCTCAGGTGGAAGGAGGGGGTTCTCAGACCCTAAAAGGGCACTGCTCTTGTGGGGCCAGGTGAGCAGGACAGGGCCCAGGAGGCTCTGGGCTTGTCCGGCTCTCACTGAATGGATCCATTCCATGTAGCTGGAGATCCACGTGAAGACAGGGGGCTTGTGGTAGTCGTAGCTGAGGGAGGCCCTGAAGCTGACCACGCTACACACTTCCCCCTGGCCAGTAGTCCCCTGGCAGTTGGGTGGCCTGCCACGGTCCCCCTGAGGAATGCCACAGTTCTGTCAGAAGGAACCTGGGAGCTTGTGTGGGGCCATGGGAGGGGAAGGGGCTGCCCGCGAGAGCCCTGTGTTTCCCACGTTTGCAGTGAATTTATATACTGTTTTACCTTGGGTTGTCATGTTCCCTGAGGCCCGCCCGTGTGGTCACAGCTCAAGATGACGCCATCATGACCAAGAGCTAACACTGGTTATCGCTTTGTGCCTGGAATGGAGCTTGGCACTTCATATGCTTTATCTCATTTAACTGTCACGAGAACCTAGGAGGTAAGTATTGTGAGCATCCCTGTGTCACCGAGGAGGAAAAACTGAAGCCCTCAGAGGTTGTGACTTGCCTGAGGCTGGTCAGACAGTAAGTGAAGGAGCCCCAGGTTAGGAAAGATATTCTAATGAGGTGAAAGTAAGCTTTCCCAGTGGCCCCAATCACACTGTCACCATCACCTCCATTATGAGTACCACTGCTTCAAATGACCAGGATTAGCAGTATCGTAATTCTCTACTTGAACTTTAGTAGGCTTCTTATAATATGCTAATCCTCATAGCAAATATTTATTCCTCTTTGACAGATAGGGCATTGAAGCCTAGAGAAGTCATGCGACTTGCCGAAGACCACTCTAATGAATAATTAACATGTATAATGGTTTACCATATAAAAAGCATTTTCGCATCTCTTTCAGTCTTTACCCACTGTCATTCCATTTTACAGATGGGGAAACTGAGGCTCTAGGGTGGCTTGCCCAGGGTTACATAGCTAGTGGCCAACAGCTGGGACTAGAAGCCGAGCATCTGGACCCTTCCCTAGCTCTTGCTGTCTCTGAGGAAGTATTTTCTGCATAAATGAGCAAGTGTGCCTGCCATGCTTATATCTTGATAAGCCCGCGACACCTCCCCAGCTTCTCACTTCTGCTGAGTTTCCATGTGTCTTTGTTTTTGCAGATAAGCTAGTCAAGAGGGTGATATTAATTTATTCGCATGTATGTGTGTGGATATACTTCTGGAAAAATATGTCACTTACAGGTTTGTATCATTATGAAAAGACAATCATCTGTATGAGTCTTGAAAAGAGTCTTCCAAACCCCTGATGATCTTGCAAGAGAAGGGGGCAGGTCCTCTGTTCCTTCTTGGTGGCCTACCCTCATGGGATTTGTGATGGTTGGAGGGCTGTTTTGTTTTGTTTTGTTTTGTTTAGAGAGGTGGGGGAGGAACAGAGGCAGAGGGAGAGAGAGAATCTTAAGCAGGCTCCACGCTCGGTGCAGAGCTCGACGTGGGGCTCAGTCTCACAACCCTGAGATCATGACCTGAGCCGAAGTCAAGAGTCAGGTGCTTAACTGACTGAGCCACCCAGGCGCCCCTGACTGTTGGGGTTTATGTCAAAAGGAGACTCACACTCAGTGAGATCCGGTGGCTCGTGAGATAGGTACGTTTTCAGGTTGGGAGTGGTGCATCTGATGAGGGCTCCGGGGACCTTTGTGGAGGTCATAGAGTGAATGCTGTTTCAGATTCTGACCTTGGGCCATACAAAGGGACTTCTTTGCCTGACGTCACGTGGTCCTTATAACCCTCACTTCGTCTTAGTGGTGACAACAACAGCAAACACACGGCAACTACTAGGTGCCAGGCACTGGTTTAAGTGCTTCCCGTGGATTGTCTCCTTCAATTCTCTTACGTGTGATGCAGCTGCTTTTATAATCCCCATTTCACAGATGAGGAATCTGCAGTGTGGACGGAGGCTAAGTAATGCGCCCACAGTCCCACAGCTAGGAAGCGGACGAGCTGGGGTTCGAACCCAGGCAGTTTGACTTCTTATCCGTCTGTGCTCTTCTGCCTCTCCCAGGCAGTCCCCACTTCTTCCAGATGCCCCCGGATGGTGAATGTCAAGAGAGCCCCTGACTAGACAGGGGTGACCTGGCTTCCTTCCCCTCCCGAGCCTTGGACTCCCGGGGCCCACTTAACTCTGCAGCCTTCCCCAGTCTGTGAGGTAGGTTAGTTGTTGGGTAGAAAACAGCCCAGCTGGCTCTTGCTGGTCAGGGTTGGCCAATTTGAGCTGGGCAGTGTCGTTCCTGGGTCGGTAAAGAGGCAGAACACAAAGAGTCGACTGTTCCTGCCCCAGTTTTATTTCTGATCTAGCCCAGCTGGCACCATCGAACCCCCTCCTCGGCCAGGCTGACTGCGGATCTTCCTTCTGTTGGGGCTACAAGTGATTGGATCAAACCCCAGGACTGCATTTTGTCCCTGGTGGAGCTTGGAGCCCTGGATTCCTCCACGCCTTTTCATGGGACTGCTCAGAAGTGGGGGTCTGGACAACAGTCCCAGCGGACCCTCCTCCTGGCCCCCATTGGTGAGGGAGGAAACCTTCCAGATGATGCAGCCCAGCCACCACCGTGTGTCTGCAACCTCACCAGAGACCCGGAGTGAGAACCGCGCACTTGAGCCTACCCAGTTTTAAGTCATTAAGTTTTGGGGTGATTCGTTACCCAGCAATAGGTAATCAGGAGAGCAACATGGATGGATAGGATAGATAGTGACAGTCCTTAGTGCTGATGGGCTTCTCAGTTCTTTCTTTTTTTGTTTTTTAAGATTTTATTCATTTATTTGAGAGAGAGAGAGAGTGCATAAGCAGGGGGAGCGGCAGAGGGAGAGGGAGAAGCAGGCTCCCCCCTGAGAAGGGAGCCCAACACGGGGCTCAATCCTGGGATAACGACCTGAGCCAAAGGCAGACGCTTCACCGACTGAGCCGCCGAGGGGCTTCTCAGTTCTAATACACGTACTCAGCCATCCCTCCCACAGTGTCACTTCATATGACCTCTATTCCCACTGGACTGCCCTGCTCGCTGCCCCAGGACCACTGTCCCTTCTGTGACCAGTCCCTTGTATTGGCAGTCTCCTGACCTGAAGAGCCCCCAGTCCGCTGTCTGCCCCCCACCTCCTCCCCATCTCTCAAGGCCTTCCCCGACACACGCTGTGTCATTTCATAGTGTTCCAATGTCCTGTCTGTGTGTGTCTCACCTACTTGACCAGTCCCCTTGAGGGCAGGGGCCGGCTCGTGCCTCGGGGACCTCTGTACCCTCTGTGAGCCATCACGAGCGCTGGATCGCAACAGGCTGACTCGATGAAGGGACGCTGAGGGTTACGGCCACGGGGTGTCCTCCGGCTCTCTGTGGGTCTGCGATGAGACATCTTCTGGGAGATTGGGCAGAGTGAGCTCTCCGGGCAGCCATTCAGGAGCAGCCTCTTGGGCTGCAGAAGAGGCTGTGTGTGTGGCGATGAATCATGCAGATTCGAAGGGATGGCTGAAGGCCCTTCTGGAACTGCAGACCTGCTCTCTGGACAGGGAGATCAGGGGTCACAGGCACCTCTGGGTTCTGGGAAGAGGATGTGGGGAAGAAGGGAAAAGGGAAGATCACTCTATGTCCATGATGATAAAAGGTATTGAAGGCCCACTGAGATCAGTCTCTCTGCTAGGTACATCACACCTCACTTAAGGCTCCTTTATACATCTGGAACTTCGGGCAAGTTCTGTAACTTCTCTAGGTCATGGTTTCGTCGAGTGTGAAATGGGGATAATAGTACCTCTGCCTAAGTGTGCTTGAGGAGTAAGTAAGCTGGTTTACTAGCACAGCGCCTGGCACAGGGGAAGCGCTCAGTGTTAGTTTGTATGATTGACAGAGAACTCACTTGGAAAGGCATCCCGGAGTGCAGGGTTTCTGGAGGGTTGCCAATCCCTCAACATTACCGTCTATCCCAGTGGAAGAGCCAGTTGGCTGGGCACAGGTGCGAGGGTCACAGGGGCGTGGGAGTAGAAGGGGCTTCCCCCTGAGCTGCAACAAGCTGCTCAGGTTTAGGGGTGGCCCTAAACTCACAGGGCTGGGGGTCTCACTCACTGTGTGTCTCACTCACTGCTGTTTCCCCGATGCCTAGACCAGGGCCTGGCACATAGTAGGTGCTCAACAGGTATTTGCGGAATGAAGGCGAGAATAAACCTATGGCTCTGCATTTTGTTTAATGCCATCTGGATCTCAGGATTAGTGATCACGGAGGAAGCCTGATGGTCCAGCAAATATCCCCTGGCCCTATTTTGTGCCCCTCCCCGGGTTGGGGGCTAGAGATTCAGGGGTGAGTCAGGCACAGCCCAGTCCTTGCAGAGTCCTGGCTGCATCTCTAATGTGGCGAACCGTGTGTCTTGATGGGGCTTGTACCATGGCAGTGGGAAAGGGCAGGAGTGAGTGGTTGATTCCGCCCAAATTCTCTCTTGGGCAGAGGACCTTTCCCCTTCTCCCCCTCCCTCCTTTCCCCCACTCCCTGGGGCCATTCCCCACCGTCTCGATGGCTCAGACGCACCCCCCAGTGCCGACACACCCATACTGCACCAGCGCCTGCTCCCGGGCGGGGTTCTGTGACTCCCTAGGCCCCTTCCCATGTGCTTTATACGTGCACTACTCCACCCGGCCTCACAACACCCCTGCTGTCACCCTCGTTTTATGGAAGAGAAAACTGGGGCACGGAGTGGCGAGGAAGTCACGTGGGGCCACACAGTCATTATCTGCATCTAAGACACCAGGCTCCAGGAGCCCAGCCCCTAACCCCGCA
The DNA here is from genome assembly GCF_003265705.2 of Callorhinus ursinus. Lineage (NCBI taxonomy): Eukaryota > Metazoa > Chordata > Mammalia > Carnivora > Otariidae > Callorhinus > Callorhinus ursinus. Next base: position 25,748,085 of record NW_027397080.1, read on the forward strand.
CTGCCTCATGGCCACACTTAATTAATTAATTGCAGACCCATCCTGTGTCCCCAGGTCTTGGTATGGAATAGATACAGGGTCAGTGAGTGCCTGGGGCCAGCAGGGGACCTGCAGGCTTAGCTGGCAGGAGGCTCAGGGGGCTCTGATGGTCTTTGCCTCTCTCTCCTGGTTCCCGCCCCCACGCCCACTCTAGGCATCTGTGAGGCTGGCTCAGCCTCCAAGGGGTCAGAGCTCCTTCTCCCTCCCTACAGAAGAAGCAAAGGAGGGCAAGGGGTTGCACTCACTCTCTCCTTCAAGAAGCCGCCCCCACCGCCTCTCCTCCACATCTGTGCTCCTGCCAACCTACCGTGCAAGTGCACTCAAACGGAAAGGGAAGGTCCCCTTTGCAGAGCCGGTTGCAGTCTTCTGAATACGGCAAACTTTGGGGATCTTGATGCCAGCGAGCTGGGCTCATCAGTGGCGAGGCCGTGCCTGCCCAGCGCCATGGGGTGGGGCCTGGAAGAGCTGGGAGAAAGGGGGCTGAGCCAGAGGGTGATCCTTCACTCTCTCTGGCCCCTCATGGTCAGGGACACTCCAGAGGCCTGGCTTTGGACAATGTTGGGATGGGCCCAGGTAAGCCTGGGAACTTTTCTTCCCCAGGGACAATCAGTTCATCATAACATAATAACTCTAACTACATAATGATTATAACCACATCATACTAACCATATGCTATAATAGGAAATAAAAGTTACAATAATATAAACTCTCTATTATTATGGGGAAATGAATTGGACATAAAGAAAATAGGAGTCATTTGCCCTCAGAGGCATTTTCTAATTGAATCTCCCACCTTTCATTTTTAGGGGGGAAACTGAGGCTCACAGAGGAGTAACTGACCCAGAGTCTCACAGCTAGTTAGTGAGAATCCCGAACTAGGAGTCAGGACTCCTGACTCCCGGCTTCTATCCCCACCACCTGGCAGAGCTCATAAATTAAGTGGGGAGAAAGGGCAACTCTGGTGGGGGGGGGTCGCACTGATGTAGAGAAGCAGAAGTCATGGCGGGGGGACAACAGGCGAACAATGAACATCACAGAGCCTCTTCTTTCCCGTGTGGGTCTTTTCATTTCATTTCATTTCATTTCATTCTTTCTTTCTTTCTTTTAAGATTTTATTGGTTTATTTTAGAGATTGGGAGAGAGAGAGAGTACAAGCGGGCAGAGGGAGAGGGACAAGCAGACTCTGGGCTGAGTGTGGAGCCTGATGCGGGGCTCCATCTCACAACCCTGAGATCACGACCTGAGCCGAAATCAAGAGTCAGAGCTTAACCGATTGAGCTACCCAGGCACCCATCCCCCCACCCTTGCGGGTCTTTGTAACGGTGACTGCTCCCTTTCATTGAGCCCTTACTAAGTGCCAGGCCCTTTAACACATCATCTCATTTAATTTTAATCCACATTCAATTGTCTGCTTTTTTTTTTTTTTTTTTTTTTTTGGCCAGTGATGACATTGAGGCTTGAAGTCATTCAAATCGCTCATGGGAACCCAGTTCCAGATCCAGAGACCACATCTAGTACCCCCAAGAGGACGGGACACGGGTCTCCTCCGCCCCACAGTCGGCTCAGTGCCCTGGCCAGGTTCCAACTTGCAGAGATGCGTGCTGGCTGTCGGGGCGAGCGGGCGGTGTCGGGGATAGCGGTCACGTGATGCGGCGGGCAGCTGTCAGGGCCCAGCTGTTGGTCGTCGGAGACCCTGTGCAGGTGCAGCCCTCCCGCCGCTGAGCGGAGCTGCAGGCACTCTGGCAGCCCCAGGGCAGGCCTCTCAGCTCATTGGAAAATATATTATTTGTCGGCAACAAAGTGTGGCCAAAAGAGCAAGGATTGAACCAAATGTAAATCCCCACTTCCCCTCAGGCTGACTGGGTGATTTTGGGGCATTTATATAACCTTTCTGAGCCCTCATTACCTTATCTGGAGAATGGAGATCCTAATACCCACTGTGCAGGGCTTTCAGGATGATGGGTAATCAAAACTTCTGATCATTTGAGCACTTACCATATACCAGACACTATTCTGAGCTCAGGATGTGGATCAGCTCACATCATCATCGCAACAATCCCATGAGGCACTATTATTGTTCCCATTTTACAGATGAGTAAACTAAGGCAGCCCACAAAAATTTGCGTGATATGGTCCGTGCCATGAAGGCTGTTAGATAATTTTAATATTCACCACTGAGAAAGTTAAATTGAGCTCCTGGTCACGCAGCTGGTATGGAGTGGAGGAGGGATTTGAGCCCAGATCGTCTGGCTCTAGAAACGTAGTTTGGAAACTATACATCTTACTTTAGTTCTAAAGCACCTGGCACTTATTTTCGAGTGCCTGGCGGACTGTAACCTAGGGCCACAATCTTGGGTGAGTGGAGAATAAAGAGGCCTCTCAGGAATTGCTGAGCTGAATTATATGAATCCTGGCTTTGTTTAAAATTTTGGTATATTGTTCACGGGTTATTTTTACATTAAGTTTGATTAAAAAATACGTTAATATAGAATTCATCCTGGCTACTGAGTTGTGTGGTACCCCCTTAAATTTTGCCCCAACGTGGGTGTCTTGCTTGTCTCATCCTTGTCCCAACCCTGCTTGACCTGCCCACCCAGCCCAGTAAAAAAAAAAAATCTCCCAGGGCAGCAGAAGCAGGGCATGGAAAGACTCTTCCAAGACTAATTGGTTTCCAAGGCAAGGATTCATTTGTATGAGCCGTGCCAACTGGTCCAGAGGGTGGGGCAATATTTTCGCAGGCAGCACCAGTGGGTTCTCTGCACAAAGGTGATCTCTGCTATGGGGGTGGAGGGGCAGGTAGATGCCTCCTCTTCCAACTTCCCAGAGAAAAATTACTGCAGGAGCCTGAGAAAAGGAGGAGCGCTGGCACACACACAGAGCCAAGTCCTACGCTGTGAAATATCAGTGCTCACTCTGTGACTGAAGCTTCTCTCTCTCTCTCTCTCTCTTTTTTTTTTTTTGGTTGGGTACAGTATACTTTATTGATGGCACATGACAAGGTAGGGCTCCCCAAACCCCTCCCCTTCTTCAGGGGCTCCGGGATGGAAACAGTGGAGGTCGGGAGATTCTTAGTGTTTTGGGGGATAAGTTGGGGCAGGGACTCCCCAGCAGCCGAGGGCCTCTCTCTTCCTCTTGCTCTCACTGGGGCTGGTGGTCCAGGGAGCTCTTACTCCTTGGAGGCCATGTGGACCATAAGGTCCACCACCTGGTTGCTGTAGCCAAATTCATTGTCATACCAGGAAATGAGCTTGACAAAGTCGTTGTTGAGAGTAATGCCAGCCCCGGCATCGAAGGTGGAGGAGTGGGTGTCACTGTTAAAGTCGCAAGAGACGATCTGGTCCTCAGTGTACCCCAGGATGTCATCTTATTTGGCAGCTTTCTCCAGGAGGCAGGTCAGATCCACAACGGACATGTTGGGGGTGGGGACACGGAAGGCCATGCCAGTGAGCTTCCCGTTCAGCTCAGGGATGACCTTGCCCACAGCCTTGGCAGCGCCAGTGGAAGCAGGGATGACGTTCTGGGAAGCCCGTGGCTGTCACGCCACAGCTTCCTAGAGGGGCCGTCCATGGTCTCCTGGGTGGCCGTGATGGCATGGATGGTGGTCATGAATCCCTCCACGATGCTGAGGTTGTCATGGATGACCTTGGCCAGAGGAGCCAAGCCGTGGGTGGTGCAGGAGGCATTGCTGACAATCTTGAGGGAGTTGTCATACTTCTCGTGGTTCACACCCATCACGAACACGGGGGCGTCGGCAGAAGGAGCAGAGATGATGACCCTCTTGGCCCTGCCCTCCAAGTGAGCCCCAGCCTTCTCCATGGTGGTGAAGACCCCAGTGGACTCCACAACATACTCAGCACCAGCATCCCCCCATTTGATGTTGGCGGGATCTCGCTCCTGGAAGATGGAGATGGACTTTCCATTGATGACAAGCTTCCCCTTCTCAGCCTTGACTGTGCCGTGGAATTTGTCATGGGTGGAATCATACTGGAACATGTAGACCATGTAGTTGAGGTCAATGAAGGGGTCATTGATGGTGACAATATCCACTTTGCCAGAGTTAAAAGCAGCCCTGGTGACCAGGCGCCCAATACGGCCAAATCCGTTCACTCCGACCATCACCATCATGTCTCGGGGACGCGGCTGGCACTGCACCAGAAGATGCAGCTGTCTGTCGAACGGGGAGGAGCAGAGAGCCGAAGCTCTCTTAATTGAGAGGCTGGTGTGGAACTTGTCCACTGACCCCCTTTCGGCTCCTTCGTTCCCAAACGGCTCACACTGCCATTATGTAAGTTATTTAAGCATGTAGCCAATGGAATGGAAGTTCAAAAAGTGAGTTGTGATTTATGCAGAAACGAAGTGAAATGCTTGGAAGAGACTGGATAACCGTGACCTTAAGAAATCACTATGGGATTAGGTGTCTGAGAGAAAGCTGAAAGCCTGGGAAGGAAGGTGGTAAAAATCTGGAAGGGCTCATGCAGACTGCTTCGTGAGTGTCTCAAAGTCATTGTGCTATTTTCAAGAAATGGAATTATGGGTGATATATGACGGCAGTGGTTTATAGAAGACAGAAAGTGAAGAACCCAAAGGATTGGCGAACACATCTATTTATAAGTTTTAAATTAAAATGCTTAAAGAATATGTGTGATTTGTAATAATTTCTCTCTAGCCAACTTTTCACTTACGCAGTCCCACTCACGTCAGATAAGAGAGATTTTCCTATATTTGTTTATGTCAATGTCATCCTCCATATATCCTTTGGGAGTCCCACCACTGATAGGTCCCAGTAATTTGTGTCTGTGCCGCACCCAGCATTTTCGTGTCTCGATATCACTGTAATTATTTCATGGCAAGGAAACATTTACTTTCATTGGTTAATATCAGTTGGCCTGTAGTTGAGAAGTCATTTGCGTGAACAGCACTGATTGGTTCCTTAAAGCAAGGAATATTTGCATAGGTGGCCTGAATGGTTCATAGGCTAACAGTACATTTGTAAGCCAGCGTGTGGTTAATCACCAGGGTAAGACTCTCCTTGTGAATTTGTGCTTTATGAGGAGTGGAGTGGGGCACTTCCTTATCCAAACTGGAGAAGGCACCTCTCCCTCCAGCTCCAAGGTTCACCAAAGGCCACAGAAATGTATTTTATTAGTGAATTTTCCTGATCTTTGCCAGTGCCATAGACCCCATGGTGGGGGGCAAAGGGATGATGTGAGGTAGGTAATTGCAGGGAGGGGAGAAGTGGAGTGTGGGTTTACTTACCTTCCGGGGCCAGCTGTTGGGCTTCCCACCTTCACTTCCAACCACCCCGGGGCAGCTGGGACCCCTAAGTGGGGAGCCCAGCTGAGGGTTCTGAAAAGAGAAAGGGTTTTGGGTCCAGGAAGTAGTGACCCCATTCAAACAATATAACTACACTTGCTGCATTCCCAAACCCCAAAGAAAGAAAAATCCTTGTTCTGGAAGGATCCCAAGAAGTCAGTGTCCTGCCCTTTGCTCTACTTCTTTGGAACTTCCATCCAGCTTTCTTAAACCATAGGACTGAGTCCAGTGTGGGCAGGGAGGGCCCCAACCCACCGGGGGACTGGGAAAGTGCCTCTGGGTGACAGGGCTCACCTCCAGACACCAATGCAGACAGCAGTAGGGCCCTGATCACCGTGTGTCTGTAGGAGTTCTGTAAGTGTGGCTCTACTTCAGGCCCTGGCTTTATGAAGTCGGCTTACAGGCCAGAGATATACTAGGAATACAGAAGATGGGGATTTTTCTCAAAGCCAAGTGGAACAAAGGGCCTGTGTGCAAATACTTTTTTCCATTTCTCTTCCCACCTGTCACCCTGGAAATACTTTGAAAAAGATGCCAAAGGTGGATATTGAAATATGGGTTCTATTTGCTTTCAAGAGATTATGTTATGTGTTAAAGAAAGAAGGAAAATATTGGTTGTCAGTCCTCGGAGTTGTGTTTTCAAAGAAAAGATCATGTTGGCATGCTGAATGCCCCCAGTAGGGCTAGCATTTCCGGCCAGGGGACATCTGGCACTGTCTGGAGACATTCTCCGTTGTCATGGTAGGGCCTGGGGCACTACTGGCATTTAGTGGGTAGAGATGAGAGGGGCCGCAATATCCCACAATGCACAGGGCAGCCCCTCACAAGGAATTATCCTGCCCCCAATGTCAATGGTGCCGAGGTTGAGGAGTCTGTTCTAGGCTGTACCATGGCTTGCCGTGTAACCTTGTATGAGTCATATACGTCTCTAGGCCTGGGGTCTGCCCATCAGTGAAACAGGGAGAGAAACGTTGCAACATTGTGGTGAGGATTGGAAAAACACAGGGAATGTACTTACACGAGAGGAGCACAAGATAGATCTGCACAATTGGGGTTTGGCAGCACCAGCCATGGGGTGAAAGAGAGCGTACTAGCAGAGGAGGGCTTGGTTGGGATGGATCAAGGTGTGTTTTATTGTCTGCTCCCAAGACAACAGCAGTTTGCACCTTCTCTGATAACTTCATCTTCCAAATGGGGTCAAAGCAGGACCTTCTTAGAAAGGGGGTTGAAAATGGTGTTGGGAAAATTGGACAGCCACATGCAGAAGAATGAAACTGGACCATTTCCTTACACCACACACAAAAATAGACTCCAAATGGTTGAAAGACCTAAACATGAGACAGGAGTCCATCAAAATCCTAAAGGACAACACAGGCAGCAACCTCTTCGACCTCAGCCGCAGCAACTTCTTCCTAGAAACATCGCCAAAGGCAAGGGAAGCAAGGGCAAAAATGAACTATTGAGATTTCATCAAGATAAAAAGCTTTTGCACAGCAAAAGAAACAGTCCACAAAACCAAAAGACAACCGACAGAATGGGAGAAAATATTTGCAAATGACATATCAGATAAAGGGCTAGTATCCAAAATCTATAAAGAACTTATCAAACTCAACACCCAAAGAACAAAGAATCCAATCAAGAAATGGGCAGAAGACATGAACAGACATTTTTCCAAAGAAGACATCCAAATGGCCAACAGACACATGAAAAAGTGCTCAACATCACTCGGCATCAGGGAAATCCAAATCAAAACCTCAATGAGATACCACCTCACACCCATCAGAATGGCTAAAATTAACAAGTCAGGAAACGACAGATGTTGGCAGGGATGCGGAGAAAGGGGAACCCTCCTACACTGTTGGTGGGAATGCAAGCTGGCGCAACCCCTCTGGAAAACAGTATGGAGGTTCCTCAAACAGTTGAAAATAGAGCTACACTACGATCCAGCAATTGCACTACTGGGTATTTACCCCAAAGATACAAATGTAGGGATCCGAAGGGGTACGTGCACCCCAATGTTTATAGCAGCAATGTCCACAATAGCCAAACTGTGGAAAGAGCCAAGATGTCCATCGACAGATGAATGGATAAAGAAGATGTGGTATATATACACAATGGAATGTTATGCAGCCATCAAAAGGAATGAGATCTTGCCATTTGCAACTATGTGGATGGAACTGGAGGGTGTTATGCTGAGTGAAGTAAGTCAATCAGAGAAAGCCATGTATCATATGACCTCACTGATATGAGGAATTCTTTATCTCAGGAAACAAACTGAGGGTTGCTGGAGTGGTGGGGGGTGGGAGGCATGGGGTGGCTGGGTGATAAGACATTGGGGAGGGTATGTGCTATGGTGAGCGCCGTGAATTGTGCAAGACTGTTGAATCACAGATCTGTACTTCTGAAACAAATAATGCAATATATGTTAAGAAAAAAAAGAAGAAGATAGCAGGAGGGGAAGAACGAAGGGGAGTAAGTCGGAGGGGGAGACAAACCATGAGAGACGATGGACTCTGAAAAACAAACTGAGGGTTCTGGAGGGGAGGGGGGTGGGGGGATGGGTTAGCCTGGTGATGGGTATTAAAGAGGGCACATTCTGCATGGAGCACTGGGTGTTATGCACAAACAATGAATCATGGAACACTACATCAAAAACTAATGATGTAATGTATGGTGATTAACATAACAATAAAAAATTGAAAAAAAAGAAAGGGGGTTGACACTTGCCAAACACCACATATATGTCAGATGTATTTGCATGCCTTATTTAAGCTTTACCAAACCCTGCAAGAGGGTTCCATATATTAGATGACGAAGCTGAGGTTCAGAGAGGTAAAGTGGCTTGCCCAGGATCACACAGCTTCTAAGGTAGAACAGGAATGCCAACCTAGGTTGATCTGTTTTCAAAGTCCCTTTTCTTGATGCCACTGGTGCTGGCCTTCTGAATCTCATCCTGCAAGAAGCCCCTTGTCTTTGGTGGGGGAAGGATAGAGAAGACGAAGCATTTCCTCACTCTTCCTTAGACTCTCAGTCTCCTTGCTTGTGGTCAGAGCCCAGTGCCAGGCAGGCCAGGCTTTGGGGAGAGAGCCCTCCTCTGTGACCATAGCCGGAAAGGCAGAGAAGAAAGTGGACGTCAGCAGTTAAGACCTGGGCTCAAGTCCTCACTGAGTCGGATTTGAACGTTCTATCTTGGACAGTTCACTCATCTTATGGGCCTGAATTTCCCCAGTCACCATCTGGGTCCTGTCACAGGTGTGAGACCCCTTGACCCCCTGAGCTCAGGATTGACCTCCTAAGCTCAGAAAAGTCCTAGAAGCTTTGGCCTGTCCATGTCATCTTTTAGACACTAACTAATGAATTGCAGGAACAGGAAAAGAAACGTTTGGGGACCACGCCTGCCCAGATGAATCAGAAATTCTCCGACAATTACCTCAGCTTCGTTAGAACGTTAAAACCCCCTCTGAATATTCATCTCAAGCCCTAACAAAAGGAGACTGCTGGGGCTTTGGAAGCTAGTCCCCAGTGACCTCCTTGTTTGTACAAATAAAGTGACCTCTGCCTGGTGTAGACTCAGTCTCTAGTGCACCACGGAATGGGCCCACTTTGGTCCAGCAACAGCCCCGACTGCAGGATTGCCATAGTCTGAGAAAACTGGTGTGAAGAGTTTTGTCATCACCCAAGGGTCACTTGAAGGTGAGGGAGGCTGGGATGCAGAATCCGGTTGGACTGGAAATCAGAACACCGGGGTTCTAGTTGCGACGCTACCCCTAAGTCCTCCTAACAATTTTGGGTGCTTTTTTTTTTTTTTTTTAAGATTTTATCTTATTTATTTGAGAGAGGGAGTGAGAGAGCACAAGAGGGGGTAGGGTCAGAGGGAGGAGCAGACTCCCTGCTAAGCAGGGAGCCCGATATGGGACTCAATCCCAGGACTCTGGGATCATGACCTGAGCTGAAGGCCGTCGCCTAACCAACTGAGCCACCCAGGCACCCCAGTTTGGGTTCTTGATTATAGTCAGCTGCAGTCACTACCACAACAAACTATTTCTAAAGTGTTCTATTTATCTCAAAAATTAATGTGAATTTGGTATTCTGCTCCATGTAGCTGTGTTTACTATAAAAATAAGTTTGTCCTGTATGAGGTCACTGAACAAATACCGGTATGGCATATGTCATGGGCTTGCTGTGTGACCTTGGGTAAGTCACACAGTCTCTCTCGTCTGGGGTTGCCCATCTATGAAACACAGAGAGGGATATATGGCCAGTCTGTTTCACCACGTTGCTGAGAGGAGTTAAAGGTGATAGAAAACTTCATCAAACAAGCTGAAGCCGGTCATTGATTGGGCCACAAAACGGAAACGTCCAGGAACATGTTAGCTTCAGGCAAAGCTGGATCCAGGACTCCGCTCCTCTCCATCTTGGGGCTCTGTCTTCCACAGTGAGGGGCCACTCTCAGGCTCTATTGAATGGACTGTAGCAGCTCCAGGGACAAGATGGCTACAGAATCTCTGGCCCAGGGTTTCTCAACTGTGGCACTATTTTGGGCAAGGATTCTTTGTTATCAGGGCCGTCCTGTGTACTGTAGGATGTTTGGCAGCATCCTTGGCCTCCAGCCACTAGATGCCAGGAGCCCCTTCCCCCAAGTTATGGCAACCAGAAATCTCTCCACACATTGCCAAATATACCCTGGGGAGTAAAATCACCCTTTCTTCTTCTTTCTCCCCACTTTGCCCTTGTAGTCTCACACCGGCTCATCCTCAAACCCGATAGAGGGGTGGGTGAAAGCCTTCTCGTAGGACTCCCACAGGAGTCCTGTGATGCTCTGATTGGACCTGCCTCAGGTCACGTGTCCACCCCTGAACCAGTTGTTGTGCGGGAGAGGGGATGCAATGCGTTGATTGGCCAGGGCTGGAGCACAAGTCCCGCCCCTACATCTGAGCATAAGGCTCCACCCAGACCATGGGGAGGAGATGGAGGGGGGTCAGGGGTGGGCAGAAACAAAACTCCAGGCTTCCTGAGAGGGAATGAAAGTTAGGTCCGCAGAGAGCAAGTGACCCCACAGCCCATTCTCCCCTCTGGGCCTTAGTTCCTTATTTATATGTTGTTGGACAACAAGGCAATCTGGAAACTTCTGAGCTGGGCTGCTCCCTTGAGGTCTCCGAGCCGGCAGGGAGATGCAGAGGTGCACTTCTCAAGGGGTTTATGACTCATTCAAAAGGATTCCTCTGAGAAGCCGTATCGTTCGGTGGTTAGGGGCTTGGGTTTACACCCCTTGTGCTTTTGTGTCCTGGCCAGGGTTCCCCCTTCTTCTTGGTTCTTTATACTCAAGGGTGGTCAATGTATCCTTCAAAAGGTACTTACAGGACTTACCTTAAGCCCATGGTTTGGATCCTTGCTCCTCAGAGAGGGTGGTCTGGACCCGCGGCAGCAGCATAGTTTAGGATCTGGTTAGGATCTGGTTAGAAATGCAGACCCTCCCACCCAGACCTGCCTATTCAGCATCTGCCGTTTATTTAATAAAATACCCAGGGGGTTCTTTTGCATGTTGAAATATGGGAAGAACCGGGTTAAGGCAAGTAAATGTGTACTAAAATGTTCACTCTTTCAGATTGTATTATTTATTTATTATTTATTTGAGGGGGGGAGAGAGTGCGAGTGGGGGAAGGGGCAGAAGGAGAGGGAGAGACAGAATCTCAAGCCGACTCTGCACTTTGTGTGGAGCCTAAGGCGGGGCTCGATCTCATGACCCTGAGATCAGGACCTGAGCCGAAATCCAAGAGCCAGAGCCTTGACCCACTGGGCCAGCCAGGTGCCCCTAAAATGTTCACTCTTAAATCCTCAGACCTGCAGGCCTCAAGTATTAGAATAGCACAGCATTCTTCAAACTTTTCCTCAAAGGATCCTAGTAGATGGAGGTTGGCAAACTTTTTCTGCAAAGGACCAGATAGTAAATATTTTAGGCTCTCGGGCCATACGGTCTTGGCTGCAAGCAGTCAGCTCGCTGGTACAGCGGAAAAGCAGCCATATGGCATAGCTGCATTCCAATAAAACTTTATTTACAAAACATACTTGGTTTGCAGGCTCTAGTTCGCAGTGGAGCAATGATTTGGCGTCTGGCACTCAGCAGTCACATCACAAAAGGTCTCAGAAGTCTTCTCTCTCCTCCGGAAAGCTGAATCTGAATTTTGCAGCTTACTTCATAGCATAGCTGGGTTTAATATAATTTTTTTTCCTTCCCACCCAGTCTTCATAGGAAATTGATGCTTTGGGAAGAGACTTTGTGTTTATTCTTTGTCCTTACATCCCCCACCCTGGTCTGCCACCAAACAAACCTTCGCAGACACTGGTCACATAGGCCTGCTGGGAATGAGGCTCTGTCGCCAAAGGAATGAAAGCAAGAGGGAAGAGTTGCTCACAGGGCCCAGGTGTGAGGTCGTTAATACTAATGACACTTATCACAAGCCTCCGTTATTTTATTGGCTCCCGACAGGGAGAGCAATGGGCAGAGGCCCATTTTACAGGTAGGGAAACTGAGGCTCTGAGAGACTAAGTGACTCGGCCATGATCCTCCTTGTCAGTGGTGGTGGAGTGCGGAGCTTCGGTCCAGTGAGTGCCCTTCCTTCTGCCCTGTCATAGTTTGTGCCCTTAATTTGTGCCAGAGATAATGTGGAGGGGCTGGGATTGCCAATGTGGGCCCGATTCTTCAGCCTTCCCTGTACTCATGCCTTTGGCCTTGTCACTCTGCCGTGTCCTTCCGGAAGGAGGGTGAGAGACACGTGGAGCCGAGCTGCCCCAGCCAGACCGGCTCAGTGGCTGCAGAGCCCTGGCTAGAGGGGTGATTCCAGCCCAAATCATCGGGGCCACCTAACTGACTCCCAACTGACCTCAGATGTGTGAATAGGAAATGCTTGTCATCGGATGCCATGGAGGGTCTGTGGTTGGTTGTCAACGCGGGGCTATTCACGTCACCACTAGCTGATATGGTGCGTGCAAGATGCTTGTGAACACCTGTGAGCAGTCATTCTCCTCTCGAGGGGCGCCTGGGTGGCTGTCGGTGAAGTCTGCCTTCGGCTCCGGCCATGATCCCAGGGTCCTGGGATCTAGCCCCGCATCGGGCTCCCTGCTCCATGGGGAGTCTGCTTCTCCCTCTGCCTCTGCCCCTGCTTGTGTGCGTGTGTGTGCACGCTCGCTTTCTCTCTCAAATAAAAATAAATAAAATCTTAAAAAATAAACTAAAAAAAGAATTCTCCTCTTGCTTTTCTGTCAGTCTGGACTCACTGGCAGCTTCCTTGAGGCTTGTCAGCACACCCATGCTGCACCTCTCCCTGGCAGGGCCCCTAGGGGACTGCACTGTGCCGGGGGTGAGGCACGGGAGGGGGGTGTCCTTAAGATTTGGGGACTAATGGCAGAGTAACATAGTTGTTAGTCACACAGGCTTGGTTTAGGTTGTGGTGCCTGTTACTCGCTGTGTGACCTTGGGAGAGTTTTTAGACCTCTCAGCCTCAATTTCTTCATCTGTAAAGGGGGATAATAGTCAGGGTTGTCATGATTATTAAGAGATTGGCCCCCTGAAGCCCTGGGGTGGCGCCTGGCACACAGATCACCAGCACTCAATCCTCAGCGACTACGTTAAGCTACCCACAGCACTCAGTGGTCGTTGGCATGTGGGGCTCTGGGCCCCCAGGCCAGGGGTTCCTCTGCCGAGGCAGAAGATGGAGGTGGGAGGTTCAGTGCCCCAGTGCCCACTTTCCCTTGCTTCCAAGCATTGGTTTGTGACCTCTTGACAAAGTCCACTGATCCTTGCTGTCACCCAAGGGAGTCTCTCATGACCCCTCCCTTCCTTCTCCCTGCACTCCCACAGCATACTCTAGGTTTTGCCAGAAGGGAGGAGGGATGGCGTACTTATTCCCTATTGCTGCTTTAACAAACGATCACACATGCAGAGGCCTAAAACACATAGAGTAATTCTCTTATAGCTCTGGAGGCCAGAGGTCCACAGTCAGTCTCAAATGGGCTACAGCAGCGCTGGTTCAATCTGGAGGCTCTTGGGGAGAACCCCTTTCCCAGCCTCTTCCAGCCTCTAGAGGCCGCCTGCCTTCCTTGGCTTGTGACCCCTTCCTCCGGCTGCAAAGCCTGCAGCGGAACGTCTTCAAATCTCCATCTGACTCTGACCCCCTGCTCCTGCCTTTATCCCTTATGCCCCCTCTGCCTCCAAACTTCCTGCCTCCCTTGTGATGACATAGGGCTCAGCTTGTCAAGGCAGGATACTCTCCCCATCCCGAGGCCACACATCAATCACATCCGCAAAATCCCTTTTGCAACACAAGGTGACACACTTGCAGATTCTGGAGATCAGGACGTGGACATCTTGGGAGGGCTGTTTTTCTGTTTGCCACAGGTAGGCGGGGGACACGACAGCAGCTCTCATCCCCGAGTCTGAGAATTTTACACTTTCGTTGAATGAACAGAGCCATGGGTTATGTTTTATCCTTTATTAGCGAATAAAAAGTAATTTGGGCAATTCAAACACAGGCACAAAAGCTTATTTAGATTTGAGATGGGGGGTGCAGCTCTGCAGCACGACACGGATGCCTCTTAAATAAGTGCTGAACTACTACTGAACCCCTCTCTCCATCCCTGCCTAGGTCGGGCCATGTTGACTTTGTCCCAGTTCATTACAGTAGCCTCCCAGCTGGCCTCCTTGCCTCCACTCTCGCCTCCTCCAAATCACCCTGCGTACAGCTGTCAGATGCACACTTTGGGGGCACATATCCGCACCCAGGGGTCCCTTCTCTATCTACAACCTTTCTATGGCCCTCCGCTGCCCTCAGAATAAAGTTCCAACAGTCCTCTGCCATAGCCACAAGGCTGTCCGTGAAGGGCCTTTGCTCACTTTCAAGACCCATCTCTTGTCACTCCCTGCCTGGGTGGCCAACCATCCCGGTTTGTCTGGGACTGTCCCAGTCTTCGCTCTGAAAGTCCGCACATCCTGGAAAACTACTCAGTACCAGGATCGTTGGTTCCTCTATCCCTGTCCTGTACTTAATGCTCTAGCAACACCTGCTGCTTGGAGATGTCTTCCATGCCTTTCTCTCTCAGTCAGGAAAGCCATCCCTTATGTTATCTCCCCGGGTATCAGTGAGGGGTGTGCCAAACTGCAGGTAATGGACAACCTGATTATGGTGGTTAAAACAAATACAGGTTTGATTACAGTGGTTAAAACAAATGCAGGTTTATTTTTTTCACATAGTAAGGCATTCAGAGCCTGGTTCCTGGCATTGGATTTGCAGCATGGTGATGGGGGAGCTCATAGCTGCAGTTCTCTTGGCCACAAGATGGCTGCCTCAGCTCCGTGCATCACATACATATTCATATTCTTGCAGGGCATTAGAGCATGGTGGTCAAGAGCATGGTGGTCAAAAACATGGGTTCTGGAGCCACAACACTAACATCTGGATCCCAGCCCCACCACCTCCTAGTTAAATCACCTTGGGAAGTCACCAGCCCTCTCTAGCCTCAATTTTTTCATTGGTAAAACACCTCATAGGGTCGTTTTGGAGATTCAGTGAGGTAATACATGCAAAAACCTGTAGAATAGTGCCTGGCACATAGTAAGTGCTCAATATGTGTTAGCTTTTATTTTATTACTGTAGCTGTAAGGGACCTGAGGACAGCAACTATTTAGCATTTATAACCTCCAGTAGACACAGAGACAGGCTCAAAAGGAGGCGGCTGGGAATGAAGTCTGGGTCAAGCCACCAGCAGCATCTTCTATACTTGGGTACCTTCTGTTCACATTTTAAGACTCAGCTTAGGCATCACCACCTCCAGGAAGCCATCCTAGACTCTTCCCCCCAACGGACACTGATTGCAGTTCCCCTTTCTATGCTCTTGGTCTGTACTCCAACCTCCATACTCACACCAGGGAATTCAAGAATCTCTCGATCTGTCTCCTGCAGAACAGAGATCTTGTCTGAACCAACCCTGGATTCCCAGGACTGAGTGGATGCCAGGCTGCTTGTTGAGTAGCTGAAATCTTTTCTGAGAATCGCCTTGGTCTAGTAAGGTATGGGAGGTGTGTCTGGTCCCCACCTTCAGGAGCCATACTCTGATGGGGGAAAGCTGACAGCTCAGGACCAACCAGACAGAGGCTGCTGTAGCCGGGGACACTCCCAGCAGGAGTCCAGAGCCCGGGTGGGTGCACTCCCTCCACAGGTGAGTGTGTTCTCAGGAGCACCATGCTCAGGGGTCCAGAGCCCCACTTGGACACTGGATCACCCTCTTTTCGGGCTCCACTTGCCCTCTTCTTGGTCTCAGGAGGGCTCCCTTCCCCGAGCCTCTGGGGGTCATGTGTTACTGGTCATCCTGACCTGGCCCAGCTCTGTCTTCTCTCTGGGCCTCAGTTTCCCTGCCCGTCTGATACAGGGCAAGCTTTTCCAGCTCTGACCTGCTGCGACTATGTGTGGAAACCACTCTTTTCCTCAAACCTGCGCCCCCTGAGGGAGGCGCTGGGGCCTCGTCCTTCTCACAGTGCCCAGCACAGGGCTGCCATAAGTCAGGGCTCATGAAACACTTTTCGACTCAGAGAGCCCAGGCTGACAGCAGTCATGGGGTCTGCTCTGGGGTGGGGGCCTACTTGGGAGCCTCTTTCTCAGGCACCTAGTGTAACGGGCATCCTCCTTTGGCCATCGTTTTCAGGTTGGGGAGCTGTTCTTGGGGAGACCCCATTGTCCACCTGCAGCTGGGGGGGGGTGGGCCTGAGGACCCACCAGACTCCTCTGTGGAGGAAGGATCAGGAAGGGAGTGATTTGATCAGGCGACTGTGGTTCACAGCCTGTGAAATGTTGGGGGGCAAGCGTCTGGTGTGTCCTAACTCCTATCCTCTCAGGCTACCATGGGGCTTTCTGAGATTCCCCTTCCGCTAGCACCCCAGCAGCTTCCCCCACAGTCTAACCAGGCTGGCTGAGGGGGGCTCTCTTTGCATCCCTGGTGTGGCAAGGGGCAGCCCCTACAGAGCCCGGGACCCCGCAGGGGAGGCACACATCAAGGAATGAAGGCAGCCTGAGTGGGGAAGGAGTTTTATTGGGGTTGCAGGCTCCCAAGGATGAATCACTGCTGCATTTTCTGGAAGAGCAGAGAACAGGGTGAGGGACTTGGGTGGAGGTGTGTGTGTGTGTGTACCCCCTTCTGGAGAGAACACTGCCCGACAGTAGGAACGGGGGCATGGCAGGCAGCCCTGGGTCTTGACAAGCCAGTCTCGCCTCTGCCCAAGAGGTCTGAGCCCCTCAGCCCTTCAGACCACTGGGCAAATGGGGCTCAGAACACACCCTGCCCCCGGCATGAAGGCCCGGAGCCCAGGGTGACCCTCTGTTCCCCCACCACCCATGCTGACCCCTCTCCCCTGCTGGGCCCTGTTCTCATGGGGTCGCGTTTCACTCTGGGGCCACGGGTGTGGTGCCTGGGATGGAGCCGTAAGGATTTGCTGAGGCCAGTGGATGAATGGATGAAGTCAGTGACTGTGCCCCTCACCTCACCCAGCTCAGCACTCGGTGCCCCCCGAGTGGGTGTGTGAACGCATAAGCACACGAGTGAGCAGGTGAGCAGGTGGGCGAAGGAGCAGGTGAGTAGGGGAAGGGCGAGGGGGCAGGAAGAAGGGCTCGGAGGCAGGCACCCACCTCGTTGATCCAGTCGATGTAGGCGGACACACGGGTGAAGACCGTGGGCTTCTTGAGAGTGTTGCAGCCCAGCCCAGAGCCGAAGCTGACGATGCCCCGCACCTCCCAGAAACCCTTCTCAGCCTGGCAGTTCAGTGGGCCGCCTGAGTCCCCCTGTGCCAGACCAGGCGCTCGTCAGCCACGGGGCCTCTCCCAGAGGCAGGCTTGGGAGGCAGGGGCGGGCGGGTCACGGTGGGGGATATGGGTCAGTGCCCCCTAATTTGGCCTCAGCCCGTCCATGGTGAGGGAGGCAGAGGAGATGCGGTTTGGGGGTGCCAGACTAGCTCTTAGGTTGCTGTGTGATCTTGGGCTAATGATAACCCTCTCTGTGCCCCGGTTCCCCTAGCTGTTCAGGTCACTGTGTGGGAGGCTCTGCGAGCTGCCCGGGTAGGTGAGGATGCCCGGAGCCCGGAGAGGTGTTGGAGAGCTGAGAAAGTGAGGAAGGTGGGAGTGGGGAAAGGGGCTGTGTGTTTGGAAACAGGACAGTTTCTGGTTGTTCTAGATGTTTCTGTGTCGGACTCCCTGAGTCCTCTGCCTCCCTGGATCGATGGAGCTGATGGCGTGGAGGAGCATGTGCAGAGACTTCACTGAAGTCTCTTCTATACTTGTCAGATTCGGTCCTCACACCAGCCCTGTGCTCACTGCGTCTCCGTTTTATAGAGGGGAGAACTGAGGTGCAGAGAGGGTGAGCAGCCTGCATGAGATGGCCCAGCCACCAGATGGTGGGACTGGGACTCCACCTCGGATGCCCATGCTCCTTGGGTACTGCTGCCCTCACCGCAGTGCTGAGGGGTGGGGCTGACGGGTTTCCCCTAAGCCTCCTGCGCCCAACCAAGGAAAGGGCTCACTGGCCCCCTCGGGTGGCTCACCCACTCCCACCCTCCTTTGCCCTCCTCCCTGGCCCCTTTCACCCGGCCACCTGGAGGAGGGACAGGGTGCAGGGCCCCGGACACTCACGTTGCAAGCTGAGATGACACCGTCACCCCCGGCACACACCATTGTGTCCTTCACCATGTTGCCCCACCAGTCTTTCTGGGTGCACGTGGCGTGATCCACCACGGGCTGTAGGCCCTGCTGCAGTTCGTCGGCAATGGGGCCGTTGGCTGGGAGAGAGGACAGAGGGTGGCCCTGAGTCAGCCAGGCAGCGCGGAGCCTTCAGGGAACAGAGGGCTGGGTGGGGCCGGGGCAGGACCCAGTGAGCTCTGGCTAGACTCTGTGGGACCCACCCATGGGCCCTTAACCGAGAGGCACGACTCTGAGCCTACGGTCCCAAAGTGTGGGTCAAGACCCCTCTAAGTGTGGAACAGAGGGAGCCCACTGGAAGCAGAACTAATCTGTAGAAAGCCCTAGAGGAATAACCGTGGAGTTATCTTTAATTTGGATTCTGTGGCTTCCATTGTCAGTCATTTCCTTGTAGGTCTCTGCCTTCGGTGTCACGTCAGCAGAGGTCTTTTTCACTCCAAGATTTTTCAAGTATTGATGTGCATTTTCTTCTAAGTCTCCCATACTTTCGTTTATTTGCATGCAACCTTTTAACTTAGGCATCCGGTTCTAATCCCCTGCCCCAGTGGTTTATTTAGTTTATTTTGTAGTCACTTAGATGGCACTAGGTATGCGCCAAGCACTGTTCTAAGCACCTGACAAGTTCTAATCCATTTATCCTCACAACACCCCTTCAATGCACTTGTTAGAGCGTCTGCCACGTGGTACGTGCTTAGTAAATATTAGCTGTTATTATTACAGAGGTAAAAAATGTGAGAAGATGTTTAGACAGAAAGGAAAAGTGGTGGGTAAATGTGGGTGGTATGCTTATTACGGGAGCTGCTTCCTCCAGGAAGGCTCTCATGATATGTGGGGGGGGGGGGGGGCGGAGGGGGGGAGGAACGGAGGAGGGGCTGTACTCACTCCAGAGGCGGCCCCAGCCTGTGACGTAGCAGGGGTAGTCTTGAGGCAGCAGGGAGTCCACCTCAGGCAGGCAGGCCACCTGGATGGTGTTGCTCAGTTGCACGGGCTCTGCCAGCTTGATGAGAGCGATGTCATTGCTGGAGGCCAAAGTGGAGGTGGTGAGTGCGTAGGAGGGCCTTGGCTGCACAAGTCAGTGCTAAGCAGCCCAGACTGTTAGCTGGGAGTCAAGCCTAGGGTGACCGGGAGTCCTCCATGAATATCCTAGATCGCCCGTTCCTTACTGGACAAACGATCCGCCTTCTAACGCCACGGCCCGCCCCTTTAGAGGAGGCGTCTGCCTTTGGGTCCCGTAGGGCTCTACAGTGGGGAGGCAGGAGCTTTCCAAGCCACTGCAGACTATGTATCAGCCAGAAACTAGAGCCAATTGGAAATAATCAAAGAGGGGCCCTGGCAGATGCGATTTTTAATATTTTCATGTTAACAGAATGAAAGTTGGTGACCCTAGACAGACCTGGTTTGATGCCCCGTTCTGCCACATACTGGGCTGTGTGACCTGGGGCGTATTTCTTAACCTCTCTGAGTCTTGGGTCCTTGTCTAGGGCTGTCGGGAAGATTAAACAAATCATGGCATATAAAGTGCTTATTGCAATGTGGGCATGCCGTAGGCACTCCATAAAGGTGAGTCCTGGCTCAGAGACTTCAGGCAAGACATCGTGGGGGCCTTGGGGTTTTTATTCCCTGTGTACCCTCTGGGAACACTTGGCCTATGAGGGAGATGGGAAGGGAGTCGGTCTCCACTTAGCATTTCCCCATTTTGCATAAAGGGGCCATCTGCTGGCTGTTCAGCGGGGAAGGGGCAGGGGGAAAGACCGTAGACTTTGGAGCTGGGCGGACATTGGTTCAGGTTTCACTGCATGGCTTTGGGGAAGCCATCTAGCTCTCTGGGCCTCAGCTTCCCTTTCTGTGAAATGGGAACAATGGTCCAGGGACAGGGTAGGGGCAGACTCTGCAGCTCAATGTCAGGGGACCCCCTCCTTCCCTGCGCGCTTCCCCCCTGGGGCCGTAAGACGGTCAGCACTCACCGCACCAGGAAGGAGTTCCACTTCTCATGGACAACGATGGAGTCCACATCTGCAAACACGGAGCCTTCCTCATCCTCCACCACCAGGTTGTTCTTCCCCAGGGCCACGCGGTAGGTCAGGGTGTTGCTGAGCAGAGGCGGGGGGGGCTGGGTCAGCGTGGCTTCCTACCCTCGCTGGCCAGTGGTGTAGGGAGGGAACTCAGGACTTTGGTGACCCAGCCCTGTGGCCACCGTAGGAATCGTTTGCAGGAGTGGGGGTGGGGGGGGGGAGAGACACTCTGCACTGACCACAGAGAGACAATCTGCACTGACCCTTCCCAGGGCTCAGGGTAAGGACCCTGCTCTTGGAGTCAAGTCTATCTTGATTCCTAGGTGGGTGGTCTCGGGCCTCAGTTCCCTCATCCGTGTGGCGGAAGACAGTTTTGGAATCACCTCCCAGGGCGGCTGCGAGGTAAGCTAGTCCAAGTCACCACTGCTTCCTGCCCATAGGATCTCCTCTCTCACCCCCCTCCTGCCCCCCTCACACACTCTACTCCTGCCGCACCCGCTTCCTCGTTATTTCCCCAGCCTACCAAGTAGACTCCCTCCTCCCGGTCTTTGTACTGGCTGATCCCTCTGCCCGGGAACCTTTCCCTTACTTCCTTCAGGCCTTTGCTCAGATACCCCCTTTTCAGAGAGATCTTTCCCTGGCCACCTCATCTAAAATAGGACCCCTTGTACTTTTTATCCTGCCTTATTTTTCTTCACTGCCCCCGGATATGTTATCTATTTACTTCTTTAATGGCCTGTTGCTCTTTTGCTGGAGTCTAAGCTCCCTGAGAGCACAGAAGTTGTCCTTGCTGCTGTGTTCCCTGGCACATTGGGGGTGCACAATAAATACGTGTTGAATGAGTAAGTGAACAGCTGAGTTACTGGATGTAAGTAGCTTATTCAGCCCAGTGCCTGGAGTGTGTAGTAGGTGCTCAATAGAAGCAGCTTCTCAGGCTCCCACCCCTGGGCGCCGACCCCATTCACCTGATGCAGTGGGCAGCTGTGAGGACGTAGTTATTGGCAATCAGGGTGCCGCCACATGTATGCCTCCATTTGCCATTCTTGAGGTACTGGAGAGAGATCTGAAGCGAGGCGCGGGAGGGCCATGCATCAGCCCCGGGACCCGCACCCCGCCACCCTCTCCAGCCCGCCTCCCACCCCTGCAGCGGCATGCTTACCTGCCAGGGCCAGCTGTGGGGCCTGGCATTGTCTCCTCCCACCACTCGGGCTGATAGGTTGGGCTGGAAGTGGGGGACCCCGCAGCTGGAGGCTGGGGGACCCAGGAAAGGAAGCGCACAGGTGAGAGGGGCCGGCATCCCCAGCGGGGAAGGGGCAGGGGGAAAGACCATAGACTTTGGGGCTGGGCGGACATTGGTTCAGGTTTCACTGCACGGCTTTGGGGAAGCCATCCAGCTCTCTGGGCCTCAGTTTCCCTTTCTGTGAAATGGGAAGAATGGTGCTAACCTGGTGAGTTTGTCCTGAAGAATTAGACAATGCATAGGAAGAGTTTGGTGAAAGGCCTGGAACAGAGTGAATGTTGAACACATTGAAGGAAATACAAAAGTAGGGGTGTGTGCACGCCAAGGTCTACCTGCATCCTTCACCCTTACCTGTGGTCCCTTTTTAGACCACAGCATAATGGGGGTATGCAAGCACTGAATCCAGGGGTCCAGACTGTCAGAGCTGGGGAGCCGTGTGGAGAGGTCAAGAGCATATGCTCGGCATGGAGACAGACCCGGACTCAAATTCCAGCTTTACCACTAACCAGTCGTGTGATCTTAGGCAAGATACCGAGCCTCACTGAGCCTCGTTCCTATCTGTAAAATGGAGATATTGATAGGCCCTGACTCTCAAGGATCATATCCGCTCCTGAATGTAAAGGGCTTAACACAGTGCCCGGCACGTAGTAACCATGCAACAAACAGGAGCTGCTATTATTATTTATGACTGTTGTTGTTGTTAGCTGGAAGGACTCTTAATCAAGTGCTCTCATTTGTCAAAAGGGTCAGTGAGATTTAAAGAGGTAAAGGGGCTTGTCAAGGTCCCGCTGAGAGTAAGTGACATTCAAGCCAAGTGCCTTGATTCCTATCTGGGAGGAGGCCCCCAAAACGGGTGAGCACAAGCATCAATCCCCAAGGCAGAGATGCAACACTAGGAAAGCTAGGCCTTTATGGTCCCTGGAGTGAGCCCAGGGTGGGTAGTTACTGTGTCCCCAGGCCACATCCTTAGCCCTGTTCTGCAGATATGGAAACAGAGTTGCTAAGCAGGTAAGTGGCTTAGCTGACATGCAGCTGGTCACCCCAAAACTCCTTTTCTGGGCCCCCTGCTCCTCTCCTTGTCCCCGGGAGACAGCTGGCCGCAGCTGGTTCCCAACCCACAGCTTACCACAGGCCAGGAGCGTGGCGAGGACAGTGATGCCCAACATGCTGCTAGTGGGACCAGCTCAGGACCGAGTGGCTGTTGAGGCAGGTGGGGACTCACTTATAGGCAGGTGTGGGGGTGGGCCCACCTGCTCAAGGCTGAGCTGCCCCTTGGAAAGAAACCTGTTCTGACAAGGCCCTTTCCCTGACCTTGGGTGGTTATTGTTTAATTTGGGCAGGAGATGCGGTTGGCTCAGAGGCATGGCTCTCCCAAATCTCCTGAGACAGCAAATTCTGAGGCTTGCAGGTTTGGGGGATCCCCCACCTCTCTGCCTGGAGCCTGTTCTCATCCTATCTCCCTAACTCATTCTCTTTAGTTATCATCTATTGGGCATCGTGCCTGGTACTTCTAGTAGTCACCCAATTGTCCCAACAACACGAAGGAGATGCTTTTATCCGCTCAAGGAAGAGGAGGAAGCTGAGACTCAGAGGGTCAGCAACTGCCCAGGGTCACACAGTGGGGCAGCACCCGAGCCAGCGTCTGAAGTCAGGACTTCTGGCACCAGGCTGGGGTTCATCCTGCGGTGATACACTGTTTCCTTCTCTCTCTTCCTCTCTTCTTTCTCCCTCATTCGACTAATATTGTCTGGTCTTGGGGTACCCCCTGCCTTCCTGCCCCCGATGGAGGCTGAGGTCCAGGCAGCCCCTGGAAGGTGCCCAGGTGGCCAAATTCCTCCCCAGAGCCAGCCCACTTATGTCCCTGCAAAGTCCTCGTCTCCCTGTCTCTAAAATGGGTGCACAGGACCAGATGCATCCCAGGCTCCTGTCAGTCCCAAGGCTCCATGACTTGAATGCCAGGGTCAGGTGGCAGATCTGGGTTTGCGGTGGGGTTTGTGGTGGGTCCAAAGCTCTGCGTGTCCAGAATTTCCATCCAGAGCCCTGGCAGTTTGGGGTCGGCCTGTCTCTTGTAGGGCCTTGTAGTAAGCCATTTGAGCCAATGCCTGACTTTGGCCGGCCCGGTTAGATTCTGCTCTCCCTCCCCTTTCTATTCATCTGATGCTCCTTGGAAGTCGTTTTTTTTGAACTGAGCCCACTGCTCACCTTAGGAATTATTTCCTAAAGGCAATTCAGAAAACTCTGCACTCTGCTGTTAACAGTGGGTATCTGAGGGTAGGGAAGGATTCTAACTTATGTAATTTATACAGCTTAGATTCTTTTTAAAAACAAGCACGTATTACTTTGGTCATATAAAAATCAAGAAAGTTTTGATAAAAAGAGACATAAAGACAGGGAGTGTAAGGGTATGGTTAAGAGGGGGTCCCGCTGTGATGATCTCAAGCCCCAGGTCTGGGGTGTTGGGATCTCAGGCTGTGGGGAACTTTCTGTTGCATTCGAGGGGCCGGTCCTGACAGCAGGGTCAGTGGCTACTGCCGATCCACCTCAGACCCAGAGCAGCTGGTGGCCAAGCTCTGCAAAGGGTCTGCCTGGCCTGCAGACTAATGTTGGACACAGAGATGTGGACCGAGCTTCGTGGCAGGTCTTGGGGGCGACAGGGCTCGGGCAGCTGGAGAGAAGGCTCCTGGTTGCTATCTCACTTAGGGACCTGGATCTTGGGCAAGCTCTTTGGGCCTAAGTTTCCCTCTCTGTCTTTGTTAAGATTTTACTTATTTATTTGTCAGAGAGAGAGAGAGAGAGAGAGAGAGAGCACAAGCAGGGGGAGCAGCAGAGGGAGAGGGAGAAGCAGGCTCCCCCCTGAGCAGGGAGCCTGATGAGGGACTCCATCCCAGGACCCTGGGGTCATGACCTGAGCTGAAGGCAGACGCTTCACCGACTGAGCCACCCAGGCACCCATGGGCCTCAGTTTCTCTCGAGCAACCTGGGGAAATGATGAACTGGTCTTCTACGTGTGGAAGTTTGCTGGTTTCCACTCGGAGATACAGCAATCTCTTGGTGCCCACCTCAGTCCCGTGCACCTGCCCATAGCTGCACAAGCACACGGGGACTGGCAGACAGACAGACAGGCACGCACACCCACCCCTCCATATCCACAGACACGCACGTACCAGTGTCGTACGTAAGAAGTACCCACTTCTCTGTAACACGTGCAGAGCCATGTGCCCCACGTTCAAACCTGCACCCGAACATAGAGATAACCACAAATGCGCAGGCGCACAAGGAGTGAGGTCCCAGACGAAGAGTCGTTGATTTTTTCTTTTTCGGAATGTCCCCAGAGAAACCGACCTTTGTTTTTGGAGGCAAGTTGCTGGCTGCTTTGAAGGCGGAGACAGCATCAGCTTTAGGGGAACTTCCTGGTTTGGAGGCTTCACCAGGTGGGCCCTGGATGTAAGGCAGTACCAACAATGGCACTTGGGGAAAACCGAGGTCTCCTTCATCTGCCTCACATTCTGGAGACGGGCTGTCGCGGGCTTTGCCTCCTGTTGGGCCATACTCGTGAAGGAGGGAAAACCCAGAGCCATCGCTTCCTGGCTGTGTGACCTTGTGTTAATGACTCAAACTCTCTGTGCTTCTGTGCCCTCATCAGTAAAATGGGGGTAAAAAACGGTACTGCTTTTTACTGCAGGGAGTGCCTGGCACACGGCAAACTCCATGTAAGCGTTGGCTGCTCTTCTTGCTGTTGTCTGCTTCTTATGAGAAAGCCCTTGAGTCTGGACATCGCTGGGCCCTTTGGCCTTCATGGGCCCCTTCCTCCATCAAAAAATACCTAAAAAGCATGTTTTCTGACTGCATAGGTATAAAGACCAATAAAATCTAAGCTGGTATAATAGAATAGAAGCCCTGATTGTATTCTTTTCCTGCTGATTTTATAAGAAACTGAAAGATTTTCATGGGCCCGAAAGGTATTGTGGGCTCCACACTGCGGCCACAGTGTGGATGTCAGCCCTGGCCGTGACCCCTCCTTATGTCATGGTATGTGCGACTGAGTGACGAAGTGAGACTTTGGGGAATGTTCTGTGAATCACCGGAGCCTTCTCTGGGCCTCGGAGGTGCCTCTAGCTGTGCCTTGGGGGTGGCCAGGGAGAAAACTGTGTTCTCACTGGGAGCAACTGGGCAGAGGCGGGAGCTAGGGCCTGCCCCTGCTGACTTGGCCTTGATGTAGGGAGCCCTGGTCAGGGGATGCCCTTACTGCAGTGGTCCAAACTGCCTAAGTTACAGTGCTGATGTGTAGTTGCCTGACCTGATTTGCTGGCCTTGGTAGGTAATCAGAGCTAAAGAGACGCCTTGGGGTGGGGGTGGGGGTTGTGAATATCTGCAGAGGGGAGCCGCATGGAGTGGATTTCCTGGATTAACTTGTTTAAAGACTTGACTGTTTCGTTTGCCCAGTCTGTGGGGTGCTGACACACTGTGTACCAGAAGCCACCTATCCGTCCGTCCGTCCATCCATCCCTTCCTCCCTCCCACATTCGCCGAGCACCTGCCATGCATACCTTGTGCTCGAGCTGGAGCTGCAGAGGCGAGACCCTGCTCAGCACCGCGGGGGCTCCCTGCTGGGCAGGGCAGTAAGCGTCCCTCTGAGTGTTCCGGGCCCAAGGGCTGGGAGCCCTGAACGAGAAGAGGTTCGTTCGGGCTGGGAGCTCAGTGGGGTGTGGATTGAGAAAGGATTGCCTCTCGACACATTCCATGTCCAAAATGAACTCGAGGACTTGAGGGTGTGAGAATGCCGAGTCTCCATTCTCATCCCCTTGAACTCTGTGCTTCCTAGGACCCAGAGAGGGGCCTCCCAGGGCCTGGGCTGCAGAGTCTTCCAGACACTCAGGGCCAGATTCTCCCGGAAAAATAATCAAGGGTGAGTTGGCAGAGGCTGAGCTGCTGGAGGGGGGACCTCAGGAGAAGCGGTGCCAAGGTTGGGAGCGCAGCGTGGTGAGAGCCTGAGAAACAGGGCAGGTGCTCCTGACGGGGGCCCATAGTTTCTAATGGCTGGGGCAGGACTCTCAGGTGGCATCTGTTTCTCGGGTGAGGGGTGGGAGGGGGGAGAGGCCGAAAGTGTTTCTCCTTAGAACCAAATGGAAGTATTAGGGGTTCAGAGGAGGCCTGGGGGCTCGCTGAGGGGTTTCTGTGTTTGGCAATGGGGGCCCAGGGGATGGGACCTGGGAGGGGATCAAGGAACTATATACGTTCCCACTCTCAGGCCCTGAGTCACTCCGGGCCTCTTCATTTCGCAGCCTGATCCCCCTGTTGGGGTGCGGCTCTTGGGCAGGCCGAAGCTGAGGGCCCCCTCCCGGCTGAGACCTGTTGGTGTGGTGGAGGGTCCTGGCGTGGGACGGCTGGCTGGTCTCTCACATCCCGAGGGCCCGAGGCCCACATCCATCACGGGCCAGCTGGAAGGCGGGGCTCGAGAGCTTGAATTTTAGTCCTTCCCAGTCAGGGTCCTCTACCCCTTTGTTCTATAGACCTTCTGAGCTTGGATGTCAGGGGTTCTGATGTTCTTCCCTCGGGGAAGGGGCACCGAAAGACAGCGCTGAACCTAACATGCTGTGTTCATGACGGTGGCATCTTTGGCATTGGGCGGCTTGCGCCGGTGGCCTTCCCCGGGAAACCCACCCCAAGGACCGGCAGGTGAGGGAGCCTGGGTTGCTGCAGTACCAGCCACGTCCACCTGGGGGCAGCAATGCTCAGTCGAATCCCACACTCCCACACCCCAACTCAGGTTGCACCCCCTACCTGGAAACTGCAGGGCTGGGAAGACCCTAGAGACCTTAGCCCACCTTCACTTTGAACAGACCTGTGGGAGCCTGTGACCCAATAGGAGCTTGATCTGTTCAATGCCACATGGGGAGCACCCTGGATCTTTCATCATGCTACCACCCCAGCCTGTCTTGTGTGTGTGTGTGTGTGTGTGTGTGTGTGTGTGTGTGTTGGGGGGGTGGAGGCTTGGGGTGTGTCTGCATGGGGGAGAATCTTGGGGGGCTCTTGGGTGCATCTATCTAGAACGCCCACAGTGGTGGTGCCATTTCCGGTGCATGCCCTCATCTGAACTTGCCTGGCGGGTGAGCGGATGGGGAGGGGGACCGGCTGCGGGCTGCGGGCCTGGGTCTGCATCCTGGCGCCCCCACCGCCCCGCCCCCCCCCCAGCCCCGTCTGTCTCCTCCCAGCCCGGGTGCCTCTGGGAGACTTTCTGGGAAGCAAAACAGCACCCCTCATGGGCTGGTTGTGAGGATTACCTACGTAAATATATGCAAAGCGCTTAGAGTGGCCCCTAGTGAGAGGGGGTGGGCGTCATGCTCAGCCTCCCCCCTTAGGAAAAGCCTCCTCCTGGGGCCTCTGACAGGACACGGGAGCCACCTGAACAAATGCTGCCCCAGCACCGGGTGCCCTTGACCCCTTCCTCCTCTCCCAGCCCCTCCCCTCCTCCACCAACCAACAAGAACCACACACACATAAGAATATAGACTTTTATCTTATTTTAGTTAAAAAAAATAATTGTACCACCAAATGAAGAAGTAGCTTTCTTTGGGGGAAAGTGAGAAGGTGGGGGGGGGGAAGCAATAAGCCAAAGAAAAAGAACTTTTCATATTCATCTGTATAAACATCCGCTAAGGCAAACGCAATCCAGGGCCAAGACTGCCGCACTAGGGTCAGTACCTCCTAATTTCTGCAGATTCTAAGGCCAAAAAAATAAAACCTCTGCAAATCCAACAGGAGTTTTGTGGACTCTTGGGGCATCTTACTAAAATAAAGAGTTATCAAGTTTACAAAGCAGTGACGTCATGACACACACTGAAAGTTGCATAACAGTGGCCTTGAGGGCCACTCACTGGTTTGGACTGGGTGACGGGCACGGTTTCACGACACGGCAACGGACCCAGATGCGCACACACATGGACACGCACGCACGGAAGTGAGCACACTGGGAGCTGCGTGGGACCAGGCTGGTGGCACAGGCTTGGCCGCCGCCCGTCTGCGGATGGGCACAGGGAGGGCTGGGTCCCCATGCTTCCTCGGGGGGGGGGTGACGGGACAAGTCGCGTCGCTGGTGACAAGGCGGTGCCCATCACTTGGGGGAAGGATGGTGTGAAGGGGCCACGCAAGGCCCCTGCTCCCCACCGCCTGGTCCGAGCAAGCCACTTAAAGCACTTCTTGGACGCGTCCCAGAGAATGGAGCCAGGCGCTGGTTTCCTTCCCTGTGAAGGGGCCAATCCCTCCTCCCCACCCTGCTCTCTCCCGAGCCCCTGGGACCCTTGGGTGGTTCCAGGGAGACTGCGGAGTGGCCTTTCTGCCCCCGGAGCCTTCCCTGCCCACGATCCATGGCACGGGCGGCAGAGCGTGGGCCCGTGAGGTAGATCAGCACAGCTGCCCCCTCCCCTGCTTGGCTGGGGCCTCCGCGTGGACATGGGGTGCCCGGGCCTGGGTCCCTCTGCCTAAACAGAAGCTCCCCTCCCCTCCAGCAGAGAGAGGAGGCAGGGCTGGAGGAACAGTCGTCGGGGGTGGGGAGCCCCCGTGCCTCTGCTTAGCCCCTTCAGTCCTACTACAGAGCTGGAGCCCGCCACTTTCCTGCCGTCCATCCTCCCCGGACTGGGAAGCGGCTTGAGGGCCCCATGGGCCACGCGGTCTGCAGATTAAGGGCAAGGGGCCGCTGGGCAGGGAGGAGGGGAGTGCATGGAGGGCTGGCACCGGGGCAGCGAGTCCCCCAGGCCCGGGAGCTGGGCTCGGAGCTGCGGCAGAGCTGGAGCAGGCAGGGGGCGGCCAGGGGCGAGAGACACACCGGGGTCGCCAGGGAGGGCTGGGCCAGGCAAGGAGCCAGCACAGGCGGCCCAGCCTCAGGAAGAGCGGGGAGGGGTGGGAGGGGGGGCGGGCCGCCTGGACACCCCTCAGCTGGCTCCGTTCACAGGCTTGGGAGGTTTTCCGTATGGTTCCTTCAGACAGAGCCCAGGATTCAGGCTCGGCCTCCAGTCTGCCCACCCCTGCTGGCTGGACTGGGCGCTGGGGCCAGGGCCAAGCGGTCAGGCCGCAGCTCCCTGCTACTTGAAGGTGGACTGCAGCTCCTTGAAGGCTGCCTTCCGCTGCTTCATCTCCTCCGCCTGCTTCTTCCTCTCCTCCTGCTCCGCCTTGATCTCCTCCTCGAAGCGGCTGGACACATTGATGGCCTGGACCTGCAGTGGAGTCGGGGTGACGGGGGTTAGGGCGGGAGGGGCGTCTGCGCCTCCACCGTGGGCCCCGCCCCCCGCCAGCCCACGGACCGCTCTGCCTCTCGCTAGCACCGGCCCGGGGCCGGGGGCTTCCCTGACCCCTCTGAGCCTCAGTTTCCCACTCAGAGCCTGAAGAGCTCAATAACTGACTCGCGGATTCGTTAAGGGGATTGGAAGCTAGAACATGTATTTGGTGGTTGTTGCCTAGCGTGAGTCCCATAAGTGAGAGCTTTGGTGTTGCTCTTTTTTTTTTTTTTTTAATTTTTATTATTTATTTTGGGGGCGTGGAGAGCACAAGTTGGAGGGAGGAGAATAGGCAGAGGGAGAAGCAGACTCTCCACTGAGCAAGAAGCCGGACACAGGGCTCGATCCCAGGACCCCGAGATCATGACCTGGGCCAAAGGCAGATGCTTAACCGACTGGGCCCAGGGCCCAGGCGCCCCCTGAAGTTGCTATTCTTATCCTGCTTCCGGTCCTGGGAAGCCGAGATGCACACCAGGTCCCACTGATGAACCCTGGAACATCCCATCAACCCGCAGAAGCCCAGAGGGAGGTGGGAGGCGGCCTTCAGAAGCAATGTTCTTAGTTAACACGGCGAGAGGGAGAAAGAAGGAAAAGAAGGTGCCCCAAGAGGTCAGAATCTAGGAGCTGTATTTGTCCCCTCCATCTAAGTGCGTGCGGCACCGGGAGGCTGCTGTGTACGCGGGCGCCTCTGGGGCCCATACTCTCTCCAGGCCGGGGCTGGCAGGGCTGGGGTCTCTGAGAGGCCCATGAGCCAGTGCCCCGTGTTTCTGGGCCTGCTCTGCCATCTCCCGGGCCCACCTTTCAAGGACTAGTCCTTCGGGGGTAGTGGTTCTGTGGGCTAGAGAGAGAGGGGATAGCCGGAAGGGATCCCAGCCTGATGGAAGGGGAGAGAAGCCAGGAGCGCTGTGGGCCTTGCCCAGGCCAGCCCTTGCGTCAGCGCCCTGTCTCCTCTGTGCGGCCTCAGCAGGAACACGAAGGGTGAGCACTGACCCTGGAGCTAACTCAGGGTCCCCCTGGGCACCCTTGTCCTTGAGCGCCCCCCACCCTGGGCTCCACACGGCCTCTGGTTCCTCACCTTGGCCTCAAAGAAGCTCTTGGCCCCCTTGACGCCCTCGGTGGAGACATCGATCTCGGAGAGGCGGGCGAGCACGTGCAGCCCGCTGTCCTCCTGCAGCTCCCCAGCCGCTGCCTTGCGGAAAATCAGGAGGAACTAGGGTAGGGAGGAAAGCACGTTGTCAGGGAGGGGCAAGGGGCCAGAGGTCTGCGCTCTCTCCTGCCATGCTCTGGGCCTCGGTGTGCCCGTCTGTACAATGGGAAGCAAGGTGACCCATCTCCTGCTCTCCCAGGATCCGGGGCTGCTGCAGGCCTGCGTGCCCATGCTCGGCTGCCCGGAAGAGCCCCAACCTACCTTGTATCTTTGTCTCCACTGTTCCCCCAACCAATTTACTGAGTTCTCAAGGTATAGGATTGTGCCCATTTTACAGACTGTGGAAGACTCAGAGACAACCGGCCCCGAATCTCAGCCGCAGAAAGTGACGGCAGAAGGGTCTGAACCCACATCCTGACTCCACACCATCATCGTGCACGGCCTGCACCTTCCTCCGTGGACGCGTCCTCCCCACCGCCTTTCCGTTGCTCTGCCTCCTCTAGGCTTCTTGCTGGTTCGCTGTCATTCACCCGAGGCTGCCTGGGGTCCACTACCGTTGTTTTCTGGCTGTGAGCCTCCATTTCCTCCTCCACGGAACAGGCTTGCTCATGGCTTCTGCCCCAGAGTGAGGACGGACCGAACCCCCGAGTGTGAAGTCACCCAGCGCAGAGCCTGGCCCCTCTTGGACGCAGTGCATGTCACCCCCCCCCTCCGCCCCCCCATCCCCCGGGTCACAGCACCCTGCCATTTCGCTCTCTGGGCATCTCCCCCTCTACACTCCAGGACCCTAGGAGCACAGGGCTTTCCTCTGGATTCCCAAAGCTCCCAGCCAGGGTCAGGTATACAAAAGTCACTAAATGCTGACCATGTGAAAGAATGGACATCCCTCCCTCCTCACTCGAGGCAGCTCAGAGACCCCCTACGGGGAGCGGGCTCACCTCCCGGAAGCTGAGCTTGCTGTCAAAATCCTCATCCACCTCCTTGATCATGTTTTTCAGGCCCAGGTGGGTCTGTGGGGCTCCGAGCTTCTCCATCATCAGCTTCAGCTCCATCAGGTCAATGAAGCCGTCCCGGCCAGCGTCGTACCTGTGGGAGCAAAGGCAGAGGCTAAGGACATCCTGACGCCCCACACCTGATGGGTTGGAGCACCACGGGCTGGACTGTGAGGAGCCTGTCACCCTGTTGCTGCTGGAAGGGACTTCAGTCCACGTGAAGTCCCGAGGCGTGGCTACTGCTTGGTTACCTCTGATGACAAGCAACTCCCCACATGGCCTGCGGCCTCTGACATGTGGAACAGCGCTAACTTTTGGGCCAGTGCGATGTGTAAGGAAGCTGAAACCACAGCCTGCCTGTACTGAGCGGGACGGGAGCAGCAGAGAGAAAGAATTCACGACACACGGGGTACAGCTTGCAGGGGCGGGGGGGGGCGGCGACCCTGATGTTATCTCCTGGGCCAGCCTGGCATCCCTACCGGCCCCATTGCTCCCCTACTCCTGCCTCCACCCAGGAGAGAGGCAGAAAGTAGCACGTGTCACAGGGCAGGGCCTCAGGAGGGAGGCCCCAGGAGGGAGGTCCTCTTGTAGCTTGCTGGGAGGTGGCCCAGGGCAAATTCAGGGAACAGTTTGCGCAGGGTGTGCCCGCTGTGAGTGGGAGGGGGGGTATGGCTGGAAAGGGCTGGGATGCTGATTAGGTGATAAATGTGTGTCTGGACATTGCAGGTCTGTTTTCTGCCACCAACGGCGTAGCAGACATGGGGACAGTGTGTGTGTGTGTGTGTGTGGGGGAGTTGTCTAAATGTCCCTCTCGCGGGCCTCCTTGTGGTAAGAGCTTGGGTCAGAGGCGGCCTCCGGGCCCGTTCCCCCGGCTGGGGAAGTGCTGTGCTGCAGAGCGCGTCATATCACGACGGATGTGGGCCCTCTTATCAGGCTAACCAAACACCTGCCCTGACTGCCTCTTGGTGAGGGGTGGGAAGCGTGCTCTCAGGGCTAAAATGGGCTTTCTGAGCTGAGAGAAGCCTGCGTAGTCCCAGGCCTCAAGCTGGGACTCTGTGTTGGTAACAACAGAGCGACACCGAGGGGCTGAGCTGCAGAAACCTGTGTCCTGGTCTTGGCGTTGCTACATAAACACACACCTCGTTTCTGTGCCTTCCTCAGGGCTCGCCAGGTCCCTTCCCCCAGCCCTAGTTATATATAAGCTCCGCATGACCTTGAGCAACTAATAGAAACCACTTTTTGAAATCTGTCTTTGTGCCAGGGAACTTTACATATTTTATTGTACCTAATCCCCGTAATAACCTTCTATAATGGAGGCTCAGAGAGGTTAAGTGACCTGCCCAAGGTCACAGAGCAGTAAAGGAAGGGGGCGGAAGCCCAGCTCCTCAGCCTGCACATCTGCTCTGTGTCAGCCCGCTTCCAGGGGTCCTGGTGGTGCCCGCAGCACAGAGCCGTCTGCCTGGAGCACTGAGCAGTTGGTGTGCGGGGTATAAATAGCTCATGAACGAGTCAGTGGTTGGAAGTGACGGCCTGGGGCAGCATGGGGAAGACGGGGTTCTGGGAACCCTCCAGCGACCACGGTCCTGAAGCCCTTTTCCCCACAGGGCTGGGGGCAAGGGGGAAGGGAGACAGGGCAGATGGGCCAGAGGTCCCTGGGGGCAGTGCCATGGCTGGGGTGGGAGCCGGCGTGAGAAGGTGTGGGAGAGGGCTGTGGGCCTTGGGAGGGCCAGGCAGGCCTACGATCCCATGCTCCAGGCTCCCCTTCAAGCTGGAGGGACCCTGGGGTGGGGGGTGGGGCATGGCAGAGGCCCCTCCTTTCCCCTTTGGAGTCTGGGAAGGGGGCTGGGCGGCTGCGGCGTGACCCCCAGTGACAGGTTGTGGAGCGGCCCTGCCCCTGCGGAGAGCAGCCGGGTGAGGGGGCCGGTCCTTCCTGGGGCAAGCCACGTGGGCGCCGCCCTTCAGGGAAACCCCGCCGCTTTCTGAAGGGCCGTGGAAGTCAGCGATGACACGTCAGGGCTGGCGCAGACCGCCTGGGTTCTGGGAGACCCCGCCCCGTGAGCCTCCAGCTGAGGTGTGATGGTGACGCTCTCGCAGGGTCAGCGTGAGGACTGACCGAGCTCCTGCGCGGCACGCACTTAGCCCAGTGCCTGGCACACGGAGCGCACTCCAGAAATGGAGTATGGCCAGCACTAGAGTGAGATCTAGTTGCCTCTAGGAAGCTCCTACTGTGTGCCAGGCAGTTTTTTCTTTACAACTTCTGTGCTCAGCAATCCTGGGAGGGTTATTTCCCCATGTGGCTGACCAGGGAACAAGGATAGTAGGGGCGAGGGCGCTGGCCTGCTGGCCAGGGACTCACCCCCCATCTCTGGGGTTCCCACCCTCTACTCTGCTGTCCCACCTGCCTCTCCAGAGCCCCAGCTTTATTTACTGCTCACGTATATGGGTTTCTTCCGCAGCTGGGGGTGGCTCAGTTTCAGAGGAAGTGCAGATAAAGTGTCTGAACTTGGACAGAGACTTTGGCTCCGTATTTGTTGGTCTCTGGCAACTCTCAGGCCTGGCTGGCCTGCAGCTTTATCTGCGGCTTGAACCGCTGCCTGCATCAATCAAAGGTCAGTCAATTACCGGGTCTGGGCTCTCTCCTGGGCGTGCTCTGGCCCCCAGGGGGACAGTGCAGGGTCTGGTCACAGTGCCATCAGATCAGTTGCCAAGGGGAGGCGACAGAGGTCAGGAAGGGGCTGGGGTGGGAGATGGGTCCCCCAAAGGAGGAGACACTGCGGGGGTAGTGGGGAGGCCGTTCCCACAAGGCTCCTGAGGAGCAAGCATCTACTCTGTGCCCTGGGCTCGGGGCCACTGGATCAGCCAAGTCCCTTGGGTGACTGAAGATGACCCTGAAGGTTCTGTCACATCAGCTCTGCTGAGACTGACTGGGGTCCAAATCCCAGATCTGCCACTTGGCTGGCTGGCTGATCCTGGTCAAGTCACCTGAGCCCACAAACCCCAGTGTTCCCCATTTACATCGTGGGGATCAAAGACCCATCTCAGGACGGAGGCAAAGATTAAAAGAGACAAGCCACGTCGGTTCCTAGCACAGAGCCTGGCCCACGGTAAGCACTTAATGGGCACACATGGACAATAACGCCAACCGTAATAATAATAAATAGAAGCATTATCACTACCTACCTTTAAGATTAAAGATTAAATGAGATGATGAACATAAAACGCCTAGTACATAACGGGTACTTAAAGCCTGTTAATTGCATTATAATCGTGGCCACTGAGCAGTTTGTGCCACCCAGTACGTTAAGTACTTTGCGCATAAAACGTAAAATGGTGCTGATAAGAATGATGATGGTAGAAAACACAAGGGCCTCTCCCTTGGGCGCCAGTCCTGATGGTGCACGGCTGCGAGAAACACTCGCTCTAGACTGGTCTGGAGGCAGGGGGTGGGCAAGATGATCCAGCGCTGCCCCCCCGGCATCTCCCCTTCCTCCAAGGCTCCCACTACTTCCCCCACTGGGCCTGATTCAAAGACCCCACCACTTGGGGAGGTAGAAAGACAGCAGGACAGAGCCTTTTGCTCTCTTGCTGGGCAGAGGGAGAAAGAAGCATCAGCCCTGGATTACTCTGTCCCCTTCTCTCATGGGAAGGAAGTGACAAGGTAAGGGGGGGGACTGTCACCGTGCCACCAGCAGTGGATGACTGGCAACACAGGAGATGCCCCTGGCTGGGGAGACCCTCTCATCCATCAGCTCTCTCCCTGAGCTGTGACTGAGGGTGCAGGTGGCTCAGGGGGACCAGGGAAAGCGAGTCAGTGTACAGGATCTGTCCGCATAGCCTGGTCTACCTGCTTTCTGTTATGTGGGGGAGGGAAACTGGGGCCCAGAGTAGGCAGCGACCAACCTTGGGGTCACACAGCCGGTGAACTGCAGGATCCCCAAAGCTGGAGGCGTTCCTTCTTCCTGCCTGTCTGCTTCCCTCTTCTTCCTGGTCCCATGGAGGGTCCTGAATTCTCAAGCCTGTAGGGCTTGGGGGGCGTTGGGTTGAGAGCCTGGCCTGGGGCCTGCCTGGGAGGGCCAACTGCATCAAAACTCACACACTGGGAGCTCAGCACTTTTCTCCAGCACCGGAGGGAGGCTGTTGCACCTGGCACTGTGCCCACATTCCTACCCGCCTCCCCCTGAATAGTCCTCAACAGGCAGGGCTCGGCAGCTGCCGTGGTGACAAAATCCCTCCCATCTGCCCTGGAGAGTGGAGCAGCCGGCCACCACCCAGGCAGACTTTGCCCCTTTGGGCCGAGCAGGTCCCACCCAGCTGGCGACTCCTCCCCCACCTTGGTTCTGATAACCAGGAGTCGTGGGGGGTGGGCAGGGGCTGGTTCCTACCGTGTCCATATCAACACCCTGTTTCGTAACAGTATTATCCTTAGTGGCTACTCTTTGCTGAGCACTTATTATGCGCCAGGCACTAGGCCAAGTATTCTGCATCAGACCCTCACAAGAACCCCGTGAAGCAGGCATAAATATCCCCATCTGACAGATGAGGAGATGGAGGCTCAGGGAGGAAGTGACTTGGCCAAGGCCATAGCTGACAAGGACAAAGCTGGGATCTGGACCCAGACCTGCTGAAACACACACGCTTTTAACTCCTATGCTGTGTCCTGATGCCCAAAGACCCTGTACTAGAGATTCTCAGGTTGGGAGGGATATTGGAGGCCACTTGTTCAGCCATCCGTGAAGGTCAGATTCCCAAGGCAGTTTTTCTGCTTGTGTCTTGAATGCCTCTGAGCACAGGAAGCTCACTGCTTCACTTAAGGCAGCCCATGTTGGCTTTGGAATTATTAGAAGGTTGTTCCTTTTTTTTTTTTAACATAGGGGGTGGGGGGATGGGTTAGCCCGGTGATGGGTATTAAGGAGGGCACGTTCTGCAAGGAGCACTGGGTGTTATGCGCAAACAATGAATCTGAATCGTGGAACACTGCATCAAAAACTAATGATGTGATGTATGCTGATTAACATAATAAAAAAAAGAAATTTAAAAAAAAAAGGTTGTTCCTCGTGCATGAGCCTCCCCACCTCCCGGCCGTGCTGTGGAGTCTGACGGCAGAATGAGGAATCACCACAGCTGCTGCACAGGGGGGGCAAGGCTGGGGTACAGAGACGCCAATTCTGTCCCTTCTGCTTCCTATCCCAGGCCTTTGCAGCTGGCCCCTCAGCCCATGGCAGGTCCCCAGGAGGAGAAACAGCTGGAGAGGGCAGGGTTTATGGACCAAGGACACCGCCAGGCCCACCCGCCTTTGGTCTCGGCATTCACAGACCCGGTCCTTCCTCCGCCTGTCTCCCCCAGTGGCTCCTAGGCCTCGCTACTCTTTGTCCCACGAACTGGGAAGGCAGGTCCCTTGGGGCAGGAAAGTTCTGGACAAGAGAAAAATTCTGGCCTTGCTCGCTGTTGCAGCCAGCTTGACCCTGCCCGCCTCCCTCCGCAGGTGGCCACCCACCACCCACATTCTCTGTTAACTGCTCGCTCGGCATGGCCCCTTGGGTCGTGCGCGCCCCCACCCCCAGACTGTCTGACTCATGTGGGGGAAGACGAGCCACTCACCACTTCCTCCATTCCTATCTGCAAAATCGGACACTCGATCTGTTGCCATGTCAGCCAAGGAGAGGGTGTGTGTGTGCGCGCACGCGTGTGTGCATGCATGTGGCCCACGGCTCTCCCACAGCTTTTCAGTGAGTCTAAGGATCAAGTGGGAGCCCCCCCCCCGGTTGGTGGCAATCAGCTAGGGGCTTGTCAGGGCTCGGGACCTCCCAGTCTCGGGTCCAACTGCCACATGGTGAGCACCAGGCTAGGAGGGCATCTCCCCGGGCCTGTAATGTCAGCAGCGGGTGTCCTGCCAACTCTGAATAATACCTATCGTTACAACAGTGATTGCAAAGAACATTCACTGAGTGTCTAGTCCGACCTCGTGTTTATTATTTAACTTAATCTTCCCCTTACCGCCCAGACTAAGTAACCTGCCTTACCCGAGGGACGTCCCCAGGCAAGTGCGGGGAGACAGCTGTGGGTGGCCTGGTGCTTCGGACACTTGAGTATGAAAATGCGGATTCTGATCCAGTAGACCGGGGATGGAGCTGCATTTCTAACAAGCACCCGGCTGCCGCCGCCCTCTTTGGGGCCCCTGGGAACCAGGGACTTGGGAGTCAGACAGACCCAAGTTCAAATGCTGTCCCTGCTCCTTACTAGCTGTGTGACGCTGGACAGGTCCCATAACCTCTGGGAAACCCTGTGTTCTCATTTGTGACACGAGTGATGATGAGCTTACAGGATGCCATAAAAGGATTAAATAAGAGACGAGGTGCTGGGGATGGGGTAGGCGGACAGTGTCCGTCTCCGTCACACAAGGGTCTCCACACAGCCCAGGAACCCCAGGCCTGGCTCCCCGCTAGCCGCACCCTGCTGGCATGGGATTCTTGCTTCTTTGCAGTCCTTGAAAAGCGGAAGTCAGCCAAGGAGAAGGCTACTCAGCAGTCAGAGGGAACGCAGCTGCTGGAGGGAGTGGGGACTGTCCCTGCTGAGGTCTCAGAGCGGCTCTGCCTGGTCTCCTCCTCCTCCTCCGCCTCCTCCGCCTGGGCTGGCCTTGCAAGAGGGCCTCCCCTGAGGCGGCAGGGCCTGGTCTCCCAGAGCCTGGACTCTCACAGCTGAAGCCGGGCCTTGGACCCAGAGGGTCCAGACCAGAGGAGAAGGCGGGAAGGTGCAAAGCCAAAGGGGAACCAAAAGTCCCCGGGTGGGGGAGGGGAGAGGTGACTCAGAATCAGAAGGGGAAGTAGGAAGAGCAGAGGGTGAGCACTGAGTTCGGGAAATCCTCCCTCCCCAGGGGTGTGGCATCATCTTCCCAGAAGGCCAGGCTCCTGGAGGATGCAGGTGGAAGGACCCAACCTCTATACCCCCACAGAGGGCTTCCCCTCCTGAGGCTCTGAGAGCCCCCCCTCCCAAGCCCTCTATTCATAAACACAGCCCTCTCTCCGCCTCTGGAGCTCCCTGCAGGCCGACCTGCTTCTACTTCTGCCCCTGACACTTAGTATAACCTTGGGTGCCTGACTCAACCTCCGTGAGCCTCAATTTCTTTGTCTGGCCAGTGGGGGTCATGATTTACCCACCTCACTGCGCTGCTGTGAGCAACTGGACCTGGGGGTCCCACTTAACAAGGAGAGGGTGTGGAGGCAGGGGGCTGGCTGAGGGGGATGCATCATCACGGCATCCCTCGTGAGTGCGTTCAGTCCTCATGGTCGGGATAAAGAAATGGAAGTTTCCACTTCTAGCCACATGGGCCCATCCTCTCTACCCCCAGAGACCCCCTCTATACCACTGCTTTTCATGAGACTTTAAGCTCCCCGAGGGCGGGAGCTTCCTTCTTCCCTTGATTCTCTAGAACTTACACACAGCAGAAACTTAGTATGTGTTGGATGAATGATCAAATGGATAGATTTTATGTTTTTTCAAAAGTATCTATGTTTTTAACAGCCCACAGGCCGGACATGATGGTGGACTCTTTACAAAGGGCCAGGACTCTTTAAACTGAATCCTCAGACCTAACCAGGGAGGGCCTTTAGTGCAGGGTGAGGCTGCAAAGCTGAACACCCTGCCCAGAGTTGCCCGGCTGCCCCGCGGTGGACGTGAGCTGTCGTTTGCTCTTTCCTTTTTTCTGCCACCTGCCTTCCATGTAATTAAGTGAAAATGAGTGTTTCTCATTTTTGTTATTTATCAGAGCCATATGTAGCTGTCAACCGGAGTGCCTGTTCAGCGGGAGGAAAGGGGGGTTCTCATGCTGGCTCCCCAACCGTCGGGCCCAGAGCATGAGGCTTTCGCCAGCCGGGCAGCTCTGTAGGGGGTAAGTGGGGGCAGTCGGGAGGGTCCGTGGAACACCACCGAGGGCCACCACCAGGCCCAGGCCCAAGGATGAGGGGACAGGAACTTCACAGTACTTCCTTTGTGCCGAGCACTGGGTTAAGTACTTCACAACAGCTCTGTGAGGTGGGTGCTGTTACTCTATTACTCTGCCTGTTTTAGGGTGAGGAACTGAGGCCCAGAAGGTTTAAGGGCCTTGGGATTCAAACCCACAGACTCCGGCTCTTTACTACTGTGTCCTGCTATCTTCCAGAGAGGATGCTAGGGGAGCTTCTGCGAGGGACAGGGTCTGAGGAGACACATGGGAGGAGGAGCAAATGGAGAAGAGGGAAGGGCAGAGGCGTCCGGAAGGAGAGGGAAGCCTGCCTCTCTGACGCAAGGGGTCATGAGATGCAGTGTCTGGGGACGAGGCCGGCCAGGCAGGGAACTAGGGCATCTTCCTCAGATTCCACGGCGGGCTCAGAATTACGTGGCTGCCGACCTCTCGGGCTGGGCTCAACTTACAGAACCCCACAGAGCCTCACACAGGCTGCTGCCAGCCCAGAGGTGGGCCCCCTTGAGGCTCTGTGGGGTCACACCATTCCCCCTTTGGCTGGAAGTTTCCAGAGAGAGCCCTGAATGGATGGGCCGAGAGAGGTGGGGAGAGAGGCTAGAAGTGCTGGGGCTGCCTGAGGCCGCCCGGGGAGGCAGGACTACGAATCCAGGTTCCACGGAGGCTGGGCACGATGCCAGAGCTGTACGGGAGTCACCCCCTCCCGGCCCCACCTGAGAAGCAGAGACCACCATCCTCAGCTGTACAGACAAGGAGGCTCTGGTTCGGCCACTGAAAACTTCCCTGTGACCCCAAGCCAGTCACCACACTTTCTGGGTCTTAGTTGCCTTCTCTGTAAGACGGGGAGGAGGGCTGGCGGTCTCTCCCAGCTGGAACCTGCGCACGGCTGGATGGTGAGGTCAGTGATGGTGGACAGCCGGTCTCGCTTCCCTCAATCCCCTTGGTTCTTCTATCTCCCTCCTCGGGAAGGACCTGCTGATAGACACTAAACGGATGAACCGGAAGACCCTGGAAGGCAGTCTGTCATCCAGAAGGGTTCAGGACCCCTCAGAAATAAGGAGGCCATTGCTGACTACAGCCTGCTCCTTTTGCAGATGGGAATTAATTACTAAGTAATTCAGGGCAGAGCCGGGACAGAAGACCAGGCTTTCTAGCTCCTGCCTTCCAAGGAAGGCCAGCTCCCAGTTCCCTAGGACCTCCCTCTCTCTCGCACTCTGCTCCCGTGAATGGCTTCCAGGAGGGCTGGGCTCCCCTCCTCCCTGGGAGGGAGCGGGAGACCAGGGTGGAAGTCTCTCAGCAGGGCCCCGCTTGGACCCAGAAGGCGGCGGCCTCACCAGGGCAGCAGAAGCAGAACAGGGGTTTGTCCTCCCGGAAGAGCCTGTGTGTCGGCTGTTCCCAGCCAGGGCTCGGGGCTCGGCTGGGCTAGGCTCGGCTGGCACAGTGAAGCCTTGTTTCCTTGAATACAAAACCTGCAGCTTTCTATCCTCGCCAGGGCCCCCGGCGGGAGGCACTTCCTTCCCTAGAAGTCCAGCTCCCCGGCCCCTTCCTGCCCCCTACCCCCACCCCTTCCAAAGCAGCAAGCAGCAGTGGTGCCAAGAGGTGGCCCGCAGGGGAGTTGGAAGGAGTTCAGCTCCCCCCCAAACTTCATCAGAGGAAACCTTGTCAAACTAACACCCCAAACAGCCTCTCTAGAAGGTGAGTGTGCTCACAAATGCGGCTTCCAGGCCATTCCTCTGGTCATGCGCCCTTCTGATCAAGCTGTGGCCTCCCAAGTCCCTACCCATTCGGGGTGCATGGGTTCTCCCAAACGGCTCCATCTTTTTTTGGCGGGGTGTAGCAATGCTGAGGAAGCCCAAGAGAAGGAGGATTCTGGCAGAAAGACACGGGCCAATGGTGGGTCCGTGAGGTGGGAAATCAGCCATGAACATGGGAAGGAGAAGTGCATTCTCCCGTGTGGAGGCAGATGTCTGTGACGGAAAACCCAGAAGGGAGGAACATGGCTTTTGGAGTCACAGACCTGAGTTCAGATCCTGATTCCATCATTTTCTAGCTGTGTGGTCTTGGCGAGTTATTTAACTTCTCTGTGCCCAGACCGCCCACCTGTGTCATGGTGATGATGACAGTTCTGTGTCATAGGGGTGCTGGGTGGGATCCAGGAGCTCCTTGGTACCTAGATACTATCAATGCCTAGACACTATCAATCACAGATGCATTTGAACAACCTCCCCTGCCCTAACGCTGGGGTGGGGGTTGGGGGGTGGGCAGGTTCTACAAGGACGTTCCAGACAGTGAAGCTATCTATACCTAGCCCTGGGCTCAAGGAGCTTTCCATCAGTTTGGGTTGGAATCCTGGAAATCCTGCTCTCCTGATGGTGACAGTCTTTGGTGGGGAAAGAAACTTTAGAATTCCCAATAAAGACCCTGGAGTCAAAGAGGCAGGCTCCTCAGGGCCCAGGGATTTCCACACAGAGGTCCAGAGGAGTGTTAAGGACTGTTTCCCCCCAGGCTGACCCTTGGGAAAGTATGGGGTTCCCAGCCATCCCGGTCTGGGAAACAAAACCCTCTTCCCCTGTGTGGGGGCCACAGGCAGAAGCA
This sequence comes from Callorhinus ursinus, assembly GCF_003265705.2. NCBI lineage: Eukaryota > Metazoa > Chordata > Mammalia > Carnivora > Otariidae > Callorhinus > Callorhinus ursinus. The sequence goes on from NW_027397080.1 coordinate 25,790,381, forward strand.
GCAGCAATGAGAAGTGGGAAAGAGCCTTTCTCAAGCTGTGGGGTTGCAAAACACCCCCCTCCTGGGCTTCCTGCTTGCTGCTTGGGTACACAGCCCCATCCTGCCTTGTCCTCCTGCCTCAGCCGAGGTGGGTCAGCGCCTCTCCACTCCAGACTATACCCCTGCCCCTGTCCCCCCTCCAGGGGCCAGGGGCAAGGGGACGGGCAACAAGAAGTGGGGAAGGGTACCAAAGGGAAGGGGGCTGCGAGCTTTTACAACCCCCCCCCCGCCGCCCCCGCCGCCTGCCACCTGCACAACTGTGGTTGGGAAGAGTTTGGCTGTCCATCTCAGTCTCAACTGGGTGGACTCAGGGATGGACCAGAAGGGGACCATTTAGTCCCTTCCCAGAGATTTTAAGTTTTTTTTGGGGGGTGGGGAGGGCTGAGCCACAGGCCTGGGGGTGTCTGTCCAACCTGCTAAGGGCACAGTGTGTGGCATTACACAGAGGAAAAGGTAGGGGTGAGAGCAACCAGGCAAATTAGATGGGGAGGTGTGCGGTGTCAGGAACCCCGTGTGGGAGGAAAGGGGGCACACAGTGGCGGAAGGCAGTGACTGCAAAGCTGCTGAGGGGGTTGGTTAGGGCAAGAAGAGGGAGGAACAGTGTGTGGAGGGAGGAGGGGACTCAGCCCTGAAGGGAGGATGGGTGGTACATACTTGCAGAGTGGGGGGCAGCGATGGAGAGATCCCTAGGAGACCACCTGAGGGTCAAGGATTGGGGTCCTGGCTAGCAGAGTGGATAGGGCTAGGGGTGGAAGGGTCCGGAGGGTCTCTGACCACAGTTTGCTAGCAGATGCTGAATAACTGAAGGGGGGGGGGGTCTTTGCCCAGAACCTATGTTGAGGGGAATCTGAGATAAGCAGAGGAAATGAAAGGACCCCAAGAAAAAGAATGGGTACAGCATGGGGGGTAGGGAATGGTAACCTTTGTTGAGGCGCTGGGGGTGTGTGTGGATGTTTTTGACCAGGGTGTTGGGTGTGGGGGTAGGGAATTCGAGTAGTTAGGGAGGGGGAAAGGGAGGCCACGGGGGTCCTCAAACCTCAGGGTGCGTGGGTGTCTGGTGGGTGGCGAGGAAAGCTTCACTAACACAGGGGTCCGAGGCCAGAGCCCCAGAATCTTCAGACTCATGTGTATGGTGGTAGTGGGGGCTTGCGGGGACTCGGGGTTACCTGGAGGGGCCGCACAGTCCTCCACACCGAGTGCGCGCGTATGGTGTACGGGCGGCCGCCTCACCGTGAGGAGGGGTCGCGTGTCAGGGGCTGGGGGTCGCCAGACTCACACGCGTGGTGGGGAGGAGGTCTTGAAGCCTCGTGATTAAATGAAAGGGGACGCGGGGTCGCCACCCCTGGTGTGTCGGGGTTCGGGGGCGCACGATTGGCGGCAGGGGTCCCGGGAGGCGCGGGGTTCGGGGGCTCGGGGCCCGAGGCCGGCGCGCGGGGTGGGTGGGGGGGGGGGGGGGGGGGGGGGGCACTCACTGCTTGAACATCTTCTCCATGTCCTTGATCTGCTTCCTGGAGAACTCCTTGAACTCGGTGTAGGGGTTGAAGACGCGGCGGCTGGGCGACTGGGGCTCGCCGATGCCCTGGTTGAGGTCGGCGCGCCGCAGCAGCTTGGCGCTCAGCTCGCCGTCCGCGCTGCCCAGCGCCTCCGCCGCCTCGTCGGGCGCCCCGGCCGCCGCCGCCGCCGCCGCCGCCGCCGCCGCCCCGTTCAGCCCGGGCTGCTCCGGGGCCTCGGCGCCGCCCTCGTCCTCCATCTGCAGCCGCCGGTTCAGCTTGCTGGCCAGCTCGTCCGTGGCCATGGTGGCCCGCGCGGCGCTCGCCTGGGCCCGGCCCCTGCTCGCCGCGCGCCCGCACCGCCTCTGGCCGCGCTCTTCCTCTTCCTGACACTCCCCGGCGCCAGGCCCCGCCCCCGGGGGGTGGGGCTTAGGCCCCGCGCGGGGCCCGCCCGCTGCTCGCCCCCGCCCCCGCGCCCGCGTCCGCCGCGCGCGGCCCGCGCGCACTGGGGCTCCGCCGCTGGGGCTCGAGGGCGCGGGTCGGGGGTGCCCACCCCGCCGCCATCCCCCGCCGTAGGGCTGAGGGGGCGGGCGGCAGTAAAAATCCACCCTCTCCTCCGTGCTCGATGTGGCCGCAGAGTGGCAGAGGTCCGGCTAAGGGGCCGGGGACCGGGGCGGGAAGGAAAGGGATCCATCCCTTCAGTTTGGGTGTAGGTCAGGGCATCCGAGGGACGCCGCCCCAACCTCTTGTCTGGAATCCCCACGCGGAGAAGTCGTAATCCCGAGTCTGTGACACCCTGTCGGTTGCCATGGAGACGACTCGATGTTAACCACCGGCGTTGTCAATGAGGGTTGCAGGGGTATGAAGGTAGATCCGGTGAGCGGGGACCCTCCGTTTAGATCCAACTGCGGCTGGAGCCGCAACAGCTTTTCGAAAGGGCTGGACCAGCAGTTGCGAGGGAGATGGGGCCGGGCCTCAGCCCCGAACGGTCTCGGTTCTGGTTCTCGGAGACAGGGAGAGAGCTAAAGCGGGGAAGGGGCTGGTCCTCACCCCTGGGCCAGCGCATCACATGGATGACTTGGCAGAATAGCTGCTGGGCCACGGCTGTCCCCTGAGACTCCGTTGTAGGGGAACTGGCAGGGAGCTTTTGATGCTGCCATTTCGGTGAGGGCCCCAGAGGAGAGAGATCCTCTCCAAGGCTCCATGGGATGCGGCTTCAGGAAGAGGCCTGAGAGGATTTCTCTCTGTGGTCTGGTGCGTCACCTTAAAACTGCAACGCTGTGGCCCTCCAATATCAACCACTGGGGAGGAAGGGAGAGCTGGTTAATAATACAGATTCCCAGGCCCCAGTCCAGACCGATCTCTGCACGGGCTTCGGAAACCTGCATTTTAACAAGCACCCAGGGGAGTTCTGCTCACCGAAGTTTGAATCTCTAACCTAGAAGGAGGACTGTGCTTTGTGCTTACTCTCTAAAACGTTAGGACAATGCTGAGGATCCTTATGCAGAAACTGCTCTCACCAATTCTTGCAGAGAAAAGATGGATGCAGGGCTTAAAAACCCTTGGTCTGGAGGCAGAGAGCACTTGAGAATGTAAAGCCAGCAAGCTGCAACAGACTGATTTTCGTAGAATGGGATCCTCATTGGTATTTGTCCGTTTGCCACAGTTCAAGAATATTGCTAAGTTAATTTAAAAGGTATTTAAAAAATAACAAAATTAAGAAAAACACTTTAGGGTTCAGAAAATATGTTTTCATTAAGTTGTTTTTGAGTCTAATAAAGATGCTCGGCTTAAATGACATGATTTTGTTTTTTTAAAGCTCAGAATCAAGTTTCTGTTGGTCTCGGCCAGTTTGCTTCAGCTACTTGCAAAAGGCAAGTTTCTATATCACCCATGTGTGGCCTTGAAGGACCCAGTAGAAGTAAAATCGTCCGTTTTTTATTGAATGCAAAAGATTAGGGATGGGGTGTAGATTGAAACTTTAAAAAAAATTCTGTCTTCAGGGGCACCTGGGTGGCTCAGTTGGTTAGCTCCCCACTCTTGATTTCAGCTCAGGTCATGATCTCTCAGGGTCGTGGGATTGAGCCCTGCATCTAGCTCCACCCTGAGCGTGGAGTCTGCTTGTCCCTCGCCCTGCTTGCGAGCGAGCTCACTCACTCTCTCTCAAATAAATAAATAAAATCTTTAAAAAAATTCTGTCTGCAGATGCTCTGGGCTGCCAGATTCTTAGCCTTCCTCACAAAGCAGCTGATTCCTTTTAAAGATCTGGTGAACCTCAACCTGCCCCAACCTACGATTTATAATGTGTCTGCATGAAATAGGGCTGCCTTCATTATATGTTTTGCATCTCCTTGATGTGGGAGCAAACTTTTAATAGTGATGAGATTACGTGGGAGTTTGCCTTCTTAAAAAACAACTTTACATATATGTGAAAACCAGATATGATTTTGGTTTGCATTTTCCGGGTGGGCTGTGTGTATCAAACTCCCTGGTTACTTACCCCTTTGGCTTGTGTGGACACAACCCTCGGGAGGCTGGGCAGGCTCCACGATGCAGTTGGGGAATTCTTGTTCATTACCTATTGCATCTTTTTTTTTTTTTAAGATTTATTTTATTAGAGAGGGAGAGAGAGAGAGCACAAGCAGGGGGAGAGGTAGAGGGAGAGGGAGAAGCAGTCTCCCTATTGAGCAGGGAGCCCAACATGGGACTCGATCCCAGGACCCCGGGATCATGACCTGAGCCGAAGGCAGATGCTTAAGGCAGATGCTTAACCGACTGAGCCACCCAGGCACCCCACCTCTTGTGTCTTCTAGAAGGGGAGTGGATCGCCCAGGCCTTGCTGCTGTTATATTGGGCAGAGCTCAGGAAATGCTGCCCACATGGGTGAGCCCTTTTAACACCTCTTGGGGTGATTTTCTCTCAGGTTCTCAGGGTTTTAGACAGGATGAGAGCTCACGATGCTCAGTTCTCTGCCTCATTTCTGGGCCCTGCCTGTAGGCACAGCCGTTGCTCTGCTAAACCCTGAGAGGCATGCTGGGGGCTGTACTTTACTTAAACTTGTTCCTTCTGAGGCCACTGGACTTGAGGAAATGCACCTATTCAGAAATGAAAGAAATGGAGGTGGAGAGGCGGGGACACCCATGAGCACAGATTGTGCCTCTTCATTAGGAGGAATCATTTCTGAATGACCCTGGGTGCTGTGCCCCAAGCATGGATTTGGGCAGAAAGAAACGATCTGGACTGGTTACACATTACAGCATTTGGTCATGTGGAAAGAATGATCTTCAGGAAAAATCACACCCTCCGCAAAGGATTTTTACAGAGGCAGGGTGAGCCGGAGCCAATTCTGACAGTATTCCAGTGGCAAGAGAGCGAGGCAGACTTAGTCACCATTGACTTATGTTTCTCTTCTTCCTCCCACATAGACTTGTGTAACTATCTTTCGGGGAGGGGCACAGTAATATTAAGAAAAACAACAGCACTTTGAAGAAGAGCGGGGAGAAATGGGGGTGTTGGGAGGAGCTCTTGGGTTTGGGGGGCTGTATGGCGTGGACAATGAGGGGCATTCCAGAGCCTCGCAGAACTGGGTGGTCCCTGAAGCCTGAGATGCTGGGAAGGGATTAGGGAGGCTGTCAGAGATAAAGTTGGCTCGTAAACTGCAGCACTCACTTAGCACTTTATAAATACCAGCTTACTAATTAATCATCACAAACGTTCCAAAGGCACCAGGAAACCCCTGATGGATTGAAAAAGATACACAGAGGTCAAGGTTCAGGGACAGCCCAAATACTCATTTGAGTGATTTGGAGGAGTGAGGGCAGGGAATGGGGTCACAGCCTGGTTGGTCTCAGGGGCTTTCTTGCCTCCTATATAGTCTGGAAGCTGTATACAGGATACATGGTGGGGTGGGGATGGGGGGCGTTTGAAGCAGGTGCTCCCGGGGCTGCTCAAGCAGGACAGGGGCATCGGGCACCAACAGTAGGTAGACTCATTTGCAGGTCATTAAGACCCAACCTGTCTATCTGTAGAGCTCTCTTTCTGTGGTTATCTTGGATGTGATCAATCTACTTGAAAACCAAGATCATCTTTCAGATTAGTTGCATATGCCCAGCGGGGCAGGCTGGGAAAAAAAAAGCTGAGCGGGTTTTCTGCTTCTGTGAAATCCCTAGGCATTTCAGTGTCCAAGTTTAACTCCTGACAGGCCTCAGTGTTAGCCCTATTTTAAACCCTCAAAGTGTGTGTGTGTGTGTGTGTGTGTGTGTGTGTGTGTGTGTGTACCTTGTGGCTTAAACCCCAGCAAAGCCGCATGCCTAGTGCCTTCCTGGACCCCTCCCAAAGATGGTAATCATATGGGCCGCTGATTTCAACTTTCATCCTACTCTGGGAAAGCAGTATCAATCTACATCCAGGCAATCAAGACATATTTATCAAGTATTTCGGGCATGAGGCTCTGGTCCTGGAATTCATCTGGTCATGGGCACAGTGTGGAGCGGTGGGGAGAGCAGTACGAGCTAGTTTGAAGAGTGAGATTTGCTGGACCCCCATGCTGGGGGACAGAGAGCGCATGACTGTTACATCTGGACTTCGGCACTCACTTACTACAAGTGCTGGGACTCAGTGCTTATTACAACCCACAGTGAAGCTCTTCATAAAATATCTGACACCCTTTCCCCCCTCCCCACTCCTGAGACAACTTCCTGGAGGAAGGGACCTGTCTGTCTGGGTCCACTTTGGCTCTTCAGTGCCCAGCGTGGTGCGTGGTCCGAGGTACTGCTGGGAAAATGATCGTTGAACGAAGGCATGATGGTTTGCTCTGCCCAAGGGCTCAGGATGGACTAGGTATTTTCTCAGTGTCCCCTCTAGAGCATCTGGTGGCCCATTTTTAGCTCTCGAGGTCACGGCCAAGAAAGAGAAGCTGCTAAAATGACACCTCTTTGCACCCACATGACTCAACACAAAACTTAACAGGAGCTCTTAAAAAACAGGCTTCTCGAGTGTCCGTCCCCTACTCCTCTGAGGACAGTGTCAGCGGCATCAGATAAGGAGTGGGGCCGGGTGACCTGCTGGTCCTTGGGCATCAGTGTGGCTCGGAGGTCATTTAGCAGTTCTCTGCTCAGCAGACAAGGTGGAAGAAACAAATCAGAAGGGACCGATCAACACTGAGTGTGACACCCGAGGATTTGGGAAACTGGGAAGGGAAATTGTAAAGTTAGCTCCGTGCAGAGGTAGGCAACGTCAATTCAAAGAGAGAGCACAGTACCTAGGCCGGGGACACCTGATCTAAGGTATTAACTAAAGGAAGCAGGTGACTCTTTCAGGAGGGGGCCAGTAAACCCAGATGCCTGGAGGAAGGGGTGTGTCCTGAAGATGTGGTTCTTTCAAGTTCGGTCCTGCAGAAGGCGGGCTTTCCAGCCTCACTGGCGAAAAACTCCTTTCTGTCCAGATGCAGGGTTCCAACGGTGAGACGTGGTGTGGGTTTCGGGGTTAGGAAGTGGGTTTGAAAATCCCAGTGAGGTGACCTTGGGTAAGTTACTTGACCCTTCTGGCCTCCCTTCCATTGTCTGTAAAATGGCAATAACTATCACCTCCCAGAGCTCTTGAGAGGATTAAATGAAAAAATTTGTGTAAAGTGTTCAGTGTAGTGCGTGGTGCATTGTGAAAGCTCAAAATGCTCTCCGTGATGGAGATGATGATAGTCTGACTTCCTGGGACACGTGGCAAGCAATAGCCGTGCAGATATTAATAATCTAGTCTGGGTGAGAGTTTAACACAGATATTGGCAAATCTGGCCCACTGACTTTTTTTCTTGAAAATTTTATTTATTTATTTATGAGAGAGAGAGAGAGAGAGAGAGAGCAGGTGGGAGGGGCAGAAGGAGAGGGAGAGGGGCAAATATACTCCACGCTTAGCACAGAGCCCCACACAGGGCTTGAACTCATGACCCTGAGATCATGACGTGAACCAAAATCAATAGCCAGATGTTTAACTTACTGAGTCACCCAGGAGCCCCACCACCGACTATTTTTGCAAATAAAGTTTTATTAGGACACAGCCATGCTCATTTGTTTAGATATCATGCTGCAATGGGGCAGAGTTGAGTAATGGCGACAGAGATCCCATGGTCCCTGAAGTGAATGGCCTTTTATAAGAAAATGGGTCTTACTGTCTGGCCCTTTACAGGAAAAGCTTGCCGATCCTATCATTGAGTCGTAAATAACCAGCTGGCTTCTGGACTTCCTCGAGGAAAGTGCTATAGTAGAGCAGTTAAGAGTAAGAAGTCTGAGTTCTGACGCTCTCACTCTTGGGCAAGTTCCTTACCTACTCATCGCTTTCACGGGTGAAACAGGAGTGATACACATTGTGAGGACGAACTGGGATAAGGTCTGGACTGTGCTTAGCACAGTGAGTGTTTAATGGTTGGCAAGGACACTATAAAAAGTTTGCTATTATTAACTATTAAACTTCCTTAGAAAGCCCAAAAAGAGGATGTGAGCATCAAAGGTGAGCTCTCCCGTGCAACATGCCCAGTGAATTAATGATCCCAGCTCCTTCCCAGGAAAGCAGCAGATTGGAACATGAAAGGGGAGCAAACGTCAAGGCCATGAGGTCTAGCACAGTATCATTAGTCCCTGGCGCATAGTAGGTATCCAGTATTTGTTGCCTGAATGAATGAAGGCTGGTTGTTTAACCATAAAAGTGATTTTTCAGTCAGAAAGAGAAATTAAGAAAACAACGCATTTATAATTGCACCAAAAATAATAAAATACCTAGGAATACACTTAACCAAAGAAGTGAAAGACTTATATTCTGAAAATTATAAAACACTGAAGAAAGAAATTGAAGATGACACAAAGATATTCCATGCTCATGGACGAGGAGAACACAGATTGTTAAAATGTCCATGTTACCCAAAACAATCTATCGATTCAGTGAAATCCCCATCAAAATACCAACAGCATTTTTCACAAAGCTAGGACAAATAATACTAAAATTTTTATGGAACCACAAAAGACCCCAAAAACCCGAAGCAATCTTAAGAAAAGCAAACCTAGAGGTATCACAATCCCAGATTTCACACTATATTACAAAGCTGTAGTAATCAAATCAGCACGGTACTGGCACAAAAAATAGACACACAAATCAATAGAACAGAATAGAGAGCCCAGAAATAAATCCACGATTAAATGGTCAATTAATCTATGTTAAAGGACGCAAGAATGTACAATGGGAAAAAGACAGTCTCTTCAACAAATGGTGTTGGGAAAACTGGACAGGTACATGCAAAAGAATGAAACTGGACTACCTTTTAACACCCTACACATAAATAAACTCAAAGTGAATTAAAGAACTAAATGTGAGACCTGAAACCATAAAAATCCTAGAAGAGAGCACAGGCAGTAATCTCTCTGACATCGGCCATAGCAACGTCTTTCTAGATACGTCTCCTGAGGCAAGGGAAACAGAAGCAAAAGTAAATTATTGGGACTACATCAAAATAAAAAGCTTCTTCACAGTGAAGGAAACAATCAACAAAACAGAAAAGCAACCTACTGATTGGGAGAAGGTATTCGCAAATCATTTAAAGAGTGAGTATCCAAAATATATAACATATATCACTCATCCTCAGGGAAATGTAAATCAAAACCAAAACGAGATATCACTTGACACCTGTTTGAATGGCTGAAATAAAAAAAGACAAGAAATGATAAGAATTGGCAAGGAGGAAAAGGAACCTTGGTATGCTGTTGGTGGGAATGCAAACTGGTGCAGCCACTGTGGAAAACAGTATGGAGGTTCCTCAAAAAATTAAAAACAGAAATACCACATTATCCAAAAAATCTACTACTAAGTATTTACCCAAGGGAAACGAAAACACTAATTCCAAAAGATATTAGTGCTCCTATGTTTATCGCAGCATTATTTACAATAACCAAGATATGGAAGCAACCTAAGCATCCATCAGTGGGTGGATGGATAAGGAAGATGTTGTATGTATATAAACAATGGAATATTATGCTTCCATAAAAAGGTTGAGATCATGCCATTTGAGACAACACGGATGGATCTAGAGGGTATTATGGTAAGTGAAATAAGGCAGACTGAGAAAGAAAAAAACCCATATGATTTCACTCAGTAGTGAAACCTAAAAACAAACGAATAAACAAACAAAAAGCAGAATCAGACCTCTAAACACAGAGAACAAGCTGATGATTGGCAGAGGGAAGGGGGTGGGGGGTTGGTGAGGTGGGGGAAGGGGAGTGAGAGATCCAGGCTTCCACTTATGGAACGGATAAGTCATGGGAAAGCATAGGGAATACAGTCGTGATACCGTAATGGTGATGTATGGCGACAGATGGTGGCTGCACTCGCAGTGAACACAGCATAATGTATAGACTTGTCACATCACTGTGTTGTACACCTGAAACTGGTCTAACATGATGTGCCAACTATACTAAAAAAAAAAAAGTGACTCATCAGCCATAAAGTGATTCATCAGGCACCTCTGATTTCTATGATGCTAAGACCACAGTCAGCCGGAAGATAAAATTTCTGCCTCTAATGTCTTAGGGTCTTAGGAATGAAAGCCACATGCTACAGAGGAGAGAACACTCAAAACAGGGGGCCTTCGAACGGTTCCTGCCACAGGATGCAGGCAGAGGCGTTGTGGTGGGCTCCTGGGTAACAAAAGGTTTAAAAACAAAAGCAGGCACGTAAGGTCATGAATTGGCCCCAAATAACTTGGGACACTGAGCACACGGGTGCAAGCAGCACATCTTGATGGAAAAGAGGGCAAGTCTGCCCTCACCTGGCACCCCACCTCCTGCTTCAGGAGAGCCTCAGCTCGAAGAGGAATTCATCAGCATTAGCAGGTTTTGGGTTTCCGCTCATCGTTAGTGTATTGCTTTCATTCCTAAGACCCACAAAAATTGGAAACCACTCCAACTTACCAGGAGCACACTTTGGAATGCAGATCTGGAAGCTATTTTTTTCTGCAGACACTCATGACTCTGGTTTTCACAACAGCAGGCATTGGAGGCTCTGCCAAGCTGCTAGAGAAGGGCATCTTATCTGCAAAGTCACGAATCCAAGTATCCAAATAAGCTACCATTGGCAAGGGTGGAAGGAAGTTGTTTGTCTTAGCTTCTTGGGGGATTGGAAGATTGGGAAGCTTTGGGGGCTGCAGGTACCTTGTTGTACTTTGATACCAACCCAGGGGACAGGCAGCTTCTCAGAACTACCAGTAGAGGCAGTGTCTTAGTAAAGGCCATTTTGGTTGCAAACAACAGAAAGTCAAACCAGTGGAAGCGAAAAAGGGGCATGTATGGGGAAGAAAAAGCCAGTTCCTGACTATCCTGGCTCTTCAACTTTGCTTGTCCTTTGATTCTTTAAGCTTTCTCATTTCCTTTCAATAAACTCCCTTTCTGCTGAAGTGGGACACAGGGGCTTTCTGTTATTTGCAACCGAAGAATCTTGAGCGATACAAAGGGTCCTAGTGGAACCCAAGGGCGGGCACTGAAACTGGCCTTCCCAAAGAAAGAAACTAAGAACAAGAAAGTCTTCAGGAATCAAGGTAACTAATCTGTGTCACTTGGAATGCCTTCTGCTTCAAATAACAGAAAACTGACTGTGGGTAGTTTGTAAAAATTTGGAGTCCTTCCCAAAATGACTCTGGCCATGTGATTTGCTTTGTTTGATGGGATATTAACAAACACAGGCAGAAAGATTTGGTAAGTATTTGTGCTTTGGGGCTTGTTCTTTCCTGCTGCTCTTGGGAACCTGGGCCCACCACCCTGTGAAAGAGCTTGGTCTAACCTGCTCCTTGATGAGAAACCATGCCTTGCAGAGACAACTGTCCCAGCTGAGGCCTCTCTAGACCAGGATTTCTCATTCTTGGTACTACTGACATTTTGGATCACATATGTTTTTGTTGTGGGGAGCCTGTTCTGTGCACTCTAGTATCCTTGGCCTCTACCCACTAGATGATTGTAGCACCCCACCCCCCAAGTTGTGACAGCCAAAACTGTGGCCAGACATTGCCATGTGTCTCCTGGGAGGCAAAATTGTCCCTGGTGGAGAACCACTGCCTTGACCCAACTTGCCTACCAATGACTGGGCATGTAAATGAGGCCACCTTAAACCATCCAGACCCAGTCAAGCCAGCCCAGACCAGTACAAGTGCCATGGAATCATGGCTTGACCCATGGAATCATGAGAAATAATAAATATTTGTCATTTCCCATCACTGAGTTTTGAATGCTTTGTTCTATAGCACAAACAGGTGCACTTGGCTACGGTGGCTTAAACAGGGATTTTTACACAGTAAGAGGTACAGAGGGAGGCATTTCAGGCATGGTTCAGAGCTCAGGGATGCTGCCAGGCACCTGCCAGGCTTTGGAGGTGGGCTTCCGCCTCTTGCTTGGTGCCTGGTGATCCCCAAGGTGATTGCTCCAGCTCCAAGCCTGAGCTCCAGGCACGAAAAAGGAGACTAGGCAAAGGGATAAAGGGCAAAATACTTTCTCCTAGTGAAGACTTGCCTTCTTCTTCTTCATCTTCTTTTTTTTTTTTTTTTAAGATTTTACTTATTCATTTATTTGAGAGAGAGAGAGAAAGAGAGAGAGAGATTGAGAGTGCGAGTGGGGGGAAGAGCAGGGGGAAGGAGAGGGAGGGGGAAAGAACCCAAGCCGACTCTGTGCCGGGCACCGTCCCGATCTCAGAACTCTTGAGATCATGACCTGAGCTGAAACCAAGAGTGGAACACTTAATGCACTGAGCCACCCAGACGCTCCAAGACTTGCTTTCTATTACAGAAGGTAAGCTCTCCCCGGGGCCTTCGCTTACACGTCATCGGCCGAAACTGAAAAACATGGCCACAGCTCTAGCTGCAGGAGAGGCGGGGCAATCAAGGCGTCTGGGCGCCAGCCCATACAGTAGAGGAAGGTGATGACTAAGGGGCTTGCAGTATCTGCTGCACTGTCTCTCTGGGAGTCCTCGTCTCTTGTCTTTCTTTTTGGGTATCTACCCCACCCTCTCTTTCTGAAGACTGGCTTTTGATTCTCCAAGCACACATGGGGAAATGGCCACCCCAGCCCTGGAACCGCATCAAGACTCTCATCAAGGACCTGGGTGGCATCCCAGTGGCCAGCTTTCAAATGCCAAGGGCAAAGACGCTGATTAGCCCAGACTGAGTTAGAAGAGGAAGCTGATTGGTCTGGTTAGGGTCGGGTATGTACAACTCAGCCAATCAGGTTTGGCCAAGAGAGCAGCATGAGGTAGGGCAAACTTGATTGGTGAAAGTGGTGGTGGTGCATTCTCAGGGAAAAGAGGGCGTGGCTGAGGAGACCCTGTCAAAATGATATACCTAGTTCGAGGAGCGGAGAGAAGAAATTGCCATCATGGGTTATAAGGTTGATAGGATAAAAATTGACACGTCCTTGGAAGATGTAAAATACAGTGGAGTCACACGGGCATTGTATTTGACTTTTGCAATTGCAAATATACATGTTCGATCAACAAAAAACATCTTTTTGCACACGATTTGGCTTCCAAACACGAGCCAGCTACCTGAACGGCTGCCTAACTAAGTGATCTTTTCTGGTGCTGGAGAAAAACTTGCTGTTTTGGACTTTGGGGATATGGTACAGTATTGGTAATACCATGATGTTCTTTATGGATATTTTCCAGGGTTTTCAAGAGTGTTTTTAAGGTCAGGTAATGCGCACTTTTCTCACTGATTAGATCCTAGCCCTGTGTAAAATGTACCTTCAATGGAATATCACACCAAGAACTTTTCCTATTTCCTTCTAGTTTTAAAGATTTTTTTCCTTTTAAATTTACTTATTTGACAGAGAGAGACACAGTGAGAGAGAGAACACAAGCAGGGGGAGTGGGAGAGGGAGAAACAGATTACCCGCTGAGCAGGGAGCCCAATGCGGCGCCCTGGTGATCCCCAGGACCCTGGGATCATGACCTGAGCCGCAGGCAGACCCTTAACGACTGAGCCACCCAGGCGCCCCTCCTTCTAGTTTTAATCAGTATAAAGAATCCATTTGGTTTTAAGATAGCAAAATATTTTTATTGTGGCTTTTTAAAAATAAAAAAGAAACGATATTCATGACTTCTGGCTCTTCCTCCCATTTTGTTTGGCGGTCCTGGCCACACCAGAAAGGCAAGGGGACCGATGGACGGGGAGAGGGCAGGACCCAGGAGCAAGAATGAGGGTCTCTACAAACACGGTGATAAAGGGGTGTGTCCACCTGGGCAGCGTGTGCTCTTCCGGGACCGGGTACTAGGGTCTGTCCTGCTCAGGAGGCTGGCGCCTGAACCCCTCATGCAGCCGAATGGGCAGGATGGGATGGGAGTCAGAAACTGGGTTCCGGACCCAACTTTTGAATTTAGTGATTCATGATTTTAGACAGGCAATTTAACCTCTCTGGGCCTTATCTTCTTCATCTGTAAAATGGGGATCAGAATACTATTTACTTCCCAGGGTTTGGGGGAGGATTAGGTGAGAAGCATTTTGAAAATTGCAGAGTGCCACATAAACGTCAGTCATTATGATGGAAGCAATAAGATGACTAGGCATGCTAAATTTATTATAATAAACTTAGATATAAATGTGCTCTACCATGGCCTCAGCCTTGGCCCGAGGCTGCCCTTCTGTCCTGTGGCCCCAGTATACATCTTCGGTTTTGCCAGTGGTGGGTTTCTTGCAGTTCCACGGAGGTGGATGTGTGGGTACGTCACAACTCAGATGTGGCGCCACATAATTGTATCCCCCAAGCCTAGGAGCCTGGGCTTGAAACTTACATTCTCCGTATGTGTACATCTGTAAGTAATTCTAAAAAGAACGTCTATTCCTGCATGCTCCATAATACAGCATTGTGCAAACACCAGTCTAGGCAGCAACATACTAGGGTAACAACCTTTAAAGTCCTATAAAAGTGTCTTAGTATTTTGACACAGAAGAGTCACCCACGTGACTCACGGAGGATCACGCAAGGCCCGATGGGATGACATTTCTAGTTCCTGTCACCAGGCTTAGAAAACAGAAGGCTCTGGCTGGATTGGCTGGATGTGTCTTTCTTCAGCGTCTCCCTCTCTTGGTCCATCTTTGGGGCGGCTTTTCTGGATCCAACCTTCAATGAACAAGAAAAAACAAACGCACAAACTCTATAATTGTGGCAAGATCCCAAAATGTTCCACTCAAATGATTTTTTTTTTTACTCAAAATAAAATGTTTGCTGTAAAAAAATTATATATTTATAATTATAGAGAGAGAGGAGAAGGGAGGGAGAGAGAGAGAGAGAGAGGGATGCGTATTTTAGCTTTAGAAGCTAAAATGATCCACAATTATCCCACTACCCAAAGGTAAGCATTATGACTGTTGTGGTGTACATGCTTCCAGATACACAAATAACAGTTTCCCTTTTTACATTTTTGTGCTTTTGAAACTCGGAGCTTCTTATGCTGGGCATATTCATTGTGATGGAGTTTCTTTCTCCTCGAAAGCTCTTACTGAGCTGTGTGTGTCTTCCGTCTAGGGTCTAGGCCTTTTCCGAGCACCGCCCCTCCGTCTCCCAGCCGCCCCGAGTGTGACGCTATCCCTGGTCACAGTTGATTGGATACTTGGCACGGGCTGTGCTTTGCATATGATCACGCCCAGGATTTGGGGTTATGGGCTCTGAGATGCTACTCGCTCCCTGGGCTGGTCCTTTAAACGGCGGGGTGGTGAGGTCATCTCTTGCAGTGGGATAACTGGAGAGAGAAGAGATGAGCCGGTACAGGGAGACCCAGAGAAGGAATACGGTATATGAGCGTGTGTGTGTGTGTGTGTGTGTGTGTGTGTGTGTGTGTGTGTGTGTGTCAGGGAGCTGATGCCCGGGACCTGGGACTTACCAGTTCTCTTTAGAGGCGGGAGCCTCTTTCAGCCCTTCGTTCTCATGACACGTGGATTCCTGTACCCCCTATAAACACACCCCTCCCTGTTTCTGAGCAGGTTTCCCTTAGTTGCAACCCAAGCATCTCCCTCTCACACTCTTCTGCACATACATGGGATCATAATTTGCATGTTTCTTTCCAACAGGCTCCAAATCCAGCCCTACTTCCTGCAAGTGTTTGACTCCAGTCACAAGGTCACATACTCCTGGGGGTGGGGTGGGAGGGTTGGAGAGGGCTGGTGGGTCGTCAGGTTTGACCTTGGCCACTTACTGCATGACTCTCGGTTTCCTCATCTGTCAAATGGGACCAGAATACCCATCCTGGCTTCCTCAGGGGCCAGGAGAAGATTCTGGGTGGATTTTATTTTATTTTATTTAAGATTTTATTTATTTGTCAGAATGGGAGAGAGAGGGAATACAAGCAGGGGGAGCGGCAGGCAGAGGGAGAAGCAGGCTCCCTACTGACCAAGGAGCCCGATGTGGGACTCGATTCCAGGACCCTGGGATCATGACCTGAAGCCAAGGCAGACGCTTAACGGACTGAGCCTCCCAGGCGCCCCTCTGGGTGGATTTTAAAGGAAGGGACTTCTAGGACCACCTCTTGAGCTCTTTTCACTTAGGAGGTCTGTGCCAGTGGCTGACAGGGGGTCTTGAAGGTGATTTGAGACTGCATCCAAAATCATTTCAGGGTGAGAAGGGCTAGCTTCTCTACACAAGCCTACCAAGTAAATCTGGGTCGGAATGCCCAGTGAAAATGAAAACAGACAGCAAATGTCAAAAAAGCCTCCCCCAAACCGCTTTCCCTTTATATCCCTTTTTATTTGATTTTCCATAAAATTGCTGGCTGTGGGTGGTTCCCAAATTCCAGTGCCCTGACCTGTTGTGAAGTCGGCCATCAGGGTCGGAGCCAGGGAGTTGGTTAAAAATAAAGGGTGCCTGGTCCCGGCATCTCTATGTCATTACAGAGAGAGAGGAGGAGGGAGGGAGAGAGAGGCCGACCCCTAGGTCGGCCAGGAGCTTGGGGTAGCAAGCGCCTCAGAGCGAGCAAGCTTTGCTCCACTTTTGGAGTGACAAGGTTGGGGAAAGCAGAAGGCAGAGGGATGACCGGGGAAGAGAAGGACACTGGAGCGGTTTGGGGGAAGGGCTGGGAAGTCTTCCAGCACCCTTCCTGAACAGGGACCGCAGGTGAGCACCATGCCTTAGGCTTCTGTGTCTGGGAACCACACGCCTCACCCTTGAAATGAAAGGTCGGGGATAGGGGCGCCTGGGTGGCTCAGTTGGTTAAGCATCTGCCTTTGGCTCAGGTCATGATCCCAGGGTCCTGGGACCCAGTCCTGCATCGGGTTCCCTGCTCAGGAGGGAGTCTGCTTCTCCCTCTGCCTCTGCCCCTCCCCCCCACTCGTGTGCTCTCTCTCTCTCTCTCTCTCTCTCTCTCTCAAACAAATAAAAACTTAAAAAAAAAAAAAAAAGAAAGGTCAGGGATAGAAGCTGGGCCATTAAATGGCGACACCCAGGGGGAAATGAACTCAGGACACACTGGAGTGGCTGCTTGAGGGGACTGCAAGCTCCAGAAAGTCCCCTTCCATTCCCACCCAGTCTCAGGGCTGTTTACGTCACTCCTCCTGGGGAGGCCTCTCCCGGCCCTCGGACTGAGTGAGTCCTTGTGAAATCTGCTCCTGAACTCAGGCAACTGACCTTTGT
Source organism: Callorhinus ursinus (assembly GCF_003265705.2). NCBI lineage: Eukaryota > Metazoa > Chordata > Mammalia > Carnivora > Otariidae > Callorhinus > Callorhinus ursinus. The sequence goes on from NW_027397080.1 coordinate 25,807,548, forward strand.
TCCCAAAGCATTGTGTACAAGGTAATTATTGAACCATCACTGTATTTACTGAAAAAAAAAAAAAGTCCAAGAACGGAAGCTAGAAAGGCAGGGGATTTCGTGTGTCTCTCCTTTGATTTAAGCCTGTGTTGCTCCCCCTTGTTCTCATTATTGTCCTGCACTAAGGAGCCTCCTCAGACTCCCATTTCTTAGTTGCTCCCACCCCCATGAAATTTTAATATGACAGATATGTGTGTGCTTTAGACATTACAAAAATAATTTTCGCCCTCTCAGGGGTGGTCCTGCCCCCACTGAGGATTCCTGATTGAACCCCAACGCCTGGACAGTACCTGCGATGTTGTAGGTTCTCAGTAACTATTCCTGGAATGAATGAGGGCTGCTAGGACAATACCTTTTTGTCCACCCCTCCATCCCCCCTGCGGAGGGCGGCCTGTGGCCTAGACTAGGTCGCCAATAAATACTTGTTAACTAGAAGATGTTCCCCCTTAGCATACAACTCCCAAACAACTATAAATGCCTTTTAGCTGCAATAGAAATCAATATACAATCACTGAATGGCATTAGGAAGGACAGAAAACAAAAACCCAGAGGCCCTCAAAGAGGGAGGAGGCACCATTTCTGAGGCTTGCTAGGGATGGAGACTCTTTATGAGAAGGCAAGAATGAAGAGCAGATTTTACATGTCCTGTTTTTTTTCACGGTGCTCACGGCGACTCCTTCCCTCTAAGGACTCAAGGCACACTGTAGAGAAAGGGGACGCCCAAGCCGCACTTCGTAAGGACCATGAAGACCTTTCTGTACCGAGGAGATCCTAGACACCAAACCTCTAAGCTTGGGCTCGGGGTTTGGGAGAATGGCAAGCTCACGCTTTGCTCTTAGCCGGAGCACCATCTGCCACATTCTGTGATGCCCAGAGGCGGCCTGAAATTCCGGGGAGCTCCACAGCTCAGAGAAGCACAAGGTGCCTACAACATCTAGGGCCCATCCTGGCATCTCCTCTGTTATCTCACATTCCCAGGTGGTCCTCAGACAAGCCCTCCCTGCAGGGCGGTTCCTGCCTGCTCCTGGCTCAACCCTGTATGTGGGTGAATAAGTGACAAACCTCCCACTCATTCCCACTTGGCAGGCTGGCGAAGGTCTCAGAGGACACTCTTTCCTCTTCACATCCTGCTCTGGGTAGTAACCACCTTCCAGAATTAGAAAAAGGGTGTGGGTTGAGAAGAAGCTTCTGTTTTCCCAACATGTCCCTTACCTAGAATATCTTCGTTTTTTTTAATGATAATTTTGTTGCCTCGGAATTATTGTGGCCTTTTATCAAACTCGAATATGGCTCCTGTTTCCCATTTCACTGCAACGCGTTTAGCTTTCAAGCTTCCTGAGAGCTCACCTCTACTTTCTGCAAAGTGGGAATGTGGTTGGGTCAATTCCAGTTCTAGGGCTGAATTGTGAATGGCAGTGTTTCAACATGTTTAAAATTTCGGAGTCTTGATTCCCAACTCTTAAAAAAGAGTGTTCTAGAGGATGCTTCCTTGTAATTCAAGAGAAAACGCATGCGAAATGTATCAGGTTTAGTATCTGGAGGTTGGTTACCTAAAGGAGGGGAGAGGCAGGGCTCACCTGGGTGGGTGTCCAGATCTGCAACGGGTTCCAGCTCCCTTATTTAGCTGTACGGCTCTAGACAAATAACGTAAAGTCTCTGAACTTCAGACACCTCCTCTGCTAATGGAGGATTAAAACAATACGTACCCCTAGTGTTGTTGTGAAGACTGAATGAGATATAATGCCTGTCGAGTGCATAGCTCTGTGCCTGGCACGTACTAAATGCTCAGTACATAACAGAGGGGGTATTATTGTCAACCTGGGTTTCCTGCTGACGTCCTACTGTTTTCTTTCTCCTTCTAGCTCACCTGGGGACTTGAATTCTGCATCTTGTTCTTCACCGTCTCTACAAACATTCGCCTCTTGAATACAGAAGGAATATTGACAACATTTAGCTTATGTTCTTCTTTCCCTTTTGCATCAGAGAAAAGTGTTTTTATTTTTTTTTCTCCCTCCACTTTCAGATGTTACCCATTTGGATGAAATGTTGGGCTTTCCTAGGGATGGGGGGGCGCGGTGAGGATGTGCTTCTGCAGAAGGGGGCCTGGTTTTCAGGTGCTGCTCTACTGTCCTGCTGAGCTCCTTAGGGATCTCTGCTCCGGATTCCAGAGGAATCTGAGAGGAGGAGCCTTGTCAAGCAAGGGTCCCTGGAGGATTATTGCAGTCCTCTTGGGGGACAAATCAGCTTTGGGTGGAAGCAGAGCCTCCCAGATCAATGGAAGAAGATGAAGACGCGGGTTTCTACCCAGCATCCCAACGCCTGGGGAATGATGAAGCCACAAGTGGCTGGCTTCCCTGTCAGGGACGGCGGGCACCTGCTTGGGAGCCAGCATCATGGCAAATCTGGAGCTTGCCCTTCCCCTGGGGGTTGATGACTGTTGCTGATCCTGGTCTCCTCGAGACCCTGCACCTTGGGACAGTTCGCTGAAAAAAGAGCATGTCCTAGGCATGCTGGGCACATGACAGTGAGAGCGGGCTAGGCCTCCCTCACAGACTGACACTCCAGCAGGTGATGGTGCAGTGGTGTCAGGAAGAGGGTGTCTCTCAGAGAGTCCCGAGCCTCTGCGGGAGGCGCTAGCCAGCCGCCTCCAGGGGCTGGGGAAGTAAAAGCAGTGGGTGGAGTGAGCTGGGTGGGGAAGGCGGCAAACCCACAAGCCCAGTGCTTTTCTAAGGGGCCTAGAAGATGGTGGTTGCGGGACTATGGGCCTAGAAGCCCCAGATCTTCCAAGTTGCACAGAGAAGCTGGACATCCAGAGTATTTTGTGAAAGTGCCCTATTTGGAAATGTTACTTAAAAAAAGACCCCCCCCCCAAAAAAAAGAAAACCCGTGAGCCAAATGAAATGCTGGGCTGCCATTTTGTGACATGTTCTTCAGACCCTACCCTCTTGGCTTCCAGTTGGTGCTCAGTACAGAGTTGTTGGTGGGGTTGCCAGATGAAATACAGGACGCCCTGTGAAATTTGACTTCTAGAGTGGAAAGAAATAATTTTTTTTTAGTCTAAGTATGTCTCATGAAATATTTGGGACATACTTATACTGAATAACTATTCGTTGTTTATCTGAAATTCAAATTTAACTGGGCATCCTGTTTTGTTTTGCTTGTCCTTAGCTCTGGCAACTCTATTGGGTATTCACAAAAGTCATGGAGGGAGTGAGCAGGGAGGCCCCAGCTTGCCATCTTTTGGAGAGGGCATGGGTATTTGTCTCTTCCATTCCCGCAGAAGGGTGCCAATGTGCCCTTACAGTAACTGTCTAAGAAGGCTGAGGGGCCTGTAGTTAACTGAATTGCCCTCTGGGCATTTTTCACCGAGAAGGCCTTGGGCCTGCAGCCTCTCAACATTTATCACAGGCTCAGTTGAGAGGAGCTAAGCTTAGAAGACAGTCACCAACCAAACTCCAGGATAATTGTAAAGCAGGACTTTTTAAACCAGCAACCTCCCATCCTCCCCCCCCACCTCCCCCCGACCCCCCCCCTTCCACCGTAGCAGATTTAAGCAAAATCCCGTGAGGAACTTGGAATATAAAACAGATAAAGGAGAACTTTTCCTGGGGAAACAGGGTCTTTGTGTGTGTGTGGGGGGGCGCGTAGGGGGGAATGTTGAGAGTCACACTCTTCCATGGCACCCAGGGGCCCCAGGGAACCCCAGTTTGAGCATTGCTCCAAAATATCTTCCTTGGATTAAATCCCATCAGTGGATGGCTGAACACTGAAGGGCACAGATCCTGGCCCCCGCACACCTGCTTTTCCTGAACTTTCCTGAACTCCCTGGGCTGTAATGACACCAGCCTGTCTCAAGAGCTGTCCTCAGACATGGCCCAGCCAACACTACGCTGTTCTTCTCAGAGATGTTATTCATTATATCACACAGTGTCCTCTCTAGTGGAAAATCCAGTACCGTCCTTATTCTCAGAACACTTCCGAGCATTGTACCCATTGTATCTCCTGGACACTGTGAGCTCTGGGTTTTCCAGATCCCACTGGCTGCCAGAAAGCCCAGTCAAGTGTGCTTTCCCCCTTGGCAGGTAAGAAGGTCATTAGAGTTGGCACCTTCCTCCTCACTCCTGGCTCCATTTTGTGCCTACTTTCCTCCCCTTCTTGTACCCACTTATTTCGCTCTTAGGGCAGGGGTTCCTGGGGCTCCCACTTCTCTCTTCTTTTCTTAGGACCTGTCTCCAAGTCCCCAGATCACTCAGTGCCTAGGGTGGTTGTTTAGCCAAAACTACACTTGCCTGCCCTCCGGGGCTTTACCTCTGGATAGTGGGTTGGATGCTTGCCTGTCTCTTAGGTTCATTTGCTCAGACTGCACGCAAGGGAGGGGCAGGGGCTGGGGTTGGGGGAGGGAACCGGGTGGGGGTGGAGGTGTGTGGGTATTCCTGGCAGGGCACCAGCTGGCTTCTATACCCCACCGGGTTCTACCCTTTGAACCTACTGTATCTATCTTGTGTCCGGCTGCGACATCAGAAGACCTCTCCATACCTGCCTCTCTTTCTCTTTGAAGGAACAGTTGCAAGGTGTTGATTCTTTTGCATTTCTCTGTTCGCGATCCTCTAAACGTTCCTGAGTGAAAATATTAGGCGAGCAAGAGAGCGTTTAGTGTGACCTGTCCTGTTTCGTTCTGGGACACACCTCCGAGGTTTCTGGGAGCCACTGGGGCGCACTGGAATTGGTGGGCAGAGGAAGAAGGGCGGAGAGGGTCGCCATCCTCCCTCCACCCGCTATAGCGCCCTCACCACATTTTACTTTCTCATGCTTGCGGGGGCCACAGAGCGCCGAGCACCCGTGCCCATCCCACACACCACCGACCGGTTCCTAGGTCCTGGTCAAAATCCCGCAAGTGGCACTGAGGAAAACCTGGATCTCGCGAATGCTTGGGCCCAAGAAAATTTTGGAAAATCGTGATTTAAATAAGATAGTGATGATATCGATGATGTATGGGCGCTTGTATTGAGTAGTTCTGGGTGCGAAAGAGCTTGTACCGGGCTCTGCTTGAAGCGAACGCACTGACGGAGGAGCCGCCTTGACTCTCGCCTTCCAGACAAGGGATCTGAGCTAATTAAGCGCCGGGACGGTCCAGCCCCGCCCCCCGCCGACACCACCTGGCAACGCTGTGGCCACGCCCCTGGGCCAGGCTTTGATTGGCTGGAGGTTTGATTGGCAGGAGAACTGAGGGGCTTTCCCCCGCCAGACTCGAGCCTTTCTCACGCTTGAAGCCCTAAGAAAGGGCCAGGATGGGGAGTGCGTGCTTCCAAATGGCAGCTTCTGTGCACTTAAAAATTTCCTAGTGAAAATAACAGCTTTAACCCATTCACAAAAGTATCTGAGCTCTTGTTGGCCGTAGCCCGAGCTGTATTCACCAACTATAAAGTAGAGCTTCGCAAAAAAGCCGCTGGCTCCAGGCGGTCCGAGAAAGCGTCTTGGGGTTGGCCGCCGGTGTCAGCCGGCAGGGAGCTCTCTGGAAGAAACGCAGGCCTCGCCCCACCCGTCCAAAAGTTGTCCTTTCTCTCTCCCAGGGTAACCACGCTTGCCAGGCACCGGGCTCCGTCGGCATTATGTCATTTAACCCTGTCGGGACGGTCCCCCCGTTATCATTTTTGGTGGTTGTTGTGCAGGACTCTGAGATACAAGGCATGAGCCACTTTACTCGGGGTCACTCGGGGCCAGAGGTGGGGCTTAAACCCTCTTTGTTTGACTCCAGAGGCCGCCTGTGAACTCTGAGAGTCACAGCTGCCTTATCTAGGGATGGGGGCACTGGATGAGACTGAGCACAGCCTGGGCCACGGTCATTGTCCCTCTGTCGGATGGAGGGAGCGCCAGCGCCCCCCTCCCCCACCCCGCTGTGAACTTCCTAAGTTCACAGCTGATAACCGCAAGGTTCTCTGTGAATGCCCAGCACTGAACTTTTTCCGGCATTTTGTATCCAGTCTCATTGTCACAGCCAAAGGTATGAGTGTGGAAGTATGAATCCAGGAAGTTCTGCCTGGTGAAGAGATGTTCAAACCTTCAAACTAAAACATCTTTTTTTTTTTTTTTTTTTTTTTTGAGGAGGGTACTGGTCGGGAAGCTCAAGGGGAGTAATTTCATTAACTAGTGGTTCAACCACTTCTTCTCTATGAATGGGTGAACTTTGATACATGAGACTGGAAACATTAAGGCTAGAAAGGGAGGAGCAGAGAGCAACAGGTGTGCAGAAGTGGACTGGAGTCGGGGAGGGCAGCAGGCCTGGGGTGGGGTGGGGTAGTCCCGTTTCTGCTGCTGCGCAGCCGGGTGCCGCTGCCCTCTGTCAGCCTCTCTGAATGGGCGGCCGGGTGCCAGCATTCCTTGCAGGGTTGATGGGAGAGATGAAGCACGTGCAGTGTGGAGCAGGTGCCTGCCACTCGGGAAGGGTTCAGTAAAGTCAGCACTACTATGATTGTGGCTGTGGTTTTTCATAATCTTTCCCTAAATTGTGAATTCCCGGAATTTGAACATTCCCAGGTCCCACTCTTCTGGGGACACAGACGCAGGGTCAACTTGGCCATTTTAGATCCTCCTGCACAGAAGGATGTCTAGTGCCCAACAGGCTGGCACAGCCCTTGCATTGTGTATGAATGAGGCAGCTCGTGAATAATGCATGTAGAGCCTGATTATGTAAATCCTCAGGTTTTCTTACATTTTTAGCCAGCACATGACAATGGCCTTTTTGGGGCCCTTTGCTGTCCCATTCTGTGGTCTGGTGTTTCTGTTTTGGGGGCTAGCCTGCCAAGTCCTAGGGCGGGGTGGGGGGGGGGCACCTGAGGGAGGGGTGAGCTCTCCAGAGGGCACATCAAAGGAAAAGTCAGAGCTCTGTCACTGGCCCAGCTCTCCCTGACTTTGCTGGTATGAAAGGAGATGGTCCTTTGCCTGAAGCCTGTGATGTTTAATTCAGAGCCATGGATGCTAGAAACCCCGCATCTGAGGCTCCCTCAGAGCAGGGTGGCTGCTTTCATTTCTAGGGCTACAAGCGGTGGAGCCTGTTGTCTGGAAGGTTTGCAGGATGGAGGAGGGCAGGTTCCTGCAAGAACTTATCTGACCAGTGCCTCCTAGTTGGGGAGGAGGGCACCCTTCTATAGCCTTCTATGGCTTGACCTCCTTAGAGCTTATGCAGGCAACACGTACACACACACACACACACACACACACACAAACATACATACAAATATACACACAGAAACACACAGCGCACACGCGCATGCACTTCTATATACTTGTACGCATACAAGCATGCGTGCACAAGCACACAGCCTGAGTCAGGAGCACTAACATTTACAAGGAGAAGTATGGGGCGAGGCCAGCACAGAACACAGGAACTATGGTCAGTGGTCCCGGGGCCAGGTCTAGGTTCTGTTTACCAGCTACGGTGTGAACTTGGGCAAGTCTCTTAACTTTCTGAGGCTCAGTTTCCTCATCTGTAAAAGGGGGGGTCATCATAGCTACCAGGCTGGGCTACCAAGGCATTAGTAACCCCAATCAGTGCTGCAAAGCCCGGGGGGAGCCCCATGCCTATAGATGGTCATGAGATGGCCGTTATGGTAATTTTCCTTGTTTGCCTGATCTTTCTTAGTCTTGGGACCTGCTCTACCTCCGGCAAGAGTTAAGAATGAGGGAGAGTCTGGTTTGGAAATGAATGCGGGAGTGAGGGGTTATGGGTGTAAACTGCGGAGAAGACAGGACAGCCCCTCTGCCGACCACGGGACAGGCCCAGGTCTGCTGGGGAGCTTCCGGAGCGCTCGTCTGGGTGCTGGTCACGCGTGCCCGGCTGTCAGCCACACCTCTGCTGCGTCTGAGGCAGAGCTTGCCTGAGCCACCACATGTGCAGGCTTCTGGCTACATGGAGGAGAGCGGCGTCCACCTGCCGAGTGCCAGGCCCTGGGCAATGCTTTAGAGTGTCCCTCTAGGTGTCCCTCGCCTCCCGAAACCACATGGCCCGTGAGTTCACACTGCAAGAGCTTGGACAGGGAGAGTACCTGCCTCCTGTGCAGTCTTCCCAACAACCCTGCAGGGCACCCGCGGTCAGCTCCTATTTACCGGTGAGGAGGCAAGCCTCAGAGAGGGGACCGGACTTGCATGAGGCCACAGGGTTAGTAAGTGGAAGGGGGCGGAATTTGAACCCGGGACTGACTCCTGTGCCATGTGACAGAGGAGATAACAAGGTGAGAGGAGGAGGGGGCTTGTGGCTGGATCACCAGTCCGAGTCTCCAGTCTTGGTTTCTCAAGGCAATGCTACTACCAAGTTCATGCTGGGAGGCAGGTCTCTCCTCCTCCTGCCTTTCCTCTGGGGTTCCCAGAGCCTGAGCCTGGGGTGCACACCCGCCCATGCCTCTGCTGGACACACTCAGATTCTCCTTTGCAACTCAGCGTAGATGTCATCACTTGGAAAGCACTCCCCAAATGCTCTGGGCTGGCTGGGTGCCTGCCTCTGGATGACGCAGCCTGAGCACCCATTAGACAGAGACTTTAAATCCTTAAATCAGCCTGGAGTCAGTTCTTTACCCCTCTGTTGTGCACTAAAGGACGTCCTTTAAGGATCTTCAGGGACATCCTTGAATGGATGGATGGATGTCCTTGAAGATCCTTAAAGGACGTCCCTTAGTGCACAACAATCGGGTAAAGAACTGACTCCAGGCTGATTTAAGGATTTAAAGTCTCTAACGGGTGCTCAGGCTGCGTCATCCAGAGGCAGGCATCATCCATCCATCCATCCAACCAACCATCCGCTTGAAAATCTATCCATCCACACATCCATTCATCCATCCATCCATCAAATACACTCAGACTAGTGAACCCAAATCTTTATTCACAGATGGCTTGTTCATCTATGTATCCCTACCACCTAGAAGAACAATACAAATGCAAACAATAGCTACAATTACAAAGATACACAGGAGCTAGATAGTGAGTTTCAGAGAGGTTAAGGAATCCACCTGGGATGACAGAGTAAGTGGTAGAGCTAGGGTCTGAAGCTAAGTGTGTCTGATGTTAAAGCTATTCTGCCACCTCCCTTTGCATCAGTAAATGTGTTCTGTGCTGCCCGGACCCCCAAGCCCTCACTTTGCTGTTTACTAAAGGGGACCAAGGGGCTGCAGCCTCTGAGGTTCTGCCCCAAGCAAGACCCCTCACCTTCTGCTGCCGGATGGCCCTGTTGATTCTCTTCTCCTGGCGCAGCTGGTGCTCTGTGCGCCCCAGAGCCTCCTTCAGCAGAGCCTTCTCTTCCGCCTCTTTGTAGATGTTGTCTTCCAGCTTTGCCACCTGCGACTGGTACATCTGCACGGACACTTTGCTCTGCCTGAGCACACAGGAGAGACACAGGCTCTTTTCCCCTCCTCTTTCTCATCCATGTCCCCAACCTGGGAGAGTCTCAGAATACTTCCGTCGGCGGCTAACTTAGTGGCAAGCAGATTTAGGTCATAGAGGAGAGAATAAATAGCTCATCGGGTGCCTAAGTGTAGTAGGAGGGTATGCTGCCAGACCCACCCCCCCCATTTCCCAGGGAGGGTGTAGGGGAACAGAGGCCACTAGAATAGGGTGAGCTATGGGAAGTACATATGGTGAGTCCTAAGTCAAAACGCACGCAAGGTGCAGCTTGTTTGTGGAGAGAGAGACAGAACGAACACTGAGCACCTCAATCACTGCTTTCTCACGGACAGACTCGCCTCTGTCGGGCCCTAGTCATCGCCCCCCCCCGCCCCCCGCCCCCAAGGTCTCTCTGCCTGCCCTGGACCCGGGTCTGCTGCTGCCCCGAGGTTCAGCCGCGAGAACAGACACCTGGTCCTTTCTGGGGGGCCACCGGCGGTACCTGAGCTGTTCTATGTCTTTTTCGTATCCTCTCAAAAGCTCCTCTTTTCTCTCCAGCCGGTTCTTGAGTTGGGTGATCTTATCAAACACCAGATCGAGGTCCCTTTGTCGGAGGTGGTTGACTCTCTCTCTCTCTTTTGCAGAGAGGTATTTCATGGATATGTGACCGGACATGTCCTTGATGTTCATCAGACTCCCGAGCGTTTTGCTCATGTCCATGTACTACGAGGAAAGCGTTTGGCAGATAAGAGGCCTGGCCCAAGGCTGCTGGTGGTTGCTTTGAGGAAGCCAACATCTAATTCTGTGTCGTTCATTGTCTACAATTGCCGAGAACACACCCATGCTTGGGAGCGAGTGCCACTGGGCTTTCAGTAGGACTTTCATTTACTCCACATCCCTTTATGCTATGCCTTTTTGAGAACCAGGAGGAAAAGTGACAACAGACATAAACATTCATTCTAACTACCTAGTTTTTCAAGGAATTGGACTATGCAATGTCTGACCCATGCTGGGAGAGTAGATGGGTCTTGCAGAGCTATTATTACAAGTAAATATGCGTGTGAGGCTGATGTTTAGTTATACTCCCTGGTGGTTAACGATGACTGTGGGGGACCCAGCTTTGGACAGAAGGGGACGGTGCTGTAAGTACATACCAGCTTTTCACTGAGATCTAAAGCCTCAGCTACATCCATTTTCCCTGACTTTTCCATGGCTGGGATGGCTGAGTTGGCAAGGCCATTCTGAGGCTGAAATAAAAAAGAAGTGAAAACTCTCTTGGCATGCCATTGTGAATGTCTGCATCCTGGAGATAAAACACCGTAGTTATCGAAGATTGACTTGAGAGACTTGATTTTCCTTTCAGTTCCTGACCAGCCCGTCTGATTCCTCTGTCAACTGCTCTCTGGCAACTCTGCTCCCACCCTTCAGAACATGACTCTCACTTGCCTTGTTCTCTGGTTACTTACTGTCTTCCCTCTGGACCAGTGGTTCTCAGTCAAGGGTGATTTTGTCCACCCTCCCCTCCATGCCCCAGGACCTTTGTCAATGCCGGGATACATTTTGGTTGTTGCAGCTGGAGGTGGGGAGTGCTACTGGCATCCGGAGGGTGGAGAGCAAGGATGCTGCTAAACATCCCACAGTACATCAGATGGCCTCCCAAACAAGGAATTACCTGGCCCAGATTATCAGTACTGCTCAAGTTGAGAAACCCCAGTCTAGAGGACAAGCTTCATAAAAACAGAGGTCGTGTTGCTTTTGCTCACTATTCCATTTCTTGTGCCCAGCATGGCACCTGGCACAGAGCGGGCAGAGAAAATAGCTTTCCTCCTTTTATTAAAGAATCTCATTTTTAGGCAACAGAAACTATACCATACATATACACCAAATTTGGCCAAACCTTCTCCTAGTGCTGGAACCTGCTGGGCGAGCATCCCTTCAGACCCACTGCCAAAACAATGCCCAGTGGTGTTCACAGCTGTACCCTCAGTAACACCCTCTCAGCCAGCTGGCTGCTGAAAGTCCCTACTGACCGTACGGAAGAGCCACCAGACAGATCAGGGAGTCTGGAAGACCATAAATAACTGTAATAAACCTCCCTAAAAAGCAAACTGGGTTTTAAGTGCTCACCCCGAGCGTCTCTTGGCCCATAGCATTTGCTGGCACTCCACTGTAAGCCTCTGAGATTAAAAAAACCCAACTACAAAAACATAAAGGCTCAGAAAGTGACTGTGATAGATAAGCGTGAGTTATTTGTCTCTCCGTCTACAGCGCTGAGTGTGAAGGAGGGGATTTGAGGATGACAGAGCCTGAAGTACCACTCAGCGTCTCCAGCCCTGGGCGGTGTCCTCTGTACCCTGCTCCGGGTTCCCCTTCTTTTCCTGATGGAGGGTCACCTAAGGCAGAATCTGGTGGATGAGGTTTAATCACACAGGCCCACGTCCTCTGCAGACTAGCAGGGAGCTAGACACAGTCCTGGGTCCATCAGTCATTATGCTGTGACCTTGGGTGAGGTACCTGACCGCCTGAAGTCCTAACTTTTCTTATCTGTAGAATGGGGATCATGACAGTAACTCCAACAGAAGGCTGCTGTGAGGGTTGAATGATAATAGGCTGAATGATAAATGGTAGCTTAGCTCAGTGCCTGGCACACGGCAAACACTTAATAGATGTCAGCGAGCCTTCCTCCTGCTCCTTCTCTTCTTTTAGTTTGCATTATTGTCAGCCTTGGAGGACTGAGCTCTTCCGAGAGGGTTGGGGGTTCTCCTGCTCTGGGGTGGTGGTGGTGGCATAGGGTCAGTGCTAGGGTGAAGATAAATCTTGGGAAGCAGGTCAGGTTATGAGAGCCAGCTGAGTTCCCCGCCCGGAGACTGTCTCTCCACTTCCAACCTCGGAGAATGAGGGCTTATCCAGAAAGCCAGCACATTCCTGAAGACTCACATCCCTAGCAAATGTCTAGAAAAATGGTGCAGGAGAATGTTGGTACAGATAGGATGACTTTGTTCCGTGGTCTAAAAGCCTCTGCATGGAGGGGAAGAACGAAGGGGAGTAAGTCGGAGGGGGAGACGAACCAAGAGAGACGATGGACTCTGAAAAACAAACTGAGGGTTCTGGAGGGGAGGGGGGTGGGGGGATGGGTTAGCCTGGTGATGGGTATTAAGGAGGGCACGTTCTGCGTGGAGCACTGGGTGTTATGCACAAACAATGAATCATGGAACACTACATCAAAAACTAATGATGTAATGTATGGTGATTAACATAACAATAAAAATAAAAAAAAATAAAAGCCTCTGCGTGGTGTAGATCCAGCTGTGGCAGTAAGCCACGCCCAGCGGATCCCGTGATTGACCGTGACCCGAGCGGTCCATTGTCAGGTGTCAATCAGGCACCCATCAAACATCCATTTAGGGTACAGGGCACCTTCAACGTAACAGTCAAATCACTTCTGAAAATCCTAGCAAATAAAACTATTTCCCTTAAGAGAGGAAGGGTTTCTTGAGTGACACTATCTAAATACTATTAAGCAATCATAACAGCTATCATTTATTAAGTGTTTGCTCTGAGCCAGACGCGGGGATAAGCACTTAAACCAGCCACTTCTAGGTTCTCACCAGTGCGCAGCTGGGCAGAGGAGGCCCAGAAAGGCTAAGATTCCACCCGAGGTCTCACGGATGGCGGGGCTGGCATTCGGACACAGGGCCCTCTGACTCTAGAACTTGCGTCCTCTTAATCAACCCTCCAGCTGCTCTTTATGTGTTCACGCTTCTCAGTTTGCCGTGCAAAGCAAACTTCAGGCAAACTCATGGCATAATGTTAAAAATTAGCCTGTTGAATATTTTCTGCAGGATATAACACATCGTGTGAAAAGGAGGGCCCACCAGAGATTGTTCTGGACCGGTGTCAGTGCAATGATTTAACACGCTGGGCACAAATGGAGAGCAACCTCTCTGTTCAGACATGGGGCTGCCGGTTCGCCAAAGCCTCGAGCTGGTGGCGCAGACGCTGGCCTCCCAGGGAGGCCTGGCCCCAAGCCACTGACGTGTGAGGCCGTGCCGGGGCACCCGGCTAGTGTCTGCCCTCACGCCCACCCTCTCCACGTGTCACCGCAGAGAGAAACTTTCTTTGGTTACCGCTCCGATCTCTATTCTTGAGAGAGTTGGCAAATCAGGTTTTGCGTCCAAGAATTTCTGGACATTTTTTTCCATTCTGACCGTCTTTAAGTCTAGATAGGATTCAGTCAGGTGGTCCTTATGATCTATAAAATAAATGAGAGTCAAAAGAAAGGGTCAGGAAGAAGTTATTGCATGTAATAATCACAGCTGCTGGGGTGCCTAGGTGGCTCGGTTGGTTAAGCATCTGACTTCAGCTCAGGTCATGATCTCAGGGTCCCAGGATCGAGCCCGAGTCGGGCTCCCCTCTCAGCAGGGAGTCTGCTTCTCCCTCTCCCTGCTCGCCCCCCCTCCCCAGTTCATGCCCATTCTCTCTCTCTCTCTCTCTCAAATAAATAAATAAAATCTTAAAAAGAAATCACAGCTGCAGTTTACTGGACCTTACTGCGGGCCAGTGCTGATCTCCACCACCCTCCCTTGGCAGGTGAGAAATAGGCCTAGACAGGTAAATGGCTTGTCCAAGGTCACACACAGTTAGTAGGAGGCTGGGGCCTCGCAGGAGCCAGTGCCGAGACATGGAGGGTGAACTTTCAGCCACAGGAACCAGGCTGGAACTTGAACCCTGGCTTCTGGGGCTTAGCCCAGCACTCCCCCCACCCCCAGCAACAGGTGCAGTGTCTTGAACACGTTATCCCTTCTAAACGGAGTATCCTAGGAGGTTCCCAAGGCTGATCCTTGCACTGTGAGTCCATGACAAAGTTCCCACCAGGCCACAGCGAAATAAGAAAAAGGACAATGTAGTGAGTTTTTCATGAAATCCCATTTATTTAAGATCAAGGCTTGCCCTTGACTCTGAGATCATGCCTGCCATCTTTCCTTGTATGACAATGTCCTTTCGGCTATGAAGTGATGAGACAGAAGACGGTGGTCCTGGCCAATGTCAGTGCCCAGAGTGACCTCTAGAGTCTGGGGCTCAGGGCTCTGAGCCGGGAGAGGGAGACCAGCAGGGAGGGAACTTACTTGATGAGCAGACCTTCTCAAGCTCCTTAATTCGCGCACGCAGTTCAGACAAGGCCTTTTTCTGACGCTGAATGATTTCCTCATGTCGGGACCCTTTGCACTTGGCCCCTAGATCACTGAAGGATTGTTCCTGTGGCCAGAATGGTATAGAGGACAGCTTTAACAGGGGTCAGAATCTCTCTCTTATAGTCCAAGAAACATGTACAACTCATGACTAGCAGAGACCCTGTCACTTAGTACCTTGGAAGCTACTGTAAGGGGCTTCAGCGCAGAAGGAATTTAAATTTTTCATTTCAAATATAAAGTCACATCTAGGAAGATTTCCAACTTTCTTACCTACTTAGCATATCTATAAATAAAACCCCCCCTCTATGTTCCCTCTCTGTGTTTTATATTTTCTTCTAATATTCTTCTAAGCTTGGGTTTCCATTTGTTGTCATTTGGGTCTTGTCTCAGAATAATCACATCAAATTCTGCTCTAGGAGGGGGCATTTTTAGATAAGAACACATAGTACTTTCTTCTTGACTGGAAATAGGGATGGCTCCTCAATATTTGCTAGGGGGAATTTGATAGATTGGGTCATGGTTGGTCTGGAGAAAGGAAAACCTTCCTCCGAGACTTCTGGAGGTTCTACTGTCCAACAGAACTTTCCGGGATGAAGGAACGGTTCCACTTCTTGCACCATCCAATATGGCAGCCACCAGGCACAGAGCACAGAGCTAGCGTAGGGCTTATGAAGGGCATAGACAACGAGAGGTCTTCTCTATCTTTTAAGGGTCATGCCCACCTTTCAGATTCAGAAGAACGCAAGGTTCCATCTTTCAGGAAAATTCCCAGACACATAAAAATTTGCATACAGGGGCGTCTGGGTGGCTCAGTTGGTTGAGCGTCTGACTTTCGATTTTGGCTCAGGTCATGATCTCAGGGTCCTGGGATCGATGGTGCCCCGCATCGGGATCTGCACTCAGTGGGGAACCCGCATGAGGATTCTCTCTCTTCATCTCCCTCTGCCCCTCCCCCCTGCTCTCTCTCTCTCGAATAAATAAATCTTTATAAAATTGGCATACAGATTCTGGAGGTTCAGGGCCCCCCTGAAGCCCAGTAATGAACTCTATGCATCACATGGGCTCCGTGAGAGCAAAGTCTTTGTCTCCATTGGAGACTGTGGTATTCCCAGGGCCCAGCACTGTGCCCGAGCTTACTAAACGGTCCACAATTACGGAGCCTGAATGAAATGAGGTTAGAAGCAGGGTGGGGGGCGCCTGGGTGGCTCAGTTGGTTAAGCGACTGCCTTCGGCTCAGGTCATGATCCTGGAGTCCCGGGATCGAGTCCCACATCGGGCTCCCTGCTCGGCAGGGAGTCTGCTTCTCCCTCTGACCCTCCCCCCTCTCATGTGCTCTCTCTCTCTCTCTCTCATTCTCTCCCTTTCAAATAAATAAATAAATAAATAAAAAAGAAAGAGTAGCTTTAAAAAAAAAAAGAAAGAAACAGGGTGGGAAGGAGCTTGTTCCAGCTTTCTGGCTGGGACCAGGGCTCAGCAGCAAAAAGAAGGCGGCGCGCCACTCCTGGCTGGACTTAGTAGGACCTCACTTGACCCTGACATGGGCTTCAGCCTGCTTATAGGCTGCATGGCTGGTCCACTCTTCCCAGGTTGATTCTACACTGGCCTTGCTGTCTTTGAGGATGTCCGTTTGCCCAGGAAGGTCGTGTGTGTGTGTGTGCACGCACGTGTGCGGGAGTGTGGAGAGGAGGCTAGGGTCTACTGACCTGGGGCTGGGGCAGCCCCAGCAGCGAGGCTCGGTGACAGCCTTCATTCTGTCTGAAGAGTATGCCCGAGCCCGATGTGACCCTTACTCATGGCTCTTCTGGGAATTTGTTTATTTAGAGAAGAAGATGGAGATTCTTTCTCATACAACTCTGAAGCCCTCTGACCCACTCTGGCTTAGAAAGCAGGAAGTAGCCTGAGTTTGGAAAGCCATTCCGAGAAAGAACAAATACTTTTTTCCTTTTATCTTGCAGCCTCCCTCCCCCATCCTCTTCAGTTAATCCTGCCTCATAAGGGAAGCTAATAATCTTGGGCGTCCAGTCAACAATCCGTTCTAGCAAACTTGTGCAGAGTCAGAGGGGGTCTGGTGTGAACAGGAGCCCTGGGCCTCCCCCCCTGCGCCCAGCCCCGGGCCTGGCACTGAGTGTCTGCTTATGGTTGTTGAGCGAGCGAACGAGTATGGGCCGGGTCCTGCGCTGAGAGCTCGGGATTCCGACAGGTCTGAGCCAGGAGCGAGACTTGCTCCCCGCCCCGCAGAGCTCAGGGTGCGGGACCGCTGGCGCTTCCCCGGGCACCTTCACCTTCTGTGAAACGCTCCGGACAGCGGCGGTGCTGTCCAGATGGCTGGGCCGCGAGCCCTTTCGGTCAAGCTGTGTGCGGCCCTGGCTCACTGCTGTTTGGCAGGGGAATGGCATCTTTGAGAAAGCAGGAAGGCAAGCTGACACACTTGGCCTTCTTTCCAAGTGAAAATCCAAAGCCCATTACTGAAATGCCCTGTTGTCTAGTTTCATAAAGCAAAGGGGAAAAGGATGTCCCTGGACTCCAGGAAACCCGAGGCCTCGAGGAATTGCTGCACCCGCAGTCAGCCTTCCACAGACAATGGGAAGCATGACAGCCCCCGCCCCAGGGCGGAGTGGGAGTGCCACCTTGGGGGGCAGCGTGGTGAAGGCTCTTCTCACTCAGAGACACGCTCCCTGTGTTCCGAGCAGTTGAGGCGTCCAGACATGCAAAGGCTTCTGGGCAGGCACCCCAAGAGGAGTCACGGAGAGACGGGCACGCAGCAGAAATGGTAAATGGCTCTTTGGGAAGACAGTCTGGCCCCATCAAGCACAATTTGGGATGCCCTCTGGACCCTGCATTTTCATACCTGGGCATTTGTTCTATGTACACACCTACAGGGACATTAACTATAGCAACGTGTGACAGTAGACACAGCCTCAGTGTCCATCAGCAGGGGCCTCGGGGTGGACAAGAGAGAGGCAGTGGAATTCTGCGCACCCAGTTAAAAGAACAGAATGGCTCTTTATACACTTACTAGGAAAGAGGGTCTTTATATATATAGTGTTCAGTGGGGGAAAAAAACACGTTGCAGAATATACATGGCTTAACGCCATTATTTTGCAAAAAGATCTCTGGAATAAACATGCATATATAGGGTGTGTGTGCTTGTGCGCATAAACAAAGTTTGTTTCTCTACAACCCCACGAGGTGGTGGCTGTCACGCCTGCTACCTTCCAGACAAGGGAGCCGGCATACAATTACCTCCCTGGGGTCAGCGTTTCTGGGTGCAGGAGTCCCACCCCGGGATGGAACCCGGGCGGCCTGGAGCTGAGGCTGGCCTTCGCGCACTGCAGGGTCGCGCCTGTATGAGGGTAGGGCAGTCTCTGTGAGGAAAAGGGCTGACGGCGCACGTGCCAAACTGCCGACAGCCGTGACCTCCAGTGGCCGCGGGAGGAGGGCAGGGACTACCGCTTTTTACTGTGCGCATTTCGCATAAGCAAGTCAGCTCTTTTGGAACTTAGAATGCAAATGTTTTCAGACGCAAAGACGGGCACCATTGGGCTCTTTTTTTTTTTGCACTGTCCCCGAGCGGCCAGGCCTGGGCGGCACTCACCTCTTGACTGCTCAAGAGAATGTCAGTGTGGACTGGTTCTACCTGCACTGAGATGTCACACATCTGGGCCGTGTTCCTGGGCTTCCGTTCCTTCTCCTTGTACAGCTGGACTCTGTGTTTCTCTTGGGAGGCCCTAGGGCAGAGGAGATGAGTCACTGGACAGCAGGATGGCTGGCAGCCTGAGGCTCCAGGAACCACGACTGACCTTTGGAGCCACTGACAGAACAGAAAAAGGAACTCCATTTTTATAGGTAACTGAAACCTTCAGGTCTTCAAGTCTCCTGCCCGCAGATTTCTGGAGACTTTAGTCTCAGGGGACTTCTAAAATCGTGGCCAGGGCGGCAGACACCTGTCCCCCTTTGTTTCCCATACTAGGTCTGCGGGACACCTGCTGGGGCATTCACTGGGGCACTTACCGAGTATCTGCTGTTTCTAACACTTTGTACGTGTTAACCCTTCTATTTCGCGTAACAACCCCATGGGTTGGGGGCTCTCCTTGTCTCATTTTACAGGCAGGGAGAGAGACACACAGCAATTTGCCCGTGGTCGTGAAGCTCGTAAGTGAAGGTGGCTGGCTTTGAGTCCAGGCAGCCTGTGTCTTTAACCACTGTGTGAATCTGTCTTGGCCAGAAGCCAGGAGGCATATGAAGCTACAGGGTAGTCACAAGATGTGGATTTTACTCAACCTTTCTTGGAGAAAACATTACTCTTATGTCAAAATAAGGACAAGTTGTGGATGAAACTGCAAACTCACATGTATTTTTCAGACTAATCTGTGGAATGACAACGAAATTTTACATTTATTTTAAGCTGACTTCTTTTACCCCAGTTTATACGTTGGTTCCATCAATATTTATAAAGTTCCCTACGTGCCAGGCACTGTGTGAATGCTGGGGAGTCAACAGCAGGCAAGGTCTATATGGGGGTCCTTATGGGGAAGGTGGACAGTCAAACAGGCCATAGCAGCCTGGCTGTGTGAGAAGTGTTAGGTTGCATGGAGTGCAGGGGCTGAGAGACCCCGGGCAGAGTAGGAGCCCTTGGCTATGTTGGGTGAGGGTAAGTGACAGAGGGCTCCTTGGAGGAAGTGGCATTTAAGCTGAGGCCTGTCCTCTGGAATACTGGGCAGGAATGTTTGCGAGGCGGAGAACTAAGCAAAACCCTGTTTTAAATGATGAGGTTGTGAAATAATGAAACACATGCCTGCCTGCCATCCCTCCCTCCCTCCCTCCCTCCCTCCCTCCTTCCCTCCCTTCAACATTTACCGAGTGACCTCCACGTGGGAGGCTCCCTGGGCACTTGGGTGTGTCTGGGCTCCCTATACCATGAGCCCATGGGGTTCTCACACACCTGAGCGCCTCCTTGAGGACCCCCAGCTCCCTGTCCTTCCTTTCCACCAGGCTGGTCAGCTGCACCATCTTTTCCTTGAGCGCTCGCAGCTCACTGCTTTGTTGCTGGACCAGCGCCACGTTCCGCTCCAGTTCCATCTTCTGCTTTTCATTAAGCTCCCCTGGGAGAGACAGGAAAGCTGGTGAGGGGGTCTCCCGCCTCAGGGCTCTGCCAGGGCCACGGCCCATCGGCCAGGTCTACAAGAACCATGAGGCGGGTCCACGCTGCAGGAATTCTCACGGCAGGGCTGGGGGCGGGGGCGCGTTAGTAACAGCCAGGGGGTCTGCCTGCATCTTAGCAAACCACAGCAAAGCCCTGTCTGACCCCGGCGTTCCAGAAGCTGTCGGGGCCCTGCCTTTGCACCTGTGGCCTCTGGGGGTTCCCTGGTCCACCTTCGGCTGCCTGCTTCTGCATCTGTTTGCCTCAAGCGTGTTCCTCCTCCGGCCTCTGGGGTCTGCTCTGCTCCTGGGTCTGCCAGGTACATCAGCCTCCACCCAAGACTGGAATTCAAAGCCCGGCTCCCCTCACCCCTGGGGCGGGCGACCCGGGGGCTGGGCTGTACCCTGCTCCCCAGCGTTCGCCCCCTGCAGAATTCAGCTCCGGCTGCCCGCTCTGCCCCTGACTGACAACACAACTTTCTTTGCCTTTGTCCCTCTCCTGCCTCTAGTCTTACCTCCATTGCTGCTGGTCCCGGGATCGCCTCTCAAACCCCACCACCCGCAGGAGCATTCTGGTCTCAGGGTCAGCCTCTGTGGGCAAAACCCAAACGGAGACACTTGCATTACCTCAGATTTTCATAGCAACCCTCCAGGTGAGTTACTGGTCACAGCCCCACTTCAGGGAGGCAGAAACAGGCTTGGAGAGGTAAAGGTGCTTGCCGAAACTCAGGGGACTAAAATAAATAGCAGATCCAGAGCCAGGTCCAACGTCTGTGGATTTTAGAACTGGACCTGCTAGCCTCTCTACTATACTTTCTCCTACCTCAGTACGGAAACAATCACTCTTTGGAAAATTCAGCCATAAATGCCCGGGGGGCATTGACAGTACAGCTCAAGGGGGAGCAAGTACCACTGAAGGTTTTGGGGGTGCACAGGGTTTGAGATGGGGACAAGACAAGAGGAGTGCTCTTCGCCCTCCCTTGACTTCCCCAAACCGAGTTCTGTCTCCTGACTCCCGCCTGCCTGTGCCTTTTGGGGCTGGGAAGGAGAAAATGTGTGTAAGAAGCAAAAGAGGGGAGGCAGAAATAAAAGGATGGGGTTGGGGCAGGGAGAGAAAAAGAGCAAAGTAGGAGTATTCAGCCAGACTGGTTTGTGCTCTCTGGTCCCTAGTGTAGGAGGTCCCTAACGTCCTGCCAGCTCCAGGAAACGGGTGTGTTGGAGGTGACTTTGCACAGGAGGAAGGGGAGGCGAGGAGAGAGGACCTTCCTTGCTCTAGGTCCCAGAGCTGCGGGGTGCTGGGGTTTGTGCCCTCCCTCCCAGCCTTTGCCTCCAGAGACAAATCCTCTAAGGCAAAAGGGGATTTTTCTCAAAAGGAAAGTTGCATTTCAATGCAGAGTTCTGAAGCCCTCTGAGAAGGCTCCCTGTGGCCCCCTGATCAGGCATCTGTCTTGCTGACCGAGGTACAAATGCTCAAATGCTGTGACCGCCCAGGAAAGCAGGTCAGCAGGATTTTTAATGCTAAGCTTCCCAACTCTTAAGCCTGTTCTTTTCTTTCTCAAAGTGGGTCAGGAAGTCAAGAGGCGCAGGCAATCATACAAACCTCTCAAATCTGACATTCGGTTGTGGGCTTCCGTGAGGTTTTTCCTTAACCTCATGATGACCTCCTGCTGAGACAGGATTTCCTTCTGAGCGGTCAGTAGATCCCCTCTGAAACTCACAAAGACAGGCCAAGTCAGCTCACCTCAGTCCCCAGGATGTCCCCATTGCCTGCAAGGGGCCAGGGAGAAATGCAAAGTGATCCTCCTTCAGTGCGGGTCCGAGGGATACCAGTCCCAGCAAGGGGGAGAAGCATGCTCTTTAAAAATTCTCAAAGCAAAAATTCATTTTGATGCTATATACATACACATATATATATATATATATATATATATATATATATATGGAGATAGGACAGAAGATCCCAGCTGGGTTCAATCTGAGGCTGAGCTATGACAAGTACCAGCTTATTTCACAAGTGATTAAGCTAAGATGCAGCAATGGGACGTGACTTGCCCAGAGCCACACACCTGCAAGGGGTTGAGTTGGGAGATGAACACAGATCCACCCAGATCTTTCCATGATGCCATCCTGACCTGCTAGAGGATCGAGAAATTCAAATGACAGCAAGAAGACCCCAGACTCGACTCCTTTTCTTCAGGTTTTGATGACATGGCCAGAAGCGGGGGTGGGGAGGGGTGTCTCTGGCCTGGTGTGCACACACCCCTTGGGTACTCACATCAGGGTGTCACATACTTCATCTTTGACACTGCTCTCCATCGGAGGCACTGCTGGGGGGTCTCGCTGCATCACCTCCTCCTGGACTGAATCAGAGGGACCCATGAGCGTCATTACCGTCCACATGCAACTGATGCTCTCCTTCCCCTGGGCTTATAAACACACCTGCGTCTTTTCCAACTTAGCCACCCCCCTAACACCCTGCTGCCCTCTCCACCTAATGAGCCCCACCATGGGTTCTGTGGCACAGGCTGGGATCCCCCACGTACGAGCTCATGAAATCTTTCCAGCTACTCTCTGAGGCAGGGATCATGAACTACATTTACAGGGCAGGAAATGGGCACAGGAGGGACAGAACTTGCCGGTGGCCGGTCAGCGAGGCCGGTGAGGAGTGGAGCCCCAACCACTGGGCCACACCGCCTCCCTGTTCGGCCTTTCCTCCCAGACAAGTCGGGTCCTCTCCTCAAACTTACTCCTCAGCCCACCGCCTTCTGGTTTCCATCCTCACCCTCAGTCACACCTTTATTCATTCATCAGGTGCTTATGGAATGTCTGCTTTCTGGCAGATTCTGAGCTAAATGTGACTACTTTCTTGTCACCCTTCAGGTCCCAGCTCCCTCTGACCTCGACCTGGGTTGGGAAACTGAGTCCCGCCTCATACCTGGGCCATGGTGCCCTGTTCCTCCTGGGTCACCTCAGGGCCGTCATTTGATGAACTGCAGGGACCGTGCCTGGATTCCATATGGAATCCCCAATGCCTAGAATAAGCTTGGAACCTAACAGATGCTCAATGAAGAGCGTCGAGTGAATGAAAGCATGACGTGAGCCCCAACAGCTTGTCAGCTGGCTGGAGACCAGGACCATAGTTCTCAATCAGGGGTTAGTTTGCCCCCCCCCCCAGGGGACATCTGGCAATGTCCGCAGACGTTTCTGGTAGTCACCCTGGGGCGGGGGTGCTGCTGGCACTCAGGGTGCTGCGGCTGAGCAACCCTGGCCCGAGGCCTCAACTTCCAGAACTCTCCTCCAAGAGCTCGGCGTCTTTGCAATGCGTTGCATCGCCTTGGTCATTTAGGGCGAGTACGTGCTCACAACACTGAGTTCTTTTCTCAGCCCCTTTTGGATTTCTTTTTAAAGCTGTTTATGAAAGGCCATTAGACAAAATCGCAAACTCCTGAGGGCAGAGAGAAGGCTCTGAAAGGCCTGGTAGTCTGTGCATCTCCGCTGGCTCACTGGCTCGGCACAAAGGATGTCCCGTCCCATTGTTGTGACTTCTGCCTAACCTGGGCCTCGAGGGCCCCTAACTTTGTGTGTTACGGGAAGAAAATGGGGCCTCCAGGGAAAAAAGGAGCGTTCAAGCGAGGTGCAGCATTTTCTGGCCCATCATCAGCCTACTGAGACCCCCGGGATAATCAGAACCTGCCCTGAACGCTAAGATTTCCTTAGCTTCTCTTTGGACCGACCTGGGTCGTTGTCCTTTAAGGTTGCAATCTCTCCTTCTATTTTTTTATGATGCTCAGTCACTTTTTGGAGTCTTTCTTCGAGGCTCACGATCGTCTGGGAGTGCTGTTTGATTTGCTCCTTATATTCCCTGATTTCTGTTTCAAATCCGTGTTTCTGTGAGTCCTGTTCTTCCTGGAGGGCCTTCACTGTCCGCTGTTGCAGCTGTATCCGCTCCTCCATGATGAGCTGGGAAAACAGGGACGTCATTAGTGTGATCTTGGGAGCTGGGTGTGATGCCAAGGACGACAATAGCAATATGCCCCTTTTGCACCCACAGGCATGGAACTTGGACCCACCTCAGGGCCTTTGCACGTGCTGTTCCTTCTGCACGGTACTCTCCTCCCCCCAGCTCCTTGCATGGCTGACTCCTTCTCATATTTCAGGTCTCAACTCCAATGTCACCTCCTCAGAGAGGCCCTTCCTTGACTCCCTGTCTAAAGGAGCGGACTGAGACACTTTCTATTCCATTTTCTGCTTTCATTTTCTGTGATGTACTTATCACCATCTGAATGATTTTGTTTCTTTATTTCCCATTCCCACTAGAACGTAAGCTCCAGGAGAGCAGAAACTTACTTTTCCTAATTTACCAATGTATCCACAGTGCCAGTGCCTAGATCCCTGCCATAGCATCTAGACCTAGATGCTCAATAAGTATTTGCTGAATTAACAAATGAACAATTTTATAAGAAAAAGAGAATGAATTTGTATTTTTTTAAATTTATTTTGTATTTTTTAAAGTAGGCTCCACACCCAGCATGGAGCCCAACGTGGGGCTTGAACTCACGACCCTGAGATCAAGACCTGAGCTGAGATCAAGAGTCAGACGTTAACCAACTGAACCACCCAGGAGCCCCAAATTTCTATTTCTTAAAAGCAAAAAGTCCCAGTCATCACCAAGAGGTGAGCTGGACCCTTTCCCTCGGCCGCCCTGCCCTTCCTGAGGCTCTTCTCGGGGCTTCTCAATGCCTCTCATCCTTGCTCCCCTCCTGCTTCTCTGACCACTCCTTCCTCAGCTCTCCTGATGACATCAGACTCCTGCTCCTTATTCCCGGCTGACACTTTGGGCCGCAGCCCCCGATCCTGAAGCTCGCTCTCTCTCTCTCTCTCTCTCTCTCTCACACACACACACACACACACGAGTTTTAGCGATCATGCCTCCTCTAAATTTGCCTTGCCAAAGCCTGAGCTGGCCTCTCCAACTCCAGTCCCTCTGAAATTCACTTTGCAAACTTTGGCCAGATGAGTCCTCATTACCTCCTTGCCCACAGACCTGTTGGTTGAATGTATGAATGACGAATGAGTGCAATATTGAGCCCTGATGGTGGAGGGCCTTGAATGCCGGGCTAAATTTTATTTTATTTTATTTTTAAAAGATTTTACTTATTTATTTGAGAGAGAGAATGAGATAGAGAGAGAGAGCATGAGAGGGGGGAGGGTCCGAGGGAGAAGCAGACTCACTGCTGAGCAGGGAGCCCGATGCGGGACTCGATCCCGGGACTCCAGGATCACGACCTGAGCCGAAGGCAGTCGCTTAACCAACTGAGCCACCCAGGTGCCCCTGAGCTAAATTTTAAAACATTATCTTAAAGTCTGTGGAATAGTCATTGATTACTAAGGTCTGGGGCTGCTCAGTCCTTCAGCCTGATTCTGTGAGGACCCTGTATTACAACATCTTAGAACTCCTGGAGAGAGGGCATTGTAGCCTCAGTTCACTTTTCATTCGAGACCAGCGCTTCTCAATAGAGGGTGATTTTGCCCCCCAAAGGACATTTGGCGAAGTCTGAAGACACTGTGGGCTGACATGTCAAGGGAGACTGCTACTGGTGTCTAGCAGGTGAGACCCGGGGTGATGTTAAGCATCCCGTGATGCAAAGGACGGCTGTGCACAAGAAAGGGTTAACGAGCCTGGGGCAGCAGCAGCCCCCAGGCTGAGAGCCCCTGGTCTAAATCATGAGTTCTTCCAGCGCTGTGATCCTTCATCGAGGGAAAGATTCTCCCGTCCCCGGAAGGCACCAACTCACCATTTTTGTCTTGGCGGTTTCCAGTTCAGCTAACGTTTCATTTAATTTCATGGTGAGGCTCTCTGCTCTTAGGCTCTCGGCTGTCTTGGTTTTCTGAGTCTCTTCTACCATGGCCAGTGCGTCCTTTAATTTATTATTTAAAACATCTTCTTTTTGCACTTTTAGGTCTATTTCCTGGACAAATAGCAAACATCAAATTAACAGAAATTCAGGAATGAATATTTACCCTAGCCGCCCCCTGGCCCAGCCCCCCATTTTCAGAAAGGAGGTGAACTCTATTCTGTTATTGTCCCTTTTTCAGCCCAAAGTCCATGCTTTCTCTGGAAGGTTCCAATTACTACAGAGCTTGCTTGTCTCTCCTGCTGAGACTGTCTCCTTGTGATTTCTGGTCTCTGAGCTCAGTTCTGTCACCTGGAGCGCACTGAGCAAGTTTTATTTCTCTTTTATGAGATAGCCCTTTAAATATTTGAGGAGGGCTGTCATGTCTCTCTCTAAATCTATTTTCCAGGATAAATGTACTGAGCTCCTTCCCCCCTTTGCCACAGGATCTGCCTTCAGCACCCTCCTCCGCATCCCTCCCTGGCTTCGGAGGGATGGCCTCCCTTCTTCCCTCTGGGCTCCGGCAAGGTGGACTCCCCTCGTCACGTCCGTGCACACCTCGTCCCTCCTCCTGGATCCACTCTTCCAGCCCTGCACTCCGAAAATTCTACTCTCCTCCTGGAGCCCCTCCTCAGACCATGCGGAATGTAAGCTTTGTGACTGGTCCTGGGTGGGGGCTTCACGAACTTTATTCACTTGACTTTATTTTTTAAAAAGAGATTATTTATTTGAGCAAGAGAGAGAGAGAGAGAGAGAGAGAGAATGAGAGAATGAGTGGGGTGGGGGAGGGGCAGAGGGAGAAGCAGGCTCCCCGCTCGATCCCAGGACCCTGGGATCATGACTTGTGCTGAGGGCAGTTGCTTAACTGTCTGAGACACCCCGGCGCCCCTACTTGACTTTATTTTTGAAGAGTGGTTTTGGGCTCACAGCAAAATTGAGAGGAAAATACAGAGCTCTCTTATATGCTCTCTCCCCTCCACTGTGCGGGATCAGCAACATCCTGCACCAGAGGGTACCTTTGTTCCAACTGATAAACCTGCGCTGACATATCACAGTCACCAAAAGTCCGTAGTTTATGCTATAGGGTTCACTCAGTGCTGTACACTCTACGGGTTTGAACAAATGTATAATGACACGTATCCACCATTATAGTATAGTACAGAGTAATTTCACTGCCCTGAAAATCCCTTGTGCTCCATCTGGTCATCCCTCCCCTCCACCAACCCCTGGTCTTCGGTCTCCATAGTTCTGCCTTTTCCAGAATGTCACAGACTTGGAATCATACTGTAGGCGGGCTTTTCACAAACATTATTTCATCCAATGTAAAATAGTAGTCAATGAGATGTAGTGCTGGCAGGCTCTGTTGCTGGCAGTGTAAACTGGTAGGACCTTTTATTTGGGAACATGTATCAAGAGGCTGAACATGTTTACACCCTGTGACCCAGCGATTCCACTTTTGGGAATCTATCCTAAGGACATAACTGCACACATTCACGAGGACTGACATGCAGGGCTGTTCAGCCAAGCGTTTTTTTTTACTTGAGTGGAGAGTGAGAAATAGTCCCAGGGCCCAACCACAGGGGACAGGTCAATAAATTGGGGTCCATCCAACACAGTGCAAACCCTGGTCAGCTGTCCATGGCAGGTCGTGGAAGAATGTTTCATGCCATAGAGACATTTTGGTAATGTGTTCAGTTAAAATACAGCGGCCAGGTCAGTGTCCACAGAGTAACAGGGTAAATCACTTTGTAACAAATGGATGTTTGCGATGTCTGTAATAAGGATCAACGTGTAGATGGTCTGGGAGGAAGCCCATCAAAATGTCACTAGTGGTAACTCTGCTCAGTGGAAATCATGGGCAGTTTTTTTATCTTCTTCCGAATGATTTTCTGTAAATAGTTGCTCCTTTTATAATCGGGAAGGGAAACGGACTTAAAAACAACAAGAAAAATCCATTTTCGTCATGCGATTCCTGTAAGCCTCACCTGGGAGCCACTTCGTTCTCTGCGTATCACCACTGAACTCCATCTGATTCTATTTCGGGGCCTTCACATCACCGTGACTGTTGAGAAATTCCAGGGCAGTGCAGACCGCGTGCAGCCCTGGCCAGAGAAGGTGCTCACCAGAGATGCTGGCAGGCATCCCCTGAAGCCGCCTATCACCTGCAGCGAAACACTCCAGCTGTCCCGGAGAATCCACAGCAAACTGATGGTTTCTCTGATGGGCCGCGAAGCTGCCCAAGGGCAGAACGCACTGCCAGGCATCTTTGCTCCTTGCCAAGCGCTCAGCCTCTTTGACTCAAGGACAGGACAATAAAGTTGACTGTGCCCCCGGGTCTGGATTTATTTTTCTTCTCCCCGCTCTCCTTCTTTCTCTTGTGCCCATTGCTCTTCTGTGTATACGAGTAAAACAGCATGTGAATAAGCAACTCTATGTCTGGGTAGTTCTTTGACCTTGTCCTTGCTTGGTATTTATTTCCTGGTACATGGGGACTTCCTGGGGAGGGGTCCTGTTTCTCCTTGTCTGGTGTGATGCCCCCGGTCTGCCTGGAGGGCTGTCACAAGACCTAGCCCTCTGATGTCACTGTTGTTTTCCCTGAGGCTGTTGAGGGTGTTGGATGCACAGCAGAGTCCTCTATCTGATGATCCTTAGGACAGATTCTCTCTGGGTTGAGTACCGAGAATGGCTCAATATCCACGAGCCATGGGTTCACTTTGATCCAGAGAATTGTGCAGCCCCCTGAGCCTTCCCTTTTGCTGTAACTGTTAGAGTAAAAACTGACCGTTTGTTGATTTCACTGATACACGTTTTTTTTTCATTTCTTTGTGGGGTTTTTTTTTTTTTTTTTTGGCATTAGTCTCATCCCTGATCGTTTGATGTCCTCACTAATCTACTTTAAAAATGTTAATATCTCCTTTCCTCCTGCCCTGAACTGAAGTGTTTTATGGAAGATCCATGGTGAATCGTTTGGGGAAACAAGGCTGTGTGTGAACAGATTGTGCCCCTGGGGCTCTGTGGGCCCGCAGCATCTGCCCGCCCTCCCTCAGTGCACCAGCCTCGGCTGACAAGCCCTGCATCATTTCCCTCGACTCTGTTCTGCCTTCTCTGGGCATGCTCCAGTTGGTTATGGTCCCTCTTAGGAAGCCGTGCCTGGGACCGATACGTCACGCAGATGTGGTTTACTGATGCCCATCTCTCTGGGGCAGCGGTGTTTCAAATGCACCAGCACCACATAGGGCTGCTTGTTAAAGATGCAGATTGCTAAGTCCACCCCCTAGATGGTGAATCCGAACCTCTGGGGGCAAGGGTCAGGAAATGGGGATTTAAACACCACCCCCCCAACCCCGCCTCAAGTGATTCTATGCATGCTCATGTTTGGGAATCTTGCCTTAAAGAAAATGATCTAAGATTGATGTGAATAGACGCAAAGACCTTTTTCGTCCCATCTGGTCTTCAAAGTCCTCTGAAATTGTGTTTACCTGCATTGAAATTTAACCCCCTATTGTCAGGGTGTGTGTTGAATCCCTTGCCTTGACTTTTTCGATATCAGCCATTGTGTGTGTGTGTCCCTTGTACTGTTGGGACACAGGAGGAGTGAATTCTGTCCTACAGAGTGGAGGTGCCTAAGACAGGGTCCCATCAACAACCTGTCTGCTCCTCCCAGGAACAGTTGTCAGTGCGGTTTGACTGGGCAGGTCGTGGTACCCACGGGGACAAGTCCGGCAGAGATGCTTCTGTCCAGGGGATGGAAATTCAGGCATCCCTCCTGTGACCCCCGGCAGCTGAGGCCACACACTGTTCAAGGATAGTAGGGAGAGGAGGGAGACAGTGCGGGGTTTGGTTCTGCCCCTCCACATCCCAGCTATGAGCTCATAATAATAATAATAATAATAATAATAAAGTAAAAGGAGCCGACACACAGAGCATTCACTGAGTGCCAGACACTTTCCTCTGTGTTTTATGAACTTGTGAGTAATCAAGCCTCACCACTCGATGGGGCTGATCTATGGGCATTATCTGGACTTCATAAGTAGGGAAACGTAGGCACAGGGATGGTAAGACACTTGCCTCAGTTTGCGTGGGCAGAAAGCGGCAGAGGTGGGATTCGAACCCAGACCACCTGCCTCCAGAGCCCTGCTCTTAACTGTGCTGGGCGTCTCCCTGTCTGCTCCTCTCTGAGACTCTTACCTCTTTCTGCTTGGTTATGTGGTTCTCCAGATCTTGCACCTTCTTCTTTTCCTTCTCTATGGCCTCTTTTGCTTTGTGTTTCTCGTAGGCGAGGCTGCTCTCTGAAATCTGGAAGTCAGGGACAACTGGTTTGAGGGAGTGTACGCGAGGAAGGAAGGGAAGGGGCACCATGAGGGAAGCCAGGATTAGTAATCGCCCAGACCAGTGAGTCAGGGCTTGGGAGTAAGGGCTCAGGGAACAGAATGCTCAAGCGAGAGAGGGGTGGGAGTCTTGGCATGCCCACCACGGCAGCGAGAACCTGAAGGTCATGTCCGGTTAGTTACTGCATAAAAGAGAAGGTTATTCATCGTTCAGGATTTTGGGGATGTGTTCAGGAAGTGACATGCTGGTGAGTGTTCAGGTCAAGGCGTTTGGCACTGAGCCACTAATTGAACTGGAATGTGGGCCCTCTTTTGGGCAGTACCTGGCTTCCTGGGAGGCGGGGCAGGAGAGGCAAAGTGGAGGGGAGACACCTCCTGTCCCAGCAGACCTGACACACCTGTGGCTTCAGGCTCTCTCCAGCCTTCAAAGGCTTGGGTCCAAAATTTGATGTTCAGGACAGTTTGGAACTGAGAACATGTAGCCCGCGGGTCCGGTGATGTGCAGGTGGGGAGTGAGGACCAGCCTCACCTACACAAGCCCCAGGAGGTACACGGTGCAGGGGGTTTGGAAAACTCACTTTGCAGCTTGGAATCCTTGCGGTGATGCTCCCATACAAACACAAAGTTCACAGAAGAATATTTTAAAAAATATATGCATGTATGCATAGACAAGGGCCTGAAGAGATGTGTACTGAAATATAAATACCGGTTATTTTGGGGGACTGGGATTAGGGCAATTTACATTTCCTCTTTTCGCTGGTCTGTATCTTCTATGTTTTCTTGCGTGAACATACATTATTTGGCAAAAAGAAAAATGACTGCAAATTGTCCTAGGGAATACGGTGCTGGGGGGTAGCACGAGGCTTTGGGGCTGTGTGGCCCTGGAGAAAAGGTCTTTCCAACAGTCCTGCCATCGGAGCATGTGTCTTCAGTCGCCATCCCGCCTGCCCTGCTCTGCACAGTCCTCCAGCCCCACCTGGGCTCTGACTCACCTCCCTGCACGAGCTTGGCATTTGCCTGCTGCCAAGTCTGCTTAAGATTGCCCCGCCCCCACCCTGCCAGTTGGAAGAGGCTGCCGGCCCCCTTCTGCATGCCCCATGGGATTCTGCGCCACTTGGCGTGTCACAGTTGAAAATAATGATGATACTGACTCCTCTTGAAATGCTTGCCACACGAGCGCTGGGCACCAGGCACTGAGCGCATCCGTGCATCTGACTGGCAAACCCCCAGAACGTCTGCCCAGTGAGCTGCATTCTGCAGGTGAGGTCATGGTGGCTGTCACCGAGGCAGTAAGGGGATGGATAATGTACAGAGGTCACGCCACCAGGGAGTGGCGGTGCACGCTTGGACACCAGTGCCCTGCCCTAATCATACGGCCACTTGGCTTCCGGATCTTGACTTACGTGTCGTCCTGATTAAAACCCCACCCTCCCCAGAGGCAGAGACCTGCTTCTACGCCCATACTTAGTCGGGCACAGAGTCCACCGCACCACGGCGGGAGCCAGTGCCTCAAGACCTCACTCCTGGCGCATCTGTATAAGGGACACTCTAGGCACAGCTGCTAAGTTTGACCTCACTCCCTGCACGGGCTGACACAGTCCCACTGCCAAGGTCTTTGCTGGACTGTCCGCCTCCCCACCTCATTAGACCCACACCATCCTCCCGACCCCACCTGGACGCTGACCTCAGCTGGGCAGGTACTTCATAATGAATACACTGACTCCTCACGACAAACGTCTAGGGTGGTTCTGCCACTACACGCACGTTACGGATGGGGGCACAGGGATGGCAAGACACTTGCCCAGGGTCAAACAGCATGTTGGGGCAGCGCTGGGATTTGAACCAGAATTGGCACTTTTTGCCCACCAAGCTTTCCTGCTTTCCTGCCTTTGCGTCCCCCTCCGGCTTTCTTCCCCGGACCCCTCATCTGGCTTTCATCTTGTTCCAGCCTTGTTTCCTTCCTCACACCGCTGCCCCCGTCCCTCCAGCTGAGGGAGGCCCCTGTCCTCTGCAGCTGGGCCACTTTACCCAGTGGCATTTTCTCCCCCCCAGATGTTCCCTTCATGTTCCTTCTCCCCTCCCGGTCTCACTCAAGTGTCACCTCCTCAGAGAGGCCCTCCCTGCCTGTGGCCACTCTCCAGCCCACCCCTTTGATTTCCCCACAGGCTTGTGGCCCTGGAGCTCCCGTGTGTGCCCCTGGTTATGTGGTGTCTGTCCCTCAGCCTCGAGTGGAAGCTCTGGGAGGACTGCACTGTGGTGTTGCCAATGCCCAACAGCGCCTGGCCCATGCTAGGTGCTCGGGAAGCATTTGTGGGTGGATGAATGAAACAGAATCGAACAATTCATGGAGTCAGTACTCTGTTTCTGGGAGTTCCCTGAGGGCCAGCCCATGTCTATGCCCCCTGCGGCCTTGGAGCCCAGCTCACGGAGCTGCCACTACAGGTCACTGAGTCCTCTCCCTGGCCTCCAGCTCCTGAGAGCCCTTCTTTGACTTCTCGCGGGGAGGGGGGGTGGTTGGGGTGTTTGGGTTAACCTGAGTGACATCCCTCCTCTCAGCCTTAGGTCTGCCTTCCATGAGTACTCCAGGCCGGTGCGGCTGGTGGGCCCAGTCCCCAGGCTGGTGGAGGTGGCTAGAGGTGGCCGTCTCCAGCGCTCCCCAGGCATGGCGCTCGGGCCTGCCCAAACCACTGTCACCCTCTCCCTGAGGGTGCACTTCTCATCCACTCCGGATCTCTGGCACTTACTCGTGGGACTGCTATGTGAGCTTGTCATGTACTGGTCTGTGCCATCTTACTCCACGACTCTTTGCGTCTCTATAAAAGGTCTATGAAACCAGGAGACCAGAGCTGGGAGCGAGTGTCTTTCTACAGCGCCTGTGCTGGGTTGTGTCATAAGTACCTTTCCGTTAGGAGGAGGGAGGTGCTGGCTGAGGGACTGACCCAGACCCCAACCCAAGGGTTCTCTCCTGGAGCGCATCTCTCTGCCTTCGGTGGCTGGGCGGGGGATGCTTATGTAGAGGGCCATCTATGTGCAAGGTGCAGGTCTAAGTCCTCTGCCTATTTACTCATTTAATCCTGCCAGGCAGGGGCTGTTACCCTGCCTATTTTAACAGAGAAGGCAACTGAGGCCCCGGAGGTTAAGTGACCTGCCCTAGGTCATACAACTAGGGCGTTGTACTCGACATTGGCCACTTCCCACGGAAGTGTCGCCCAGCACCTGCCCACTGGCCTGCCATATTCTCCACTGGGGCGTAGAACCATGGCCTCCTGTCTGGCCTCGGAGCTCCTTCCACAGGGGTTTTGGCTGCTATGGCCCATTTATCTCTCTGCTCCTCGTACCTCCTTCTGTTGGGTCAAGTGGTTCTACAGATCTTGAACTCTTCTCCTTTCTGTCTCTAAAGCTTCCTTTGCTTTCCTTTTCTCATGGGCCATGCTGCTCTCCAAAACCTGAAAATCAACGACCAGTCTTTTCGGTTGCCTGCGCATTCCGGGGGGGAAACTGCTCATTCTGGCCATACTACTAATAGTGGTAGCAGCTCCCACGCTGGGGGGTGGTGAGTATCCCTGACGGGGCCCACGGCCAACACATCACACACAAGTGAACCCTATCACGGTGACCCTAGCAGACGAGTTAGTGGCCCCAGTTTGTAGATGAGGAAGCCGAGGAACAGAAAGTTGTGGAAGGCCCAGGGGTCATGCAGTTTGTTGTAGGTGAGGTCAGGATTTGAGCCCTGTGCGGAGGACGACCCATGGCCTGCATCCGGAGGCCCTTGGCAGGGAGCATGTGAACAGAGGGAGCCGGGTCTGTCTTTTCTTGGAGCCCGAGCTCTTATCACTGCGCCAGGCAGTCGCTCTGATAAGGAGAAGAATCTCATTAATAATGGATATCCTATTATTAAAATAAATCTCCTAAAGAGAACCAGGTTTCAAGATGTGGACAGTATATTAAACTCATGAGCCGCAACATACCAATTTCTAGAAGGGGTGGGGGTGGACCTCACACGTGGAGCTCGGAGTGGGCGTATGGGGAAAAGTGTGGTCTGGTGCTCGTGCTCAAGGAATTTTATTTAGGAAGTAAATGCCTAACGCCAATAGCAAAGGATAGAAATTGCCCCCAAGGCCCCTGTTTCTAGTCCCTGCAAGAAAGGGCACGCGAGCTTTCAAATGGGTTGAGTTCTAAGCACCAGCTTGACAGTAAGATGTCTGGAACTTGGAACATGGTTTCCATTATAACCCGTGGTTAGGGTCCCAGATTAGCCTGCCCAGATGAGCCTGGCTGAAATACTATCTATTTTGTAGTGAAAAGTCATTAAAAAAAAAATCCCAATAGCAGCCTTAAAGAAAGCAGAAGAACAGTAGCATCATGGGAGTTGGCACACTGCTTTTGAACATTCGAGGGGGGGTCGGGGTTTCCTGTAATTTGTGGAAGAGACTCCCGAGCACTTTCCAGTGACTTAGGGTCAGCTCCGCTGCATCTGATCTCGCATCTACACTCACGACTTTGCTCTCGACAGCTCCTTTGCTGCTGAGAGGGGCACTAAGGGGAAGATTGTCCTTGCACGCCTCGACACACACGGGCCCTGGCCCCCTCCGCTGCTCTGCTCCCAAGTTCCCAGGCAGGTAATGGGAGTTCACCTCTAACGTTACCTCAAAACTCGCATTACAACCTAGCATTCTGTTGCCCTTAAAGATTCATCTGATAACGTGGTAGAAAGCCTAATAAAAAGAAAAATCAAATAACCGTTTGAGGTTGATTAAAGTCTGTGCCTGGGACTTTTTATCTCAGATTTCCCCGTCAAGAAACCACAGAGAGGTTCTGTTGGGAGAGGCTTGGGGTGACCGGGCCACAGCTCCTCCCTGCAGTAAGGCTGACCCCATCACACCTTCTTCCTTAAATCTCTCTCCCGAAGTCCCCCATGACCTCGACATCTCTAAATTCAAGGGCCTGCCCCGGGCCCTCGAGCTGAGCTGTTGACCTCTCGGTGGCATTTGGCCCCCGTGAACCCTTGGGAGACTGTTCCTTGTCAGCACCCCTGGAGAGATAACTCAGGGCCAGGCCTCAGTGACACTGTTTACCCAGGCCGCCGAGCACAGCCGTACAGGTGACCCCAGGTGACACCCAGCACATAAACATCTTCCCTCCTTGGATCAGGTGGGACCACACGGGCTCTGCCCGGCCCGCCTCCTTGTCTTTCCAGCAGCGGTGGGTGGGCGAGGACTTCCCTCTGGGCAGTGAGGATGGGGAGGGGGTCGATAGGGAGAAAAGGGCTTGTGACAATTCTAACAGCTACACTGACCGAGCAGCAATTCTGGGTCAAATGCTTCACTGCACATGACTGCTGACCCTTGCAGCCACCCCAAAAGGAGGAGGGTCCTGAGCGAGCTGCTGAGGCCTGTAGGTCGTGCAGCCAGGATTTGCACTTGCTTCTCACGTGGTTGCAAGGCCTGCACTCTTCACCCCTCTGTGCTGCCTCGGGGTGCACAGAGCTCATGAGAGCAGTATGTGAAAAAGACCCTGAGGTCCAAGGGTGACCACAAGGCAAGCTTGCGCCGACGATGTCATAGAGCGCTCCCCAAAGTTGGTTTGGGAGCGTCAGTACAAGTGCAAAATCTTCAACAGGGGAGCAGAGTCCTGCCCTGGGCCACCATGGCTGGAGAACCGGGGCCGATTCTGGCCGCCGCACTTCAGGAAGAAACAGAGCACGGGTTGCAAACTCAGATGTCAGCAGGGGCCAGACAGATGCCAGCAAGGAAGTGGGCTGCGTTGAACGCAACAGGGAATGTTGGGGACGGTGGGAAATCCCTGCTGCTTGGTTGAGCTCCCATCCACTTCTGCCAAGTGGAAATGGGGCCAGATTTTCTGACTTTTCAGGAGAGGATGGAAATCTGGATTTTTAAGTAAATGTTATGAATTCAAAATAAAATACTTGGGGGCCAAACGTAACATGTCCCCAGGCCCCTTTCAGCCAGTGAGCTGCCAGTCTGTGCCTTCTGGAGAACAGAGCAGGCCAGAGGAGGGGACCAAGGCCAGGCTCCAGGAGAAAGAAGGGCATTCGGGTCTGGGAGGAGCAGATGTCTCATTTTTAAGCCTCTAAAAGGTTATTATGTGGATGAGGAGGTGGACAGGTCTTGCAGGGGCCCAGGAGGCCGGTGGGGGATTGATGCTCTTCTGGGAGAAAGAGTTTTCTTGTGCTCAACCTAAAGGAAGAACTTTCTGCCAGGCCAAGGCATCACCACTGGGTTGGACTACCCTGGTCTGTACAAAATTCCTTGATGGTAGAGCTGAAGGCTGGGTGATTTTAGGATGTTGTTGGGAGGACTGACACAACCCTGAAGTCCCAGGACCCTGTACCTCCTCCCCGTCTGTGCTTTGGGACACAATCTCCGTGCAGAAGATGCTGTGTCACCAGCCCCAACTTGTCTCTCAAGTTCTAGCTACGTCTGCAGGTTTACACTTTTTCCCACTAGCTGTCAAAGTTACGACTCCAGGGCTCTCTCCTTGAGCCCCACTGCTTCCCAGAGTAGCCGAACCCTCCCAAGGACAGCTCACTTCCACATGGCCCGCGAGCCCGATTTGGGCTCGAGCCGACTATCTCCCCCAGCTGCATACCTCCTTCTGGTGGGTTAAGCGATTCTCCAGCTCTTGGACTCTGGTCTGTTCTTCTTCTAATGCTTCCTTCACTCTGTTTTTCTCTTGAGTAATGCTTTCCTCCCAGACCTGCAATCCAATGGCCACTGTTTAATAGACATAGTTGCCATGGCAGGAACCTGGACTCTGTGCCAGGAGCTACACTGGTAGCCCTTCGCTGCTCACCACAACCCCACGGGGGAGACTGGGCAGCCAGAAGCAAGGGATCCGGAGCGGGCAGGCTCAGTTCAGAGCCCCAGGTTGGTCCTCCCTGGGTACGTGACCTTGATTTGTGCTCAGGCTGACTCTGTCTCCCCCAGCAGCATACCTTCTTCTGGCGGGCGAAGCGATTCTCCAGCTCTTGGATTCTCTTCTGTTCTTCTTCTAATGCTTCTTTTGCTCTGTTTTTCTCTTGAGTAATGCTTTCCTCCAAAGCCTGAAAGTCAATGACTATTGTTTAATAGACAAAGTTACCATGACAGGAATCTGGACTCTGTGCCAGGCACTACACAGGCTAGCTCTTTACTCCTACAACAACCCCATGGGGGAGACTGTGGGTAGCGAGGAGCAAGGGATCCAGAGCGGGCAGGCCCAGATCAGAGCCCCAGGTTGGGCCTTTCCAGGTGCATGACCCTAGGAAGGTGAGAAGTGATAGAAGCCTCAGTCTCCCTATCTGTACAATGGGGACGAGAAAAGTGCTTCCTGCATTGGGTGAATGTGAGGGGCAGGTGA
This sequence comes from Callorhinus ursinus, assembly GCF_003265705.2. Taxonomy (NCBI): domain Eukaryota; kingdom Metazoa; phylum Chordata; class Mammalia; order Carnivora; family Otariidae; genus Callorhinus; species Callorhinus ursinus. The sequence goes on from NW_027397080.1 coordinate 25,844,868, forward strand.
GAGGCTGAACACAGACCACTTGGCACGTGATCACCGTTCCTTAAGAAGGGTCAGTCATTTCTTCTGTGATCTCTATTTTGCAGAGGAGGAAACAGACTCAGAGGGACTAAGGAATCTGCCAAATCTGCTAGCAAATCACATGAGCAGGGATTCGAGTCCTGGTCCATTTGACTCGAGAGCCTGTTTTCTAAGCCAGAGTTTGGCTAACCATGGCCTATCAGCCAAATCTGGCCTGCTGTCTGCATTTTGTAACTCAAGTTTTATTGGAACACTTCCTTGCTCACTGTTTGTAGATTGCCTATGACTGCCTTTGCACCAAACAGCAGAGCTGAGCAGTCACGACAGAGCAGCGTGGCCCGCGAAACTGAAGATAAATACTCTCTGGCTCTTTATGGAAAAAGTTTGCTGACCCCGATCTAAACCATGAGTGTGTGCACAAGTTAAGTGCATGTTTTTAATAGTTCATAATAAAAAAGGATTAGCTTGATAAAGCAATCTAGAAATTCTTACTATTCAAACAGTCCTCAAATGAGTCAGGATTCATGAGAAGGAGTTTAATTAATGAATTTTGACACATGTATTTTTAGAAAGGGTGGGGGTGATGGTGTCTTATGGTGTAAGGAAGGTTCATTTAAAATTGGGACCCCCGCAGGGCTCCTGGGTGGCTCAGTCAGTTAAACGTCTGCCTTCGGCTCAGGTCATGAACTCAGGGTCCTGGGATCAAGCCCCGAGTCAGGCTCCATGCTCAGCGGGGAGTCTGCTTCTCTCTCTCTCTCTCTCTTTCTCTCTCTCTGTCCCTCTGCCCCTCCCCCGGTTTGTGCTCTATCTCTTTCTCAAATAAATAAATAAAATCTTTACAAAAATAAAAATAAAATTGGGACCCGTGTTGTTAAGTCTCGGACAGTACTTTCAGCTGAGTCCCTCAGGTTAAGTTGATCTACCAAGTGTCTGGGGAGTGATGACCCTCAATGGGATAATAATGACCATGGGAGCAGGGTATTGTCTGGGTGGGTACCTGATAGTGCTTTCCTCTCCTCGTGGGGTGGTGTGCACTAAGGTTCATTCTGTTTAAAGGGGAATTGCAAGGCTGGCTTCAGGATCCTGTCTGCATCAGGATCGAGGTTATAAATGGGCATCTGGGAGGTCCAGGCTGGTGCCCAAGTTGGCATTGAACACGGTGGGGCTGAAATGCTGCATACCCACAGTGGAAAAAGTCAACCCCAAATTAAAAGTAAAATAAGACATTTGGAAAGGGAGAGGGTAGTCAGGGAGGAGCAAGGAAGCAGGTGGAGAGCTTTGTGAGGACTTTGAAGATTTCCAGTTCTTTCTGGTTTTGTTTTCCTCTCTTGAATGACACTGGCTTTTTCCACGTCAAATTGACCTTCAAAATGGGCTCACCCTGATGGAAGGCTATCGTTAATACTGCCTTCAGGGGACCACATGCAATTTTTAGTGCTCCCTTTTTAGTCTTTTCCTTCATAAAAAGCAGAAAGGGGCAAACAGAAGAAGAGGTAGAAGGAGGAGAGAGATTTCTTCAGATAACTGGGCATGACTCAGGGGCTGAACGAGGCAGAGAGTTCTGCAGAGCTGGTGCGTGTGACAGGGAGGGGGGGTCCAAGCCAGAAGTTACGCAGCTGCGACTGAGGAAAGGTGGGGAGGGTGTCAGGTGCAGCCCTCCTCAGGGGAGGAGGGGGGTCCGGCAGATCTGGGGCTGTGGTCTCCAGATGGGCGGGAGCCGGGACAGCATGCCGTGGTTCTCAACCATGGCTGCATATTGGAACCAGCCAGGAGCACTTAGAGTCCCAGCCACACCCTCACTGCTATTAGAGCTGAACCTGGGGATGGGGGTGGGAGGAGAGGGGTAAGGCATTATTAGGACATTTTAATCTCCTAAGTGACAAAAGCGCAGCCTAAGTCATGAGCCACGGATCTAGGGTGGTGGCAATGAAGTAGTTAAAAATTCATGGCAGGGGGCGCCTGGGTGGCTCAGTTGGTTAAGCAACTGCCTTCGGCTCAGGGCATGATCCTGGAGTCCCGGGATCGAGTCCCACATCGGGCTCCCCGCTCAGCAGGGAGTCTGCTTCTCCCTCTGCCCCTCCCCCCTCTCATGTGCTCTCTCTCTCTCTCTCTCTCATTCTCTCTCTCAAATAAATAAATAAAATCTTTAAAAAAAAAATTCATGGCAGTCCCTGAATATCAAAAAGGGCCGACTCTTCGACAAAGATGAGAATTGGTTCATTAAATGCTGTTTCCTGGCCTTCTCCAGAGATTCTGATGTAGTGGGTCTGGGCTGGGGCCTGAGAATCTGTATTTTTAACGAGTGTCCAGGTGGTGCTTATCAGGTAACTTTGGGAAAATCTTCCTCCAAGACTTGCTGCTGAAAATGTGGTCTGCAGACCTGTGCTCTCAGCACCAGCTGGGAGCTGGTTGGAAATGCAGAATGCCAGTTTCTGCCCCAGGCCTTCCAGAGTCAGAATCTGCATTTTAACAGCCTCCCCAGGTGCTTCCTGGGCACCTCTAAGTTTGAGAGGTGCTGCTGCAAAGTATCTTGGAACTGGCTTGGTTTTTAGAAAAGCAAGTACCAATCTTGGCTATTTGTTTCCTATGATATGTATCAAGAGAGAGCAGAAGATGAAAATAATGTGAAGTTGGTCTTGCGTGCACTTAGAGACAGTCTGTCAGTTACAAACCAGGACCGGCGGCAATGACTCGAACTTGGTAAATTGACTGTGGTATCTGAGCTAATAAGGTACCATTTCTGGGAATTTCAATAAGTTTGCTGTTTCAAGTTGAGTTTTAGAATTCAAGCTTCATGTTAATTCCTCCAACATTACTCACCTATTTAATTCATTTACTTCCATAGCATAAAACAAGGAGTTGCTGAGATTTCTTCTCCCAAGTACATGCCTTCGGAAAAGGCCATTCTATCAGTTTCCAGGAGTAAAGAAAATGACAGGGACCGCCTTACCGCCTTCTCTTCCATGAGCCCCTTGATTCTGGCTTTCAGCCTCTCCTCTTGCTGCAGCCTGTCCTCATTCAGCTTCTCCTTCTCTGCCAGATGCTCCCGCAGCTTCTCTTGCATGAAAGACTGCTGAGTTTCCTGAGAACTGTGGATCTTGATCTGAAACGAGAGGAAAGGAAACTGAAGCTGATGAGGGGGAAACAGGACTAAGTAAAGGAGTCATGTCAACATTTTTCTTTTACAAGTTCTTTACCTTTGGGGGTACAAAGGTTTACACAAAACTTTCTTAAAAACACAGAAAAACTATGCTTAGCCTAGTTTCTGGTAGTGAACCAGTAGAGTACAGCAGGTAAGAACTCAGACTCTCGGTTTAGAAAGAATCTCAGCTCTACTTCTCTCTGAATGAAAATGCTTCTTCATTTAGAAAATAAGGATAATAATGGTATCTGCCTCTTAGAGTAAGGACTGAGTGAGAGCGTGATGGAAAGCTTTTAGCACAGTGCTTAGCACAGAGTAGGTGCTCAGTTAACGGCAGCTAGAATTATTAGTTATTATTTGCTGAGTGGAAGAGAAAAAGCAGTGAGCTAGGGTCAGAAGGTCTGAGCTTTTGTCTTGATTCTTCCATCAACTAGCTGTGTGCCATCGAAATAATCACCTAGCCTCTGAGGCTCGATATTCATATCCGTAAAATAAGAAGAATGGACTAGATCAGGGGTTGACAAAGTGCCGTCCACAGGCCAAATCTGGCTCACTGCCAATCTTTATAAATAAAGTTTTATTGGAACACAGCCACGCCCATCATGCTCATTTATTTGCATATTGTCCTTGGCTGCTTTTATTCTACAGCAGCAGTTGAGTAGGTGTGACAGACGCTGTATAGCCTGCGAGCCTAAAATATTGGCCATCTGGCCCTTCGCTTTAGGAAAAGTCTGTCGACCGCTGGACGAGATGGTCTGTGGGGTGGATCATGATGGTGGTCCCAATTCTTCACCCTCTCTCCACCATGTCTTTGGCCATGTACCTTGCAGGGACCACCCATATGCTGCTTTGACACTGAAACTCAGCCATGTGACGTACTTTGGCTAATGGGATGTTAACACAGCAGAGAATTGAAAAGCATTCCATGACTGGGCTGCTTTTTCTCCTGTACCTCCTCATCACCATGGGAACATGCCCAGGCTAGCCTGTTGGAGGATGAGAGACAGGTGGAGCAGAGTATAGCTCCTCCAGCTGAGGCCAGCCTAGACCAATCAAGGGCCAGCCAACAGCCAGACACTTGGGCAAGCCTGTCCAGGACTGGTGTACCCACCTAGTGGCTGACCCCAGACATGTGAGCAGTGAACAGTAATTGTGGAATGCCACTAAAGTTTTGTAGGTGTTTATTACAAAGCATTGTTATGACAATAGCTATCAATACAATCCCTAAGGGTCATTTGCCTCTAAAATGTGGACATTACGTAACTTCTGGTAATCCTGCTCCCCATATTGTGGGTAGCTGTGTATTTAACAAGCATAATTCTCAAGATCTGATGGCATTTAAGTCTTTCTGATAGTTTTTTTTAAGATTGTATTTATTTGACAGAGAGAGCACAAGCAGAGGGAGAGAGGGGGAGAAGCAGGCTCCCTGCCGCGCAAGGAGCCCAATGTGGGACTCGATCGCAGGACCCCGGGATCATGACCTGGGCCGAAGGCAGCCGCTTAACCAACTGAGCCACCCAGGCGTCCCTCTTTCTGATAATTTTGACAGAAGACAACAAGCATCCTGTCTTTGCCCTTGCCCTCCTGGGAGATCTTAGCCACCCTGTTTGAATCTTTTTGTGTCAAACGGAGATATCATGTCACATCTCGGAGAATGTGGACTGACTAATTAACAGAGAAAAAACAGGGTTAAAATGCACAGTGCTATATAAACGCCAAGGAGGAGCTGAAATGAACTTTCAAAGTTAAAATATTACCTGAAGTTCCTGGGTTTGGCTTGTAATTTTTTTATAATATACCAGAAGATATTCCAGGTACAAAGACAATCCTTGAAAAGAGAAGCAAGAAGGTAAGTATCAATCCGATTCACCTCCTTTGCTTTCCAAATAATGTGGTAACAGAGCTTGCTCGCAGGTGGATGCGGGCAACAGGCCCCCCCCCCATCAAGAAGACATGAGTTGCCATCCAATGTGTGTTTTTAAAATGGTTGGTCAGCCTTGAATGGGTCCAGTTTCTTTTTGAAGGTAGAAAATGAAACCACCAACAGAGCACCTGTTGCCTAAATGTCCCCTGTGTGCAAAGCCATGAGCTGAGTGTTGGGGGGCGGGCAGGGGATGCTATTGATGCTATGAAGCTATTTCTCAAGGTTCAGTGTGAGGCATGGGGTCTAACTGATGGGAAATAGGCAGTGGCTCCACGTAGCACGTAAGTGACTGTTGACGGAGTGCGGGAATGTGAGAGTCTCAGAGGAGGAGAGGTCATTAGCCTGGAGGGATCATAGGAGGCTACTTGGCCAAGGAGCTACTGGGCATGGGCACTGCCGGGTAGGCAGAATTCAGAGTTGGAGGGGAGGGCATTTCTGAACAGAAGACGTGCATGCCAGGCTACATGGTGGCTGCCAAAGATACCCACGTCCTAGTCTCTGGAGCCTGTGAATGTTACCTTACGAGGCAGAGGGAACTTTGCAGATGTCATCAGGTTAAGGACCTTGAGATGTGGGGGGTTAGCCTGGATTATTGGGTGGACCCAGTATCATCCCATGGAAGGACCTGACTCCAGACAGACAGAGGACAGGTGACGTGAGAGAAACAGAGCCTGGAAGATGGTGCACTGCTGGCTCTGAGGATGCAGGAAGGGGCCACAAGCCAAGGAATGTGAGGAATAAAGCTCTAGAGACTGGAAAGGCAAAGAAATGGATCCTTGCCTAGAGCCTTCAGAAGGACCCAGCCTCGCTGACACACCCTCGCTGATTTCAGGCTTTTGGCTCCCAGGACCATATGTGAATAAGACACTGCATTTGTGGTACTTGTGAGAGCAGGCACAGGAAACTAACATGGTGGTGGGGGGCAGGTGGGGAGCTGGGGAAAGGCAGCACGTATCCCGTGAGGGTGCCGCGCTTAACTGGGCCGCACGGATGGTGTGAGGCAGGGCGCGGAAGGTTGGGTCAGTTTGTGGCAGGGCTACACTACAAAGTGCAGACTTGATTTAAACATCTCTGAAGTGTGCCGAGCATGTGCTGTGTGCCCGGCTCTCTGCCAGGCGGTCAAGGCATCACCCTACTGTATCACCTAATCATGCCCCTGTGTGACAGGTGAGGCAGCTGGGCTCTGGGACCTGTGACGGCCGAGTGCCACAAGGCTGGCCAATGGCCGAACCAGGCCTTGGGCTCAAGTCAGCGTGATGCCGGCGTCTGAGTCACTGTGACTTCAGTTGCCGATGGAGCAATGAACTGCCTTGATGAAGTGTTTTGTTGTTTTGCTTTTTAAAAAAATTTTTCAGAAAAATAGCTGGGATGAATTAGAGGCGAAGGGACTAGCAGGGTATCCTAACTGAAGCTCTACTGATAGGTGGGGCTAGGCAATTCTTTGTTGGGGGGGGGGCATCCTGTACACTGTAGGATGCCAGGAGCACCTTCCACCCCAGCTGTGACAACCAAAATGTCTTCAGACATTGCTGGGTGTCTCCCAGTGGCCAGATCCCTTGCTGCAGGTTAGAGGCTGAGAGCCCACGGACGTCCAGATCTTCAGTGCTGAAGTTCTAAAATAGGGTGGGAGAAATTGGGATAAAAGGGAGAGAGAGAAAGCTCTTTCTAGGGGTTGGACGGTGGCCTCGCTGTCAGACAGAAGAGACAGGTTGGGTGGTGTGGGGCCTGGAGAGAAGGGAGGAGCCGCCAAGCTCGGTTTCAGACATGTGGAATTTGAGGTACCGAAAGGACTGTCAGGAGGGGTGGTTGGCGGAGGGCAGGAATAGCCCGGCCCACCCATGGTCTTTGTGAGATTAGGAAGGTGCAGCCTTCTTCCTGGTGGACGTGGCCCTGGCCAGGGGTCCCACCTGCTGCCTTATGTGGCACCGAATCTGCACTACCATTCCTGGCAGTGTGGATGTGGAGGTGTCCCCTTGGCCACTGCTGCCATGGGGGGGGGGGTTGTTGAAGTACCTGGATGGAGACTTTCTTCATGAGAAAGGAGACGAGAGAGGGAGGACCACCGACTGCATTGGAGAAGACACTCGGGTAGGGGCAGGAATAGGTAAAAGGGGCTGCTGAAAACAAACGGAGAAGGTCCGGAGATGGGCAGGGTACGCCAGTCCCAGGAAAGCCAAGGGGTGAGAGTGTTTCCAGGAAGAGATCCCAGAGCGTCGGGTGCGCCAGCGAGAACACAGGCTGGAGAAAGACGGCGGGCCTGTCAGTGTAGGAGGGCTCCGGGTCAGTTACACGCAGGGGCAAAGCAAGGAGGCAAAGATAGAGCAGGACACTTGCCATGAAGACAGAGGGCGTAACACACTTCCTCAAGATCATAGGTGGGACGGGAGTGTCAGTAGTAGAAAGAGAGCTAAAGATGCAGCAGGTTCCAGGGAAGGATTGCCCTCTTGAGAGGCGTGCTGGATGGCAAGAGGAGGAATAAGGGGGAGCGAAAGGCTGTAGGTGTCAGAGAAGGAAGCCATAATTCTGGACCTTGTGCACAGGCTCCCTGGGAAGGGACAGCGAAGGGGAGACACGGGGAGGGAAGGGCTGCATCTGGAGAAAGCAGTGAGAATACAGTGGGAGTTTGGAGGGAAGGGAGAAAAGATGGTCGAGAGAGAGAGAGAGAGAAAGGAAGAGAGCTGAGTATGTTCATGCCTGGAGCCTTGCTCCCTGGCCGTGCAACTTGCAGAGAATTTCCAGCATGCAAGAGTAGAGCAGTAATATAATAATAGCTATCGAGTATTAAGTACCTGCTGTGTGCCAGGCACCATGCCAGGAGTTTTACACGTGATACTTTCTCATCGTTATAAACAACCCAGCAAGGAAATGTGTTTGCATTTGTAGGTGAGGCAACAGAAACTCAGCAAGGTTGAGGTACAGAGCTGGCTAAGTGGTAGGATCAGAATCCAGACCTCAGTCTATCATTCTCTTTCAAGTGACTGGAGGCTTGTGAATAAGGGTTGGGGTGGCAAATATGAAGGGTTTATCAGGAGAGGTGCTCTGCGAGGGTATCAAGGTGGCAGGCGTTGGGGGAGGTGGCCTGGGTGATGTTGGCATGAACTTTAGGAGCACATGGATTTGGGGGGGCTAACTTGGGATTCAGTCTGTGACCCAGGAACCCAAGGGGAACGAGCAAAGCATGAGTAGGATTCGGAGAGGATTAGAGAGAGGAAGGACTCAGGAATGTTGAAGGGTGAGAGGGAGAGTATGACCACGTGTCTGGGTTCGATGATGAGCTGTAATCATAATGGGATTTCTCTCTTCTCGAGAAGCAATTCTTCATTATATTTCTGGTTACAAAAGTTATGTGTCTATTATACAAATCCAAACATTATAGACATCCACGACGTGGAAAGTGTTCACTGCTCTAGCTTCCCAGGCCGGCACACAGTAGGCCTGCAACAAATAGTTGATGAACGACCAAATGAAAGCAAAGGTCCTATGTAATCCCACCATGCTGGATAATGCTCCCGACACTTGCATGTCTTTTTCTTCAGATTTTTCTTTTGGTTGGATACTGATACTTAGAAACGGGAGCACACTGGGGCGCCTGGGTGGCTCCGTTGGTTAAGCGACTGCATTCGGCTCAGGTCATGGTCCCAGGGTCCTGGGATCGAGCCCCGCATCGGGCTCCCTGCTCGGCGGGAAGCCTGCTTCTCCCTCTCCCACTCCCCCTGCTTGTGTTTCTCTCTCTCTCTCTCTCTCTGTCAATTAAATAAATAAAATCTTAAAAAAAAAAAGAAATGGGAGCACACTATGCATATTGTATTATAATCTCCTTTTTTCGTTTAAAAATGCTGTGTATTTTGGACGTCTGAGAAAGAGTGATTTTTCTGTGCATGCTGGGAAGCCTTTTATTTGTAACAAAGTCTTGCAGAAATAGACACAAACAACGACCTTGCAAGAAAAAATGCAGTCCTTTCTTTCCTTTATCAAAACAAGCCGAGAAACCGGGCAGGAGGAGTGGGGACTAACTTTCAAGGTCCCTCTTTAGACATTTCACATCTTCCCAGCTGGACCACACAGCAAATCCTTCACCAGTCAGGTCTTTAGTGGCAACACGAACCTTCTGGGTCCCTTAGGATGCTAGCCAACAATACTTCAAATAGTTCCCCTTTACATTACTCGACCTGCATTCCCTGGGGGATTTATTTCAGGATTTACAAACCTAGCTGTTAGGTGTGCTTTACCTCTTAGGACAGTATTGGAAAAGGCAGGTGGTATGGTAGTTAAGAGTAGGGGCTTGGAGATCAGAGGGATCTGAACTGAATCCCAGATCTACCACTTGGCTGTTGGGACACTCGGCCCATTGTCATGACTCTAGGAAGGAGACCTGGGAAGGGCTCTTTTGGGTGCAACCCAACTGAGTGCTCATGGCTAAGAAAATCTCATTTGCTGCCAAATGGAGATGGGAGGTTGCAGGTCAAGTTACCTCAGTGTGAATAAATCAAGCTATACTGCCTACACGTATACCTATCTGACCCATGTTTGGGTCAAATTAGGTCAACAAATATTTCAGGTTGGCGATCATGGCAGCTTCTGTTTATTAAGACTACTGTGGCCCAGGCTCCATGATTGGTGCATGCATCTCAGTGTTTAATCCTTACAACATCCTGATGGGATCTTAGCCCCATTTTATGAACAGGAAAACAGGGGCGCACAGAAGTCAAGCAACCTGCTCACACAACTAATAAGTGCACGGTTGAGATTCAAACTTTGGCAGCTGGTCTCCAAAGCCCATGCTCAGAACGATTTTGTTGGGGAATGCAAATGAGCCTTCAGAGAGGCTCATCAGAGAGGCAGCTCGCCTTGGGGAGTGAGCACTCTTAGCTCTTTCTCTGCCCAAGTTGATGACAGAATCTGTCCTCTAGGAATTGGGCATGTACCTGGTACCTCTCTGGATCTTCAGAGAGAGAGTGTGGGGTCACAGGAAAAAAAAACACTGGTATTAGGATCACAATGACTTGTTTGACTCCTGACCTTACCAGGTACCAGCTGTGTGACCTTGAGCAAGTTTCTTAATGCATTGAGACTCATTTTCCTTACCTGAAAAATAAAGACAATAATACTACCTTGCTTATTGGGATATGGGAGGATAAAAATATACAACGCCTATAAAACGTCTAACACAGTGATAAGCTCCCAGGAGGAGCTTAAACAAACCAGAGTTCCAGCCCTTCTCTTGGGAACTGGGGACACAGAAGGCCTTTAGGAGTGTTTGTGGATGGTGGTGAATGACTGGGGACCCCCTGCTGGCCTCAGTTATGTGAAGTACCTTGAATCTCCTTATCATGCTGGAATACTCACAAAAGTGTTTTTTGAGACATTTTCTTCATTTCTAAAATGAGGATAACAGCACCTGCCTCACAGAGTTGTTGTGAGGATGAACTGAGATGATGTATGGAAATGCTTGGAATAGCATCTAGAATAGAAGCGCTCAGTAGTGAATGATGACCACCACCATCCTCCTCCTCCTCACCATTACCACCGTCACCATTTGGTCACGACCATGATTGTCATACTTATCACCATTATCCTCTACTACCACCATCATCATCCTCATCACCACCGTCCTCCCCACCCTCATTGTCACCATCACCATCACCATCCTCCCACCAACATCATCCTTCCAACCATCATCGTCATTCTCCCCACCATCATCATCATCCTCACCATCATCATCATCATCCTCACCATCATCAGCAGCAGCATCACGACCATCACCGTCTTCATCACCACCATCCTCACCATCATCATCATCATCGTCCTCACCATCATCATCATCATCATCACCATTATCATCACCACCATCCTCACCATCATCATCATCATCGTCCTCACCACTGTCACCATCCTCACTATCACTACCATGGCGGCTGCCATCTGTGTGTAGATGGTTCTGTGTTAGGAATGAGGTATACAGTAGTGCCTACCACAGAGAATACAGGGAATTCTCTAGCTCACTCCTTTCTTTTAGTCTTTTGGGACCTTGCCATACTACTGCTTTTACTGGAAGAGAAAAATACCTTTACCATCAACTTCTCCTGCCGAATGAATGAAGGATGGGCCCTACTCACTGACCTTCCTGTTATTACCCTCCATGCTTCCTCTTTGACTTCTCTGAACCAAGTAGTTGTGATTACAGAATATGGTCTGTGTTTTCCTCACAGGTGTCCCACAGAGCATTATTCCAAAAGATATTAGATGCAGGTGAGGACAGCAAAAAAGGAGAAACGTGTTTTGGGAACACGGCATTCTTTATTCCATTTTTCTAGATTCATAGCGCATATTAGTGTAGGAGGGACTCTGTGCCTGAGAGGGCAGGTCTGAGAAATGTTGCCTGAAATGACTCTTTGTCAGTCTTCCTGGAATCGCTGGCCTGAAACTTAACTCTATAATCCACATTTCTTTATGAAAACATGTATGACTAGATTTATGGACATAAGCTACAATGACTAAAATGGTCTTGGACATGGGGAGGGGATGGTGCACACATAACTTGGTCCCACTATGACTAGGTCTTTGTTTTAGTTCTAATCTTGAAGAACAACAAGCACCGTGATCCATGTGTTACCTGATTTCACGTTTGCTCAAGACTGCCAAGATTACAACGGTAACACTGGGACTGGGGAGCCACTGTGTGGTCTGGAGAGGGGCAGGCAGTTATAGAAGTTAAACTTGCTTTTGTTTTTGCTTTTGCCTTCTTTTTAAAAGAACTTTACACCACCTTCAGGACTACTTTGGAGAAATCATGGCTAGGGATGTTGAATAATCAGAGTTGAAAATCACTCCTCTATTCTCATTTATTGCTATAAGAATGTCAAAGTCACTCTATGAAGGGTGACTTGGCGAGGTGTAGCAACAATCTTCAAAATGTCAGAGTTCCTCAAGGTGTAGCCCTGGGCTCTCTCCCTCATATACTTTCTTCCTAAGTGAGAGCATTCACACCTATGGCTTTATTTTTTTAATTTTTTTTTAAAGATTTTATTTATTTATTTGACAGAGAGAGACACAGCGAGAGAGGGAACACAAGCAGGGGGAGTGGGAGAGGGAGAAGCAGGCTTCCCGCTGAGCAGGGTGCCCGATGCGGGGCTCGATCCCAGGACCCTGGGATCATGACCTGAGCCGAAGACAGACGCTTAACGACTGAGCCACCCAGGCGCCCCTCACACCTATGGCTTTAATCATCATCCACCCACCATCTACCCACCCATCCCCCCATCCATCCATCCCCCCATCCACCCACCATCCACCCATCCATTCATCCGTCCATCCATCCATCCACCCACCACCCATCCACCCATCCATTCAACCGTCCATCCATCCATCCACCCACCACCCATCCACCCATCCTTCCTTTCCTCCACCCACCATCTACCCACCCATCCCTCCATCCCCCCATCCATCCCTCCCATAGTTATTTATTAAGCACCCACTATGTGGCACACGCTTTTCCGGGTTCTGGAGATACAACACACTAATGTCTATTTCCAGACTAGACATACAGGGTGACAGCTGCATCCTTGGCACCTCATCTTGAATATCTCACGGGCACGTCCTTCAAACCTGGTCTTCATGCAGTGTTCCTTATTCTGGATTTTAGTGAAGGAAGCACTGTCTGTCCTTTTACACAAGCCAGAAACCCGGAGGTCTGTAGACCCCTTTCTCTCTGTCACTTCCCCTCTAACTACATCCAATTCCACTACCGAAGCCTGTCGATTTACCTCTTAAATGCCTGAGAAACTTCTCTCTTTCTCTGTCCCACTCCTGCCCTGGAGCTACCATCCATCTCTTGTGACAGCCTCCTAACTGGTTCTCTGGCGCTCTGTGATGGGCATTTTCCACTCACAGCCAAGAGGATTATCTCCAAAAGCAAACCTGTCCCACCGGTTCCCTTCTTAAAGTCTTTCATTGGCTTCTCACTGCTCTTAGGTTAAAGCAGAGTTTCTTAGGAGGGCCCTGCAAGCCCACACGGCACAGCCCCTGCTGACCTTCCCTGCCAGCCCTGTCCCACCTCTGATCCCCATTTCTTTCAGTCCCTTGTGTTCTTCATGCTCCCCTCCCACTGCCATGCAACTCTTTTTGCCCAGAATTCTCTCCCCTCCCTTCTTCTCCCCTCCCCTCTTTGGCAAATAACTCCTATGCATCATAACTCCTGTGCATCCTGCAGATGCCCTGCCCTCCCTGACCAGGTCAGAGTTCTGCATGTCTTCTTTGTAGCACTTGTCACCTTTAAAGTTTTATGTGTGAGTGATTTTTCAATTTGTTCCCACCCTCCCCGCCCCAGACCACAAGGTCTTTGAGGACAGGAATAGTGCCTGTTTTCCCCTCAATATTTTAGTATGGCAAATTTCAAATGTACATAAAGCTAGAGGAATTTTCCAGCTAACACCCATACACTCTCGACCAGGATTCCACCTGTTTCTGGCCCCACTACATCTCTGCCCCACACAGCGCTGATGACTATTTTTTTAATTTTTTATTTTTCGACAGACAGAGAGAGAGAGAGAGAGAGAGAGAGAGAGAGAATGCAAGCAGGGGGAGTGGGAGATGCAGGCTTCCCGCCGAGCTGGGAGCCCGATGTGGGACTCGATCCCAGGACCCTGGGATCACGACCTGAGCTGAAGGCAGATGCTTAACGACTGAGCCACCCAGGCGCCCAGTGTGCTGATGTCTAGTAGGCATGCAATAAGTCTTTGTTGAATGGAAGTGGTTCAATGTCCTTCCACCTCTAAGATGACAAATGTAAGGTGAGTAGGTATATGTTCGATAGCGTTCACTTCAGCATTATCTGTAAGTATGGAAAACTGGAAACAACTTAAATGTCCATGATAAAAAATTTTTTTAAAAAATGTATAGGTAGTGCCTACTCTGTACCAGATACAACTCTAAGTACTTTACATATACCAATACATTTTAATCCTCACAACAACCTCAAGGGGTATGTACTCCTTATTATCCTCATTTTACACATAAGGAAACTGAGGCAAGAGAGAGTAAGAATCATAGAGCTATTTCCATGGGAAAATGCTGTGGGAGTTACACCTGAACTATAACAGGAGTGACAACATCAAATGCTGACAAAGGATGTGGAGCAACAGGAACTCCCGTGCATTGCCAGTGGGAATGCAAAATGGTGCAGGCCCTTTGGAAGATAGTTTGGCGATTTCTTTAGAAACTAAGCCTACTCTTACTACATGCTCTAGCAACCATACCCCCTGGTATTTATCCAAAGGAGTTGAAAACCTTTACCCACACAAAAACCTGCATGCGGGTGATGACAGTAGCTTTACTCCTAATTGCCCAAACCTGGAAGCAACAAGAATGTCCTTCACTAGGTGGATGGATAAATAAACCATCCAGACAATTATTCAGTGATCTGTCCAGACAATTATTCAGTGCTAAAAAGAACTGAGCTATCAAGTCATGAAAAGACATGGAGGGAACATAAGTGCGTATTACAAAGTGAGAGCAGCCAATCTGAAAGGTTGTATGATTCCAACAGCATAACATTCGGGAAAAGGCAGAACCATGGAGGCAGTAAAAAGATCAGTAGTTGCCAGGAGCTGGAGGTTGGGGGAGGGATGAGTAGATAGAGAGCGGAGGATTTTTAGGGCAATGAGACTCTCCTGTGTGATATGATAGTGGTAGATACGTGCCATGATACCTTTGTTCAAACCCACAGAATGTGCAATGCTGAGAGTGAGCCCAATTGTGAAGCATGGTCTCTGGGTGTAATGATGTGTCAGTGTAGGTTCACCAACTGTAACAAATGTACCACTGCGGTGGGGGATGCTGATAACCGGGGGGGGGGGGACGGGGCACGGGGGAGGGGCAGGGGGTACATGGGAAGTCCCTGTACTTTCCTCTCCGTTTTGCTGTGAACTTAAAACGGCTCTAAAAAAAGTCTATTAAAAATTATATATGTATATATATATATTGGTAGTTGCTTCTGAGCAACTACTTAGCATAATTTTGATTTAATCTTCCTTTTGCTTGTGTTACGTCTCATTTTTCTTCAGTGATCATGTCTCACTTTTTTTTTTTTTTTTACCCCCAAGGAAAAAATCACTTCTCAAAGAAAGTCTGCAGAAGGGAATACTTGGCCACATACCTAAGAAGCCTTCCTCAACAGATGTCCCACCATGATAAGATTCAACGCGACATTTTAGAGTCATGGGACTATGTGAGAGGAAAAAGAAAAGTGCCATTAACCTGTGTCCGAGCTGGATAACTGGATCCCGACTTCCTGGAGGAGATGCTCTGTTTCCTCCAGCCAGGACAGCGACAGGCGCAGGATGTCCAGCACCACCTTCTGGAGCCCTGAAACAGGTGGGCTCACCTGAAGGGTCTGAAGCATGTCCACCTCCTTCTTCAGGTCCTTGCTACAGCAGGACATTTTCATGCAAGCCTGGAAAGACACGAGGTCATGAGGTGCCCAGACCCTGTGACCAGAGATGGCACCTAAGAGCAGCACCCTCGCCTTTGCTCTGAGGCAGATGATGCCCACATGCCGGACGCACTGGGATGGCTCCGTTGTATTTACCTTCCTTTGGGGGCAGCTTTGTTTTTTTGTTTGTTTGTTTTTTGTTTTTTTGCACTCTAATTTGGACTTTGGATGGTCAAAGAGACCCCACTTTTAGGTATCTGCAGTTCCAAAGCCAAATTGCCAAGGATACCTGGCGGCAATGGGAACCAAGTTTGGCGACTCCTGTTCATCAAAATTCCTGTTGAGATCAACGCATCAGATGGTCAGCAAGTGGGGTTTCCTGATTTCAAAGAGTGCTGACAAGCCAGCATTTGCATGGGCTCCCCGAATAGTTGCTGCTTATTTCCAGAGAAAGCAGAAGCAGCTGTCTGCTCTGGAAGGCTCCATTTCAGTGTGGGAGCCGCGGGGGCTCAGGCAGACTTCTGGGCCTGTCTCCTCCAGAGTCAAAAGCAAAAGAGGCACAAAGAAAAAGACCCCAAAACAATAGCCTTTCCACTGCTGGCCCAAGAAAAAAAAAAATGCAAATAAAGAGCCTGGATATTTCTTTGGTTTCTCTGGAAGTAACAGGGGACTTATTTTTTGCTGGGGTCTGGGGTCTCCCCAAATCAATACCAGGAGTGTGTCAGGCCTCTTTTCCTTGGCCACACCAAATTCACCTGGAGGCATTTTTTTGAGGCTCTTTGTTTTCTGCTCCCAAACAGATTTCTCCGACAAGAGAAAAGGACAAAAGAGAGCAGAGCATTTCTGCCTGACCTGCTCCACGAACGCTGGGCAATTTCCCAAACCAGCAGCACAAGAAAGAGACGTAGGGGGCATTTGTAAAAAGCCGAGAGAGGCCACCTGGCAGCTGTCTAAAGATGCCTTCAGCTTCTCGACGTTCTCTGTGATTGCCTCCTGTTTGGAATTGCTGAGCTGAGTCTCCTTCTGCAGCGTCCATTTTTTCTGCTGAAAGTTGATGTTGTCCTCAGTGACCTGGGTAATCTTCTCTATTAGCTGGTGAGAAAAAGGAAAGAGAGATTTACAGGACAGCGTGGCTCTGGGAGGGGAGTGGGGAGCATAATTCAAACTCCTGGGTCCGCAGCTGAGCAGGGAGGCCCTGATGTGTCTTGGTGATGGCTCTGGAGGAGGACATCGGCTCTTGTCCCCAGGACATGTCTCCCAGGATCTGAGATGGCTAAGAGCCAAAGGTCTGTAATGTTGTCATGAGTTTGTTCTAGATTCTTCTGCATAGTAGCAGTGATTTGTAACACGGAGCCTGATGCTGTGGGCTCATGAAGAGCAGATCAGTGCATGGATGCAGAGGTTTGGAAAGAAAATCGGAAGAATGACCAGGCAATCGTTATGGCCAGAGGTCCACCCCCATTACCATCTCTTCCCTTCGGAAGGAAGAAGTGAGAATGCATCGTCTACAGAGAGGCAGTCCCCCCCCCTTTTTTAAGGTGCTAACGAAGGGTAAATGTGTGTGTCTGGAGACCAGAAATAGGCCTGAGTGGTTTAATTTGATTTTCACAGAAACATTTCAAGGGAGCTTAACTGGCTTTTACTTTAAAAGCCAGGAAATCCCATAAAATCAAAACAAATCTTTATGGTGTAGCAACAGTGTGAAAAATATGTACCACCAACAAAACACAGAAGCATATGCTCCCAGTGTCTGGAGTCCCAGGTCTCTGGAGGAGGAAGTGACAACGTGAGACAAACCTGTTGATCGGTGATGGGCTTGTCCAGGAACGGCTTCACCCGTCCGTAGGTGGCCTTGATGACTTGACTTCTGAAATGCTCCAGCTACAGCACAAAGGGAAGGCGACAGAGTCAGCAGGGCCGGCAGGGGGCCCCCCCGCAAGCCTGGGTGTGGCAGTTGCGGCGCGGGGGGGGGGGGGCCCAGGAGTGAGGAGGGTCCGCGCACTGCTAATGGTCATCGTGGGTCATGAAAATCTTCACCTCTCACTGGAAGGGGCAGTGCTGACAGAAGAGAACAGAACAGCGGGTTTTAATTACTTTTTAGGTCTGCCTGCCCAACCCAACCGACCCACGTGGTCAGGGCACACACGTCTGGTGACCTCGGAAGAGCCACTTGCTGCCAATTATCCAGTGGGATGTCTGGGGCCGGGAGCGCTCTGAGATAATTGTTAAGTTGGCACCAGACTGTGAAATAAATATTGAGGCTGTCAGCCGAAGTAAATGGTGTCATCAGCCCGGATGCCCGGCGAGAAGGACAACGTGCTCCCTTCTGCCATCCTGGGCCTCCAACCATACGTGTCCTGAACACGGTGTCTATTGTCTTTGTCTCTCCAGAGCCTGGTACGATGCCCGGCAGAGTGGGCGCTCAATACATATTCATCGGATGCTTGTATGCAGAGACATCTGTCACAAACCCGGGTCCTCTACTCCGGTTCAACCGGCTTTTATTGAGTGCCGCCTGGGCGCTGGTGTTTTCAGATTACGGCTGATGAAACAGCACAGTTAAATTAAATCAGGGCACGCAGGAAGTTCAAGTTTAAGGTGTCCAGTTCCAGGAGAAGTGAGAGGCAAAGAAGCCCCACTTTCTCTGAGAATTTACCAACACGGCCTGGGTTTTTGGTTCACTGGCAAAATGTGGTCATCGACTCTAAAACAGAGCCCTGAAAATTAAAAAAATAAACAAAAGAAAAAAGAAAACAAACACACACAGAAAACAAAAATAATAAATAAATAAATAAATACATACATACATACAACAGAGCCCTGAAGGGACCATAAATGCCACTGAATCAACTTAAAAATCAAAAGGTCCTAATATGCAGGGTTTATTATATACTGTGGCGTTCTGGGAACCCAACAGTGGAATAATGAATCTCCCAAGGATGCCCCTGCAATCAGGCAGCCCCAAGCTGACTGGGGGGTGCCTCGAGGCATTCCAGGCCGTCCTCTAGACCCACGGCCAAGGGGAGGGTCCTAACTAGCCCAGGAAGAGGAAGAGGTTATGTAGAGAGGCCCCAGTGAATGACGGCTCTCCATGACCACCAGAGGCACCCTACAGCACTGCTCGGGGACAGGTCCTCCTCATTCTAGGGCTCAGTCCTGGAGCCACTTGCCTGGGGAGGTGCAGAATCTCAGATGGGGAGCAGGGCCATGGAAATACGGGGGGTGGGATGGGAAGGTGGCAGAGACAGGGCTCATCCTCTGTCTCTTGGGTCTAGACCTGGAGGAATCTCTGTCTCTGAGGGTCCTCCCAAAGACTTCTCCCCAGAGCCATGGTACTTGGGCAAGTGACACAGATCGTGCCTTCAAATCAGGTGTGTGTTGGGGGCTGCAGAGCACAGGAAGGGTGAGGGGCTACTCCAGATGCACAAAGGGAGGCCCAGATTGGCAGGCTTTCTGCCCTTGCTCTGTGCTGGCCCCCTGCAGAGATGACACTGGGGGGTGACATTTGTTGAAGGGGCTTTAAGATCTGCCCAGTGGTCAGCACTGTTATTTAACTTGTGTGTGCCTCTCACAAAGCCCAGGTCACGCGGCCCCGGGAAGGCTCAGAAGGGCTTTGGGAGCTGGGCCTCGTGGGATAGAGGGCTCCTTTAAGGCTTGTGGTTCTTAACTTTTCTTGGTGGCTCACAGACCCTTCTGAGAATCCAGTGGGTGACATGGTGGACCCTCCTTCCCAGAAAAACAAAAGCACAAACACATATATACACATAAAACGTTCTTGGGTCCCCTGGAGCTGTCTGTGGTTGCCAGGAGAGAGCCCCTTGGGGAGAAGTCCAAGGTGGGCTGCCCTTGGAGCGCCATATTCTGGAGGGTCAGTGCCTCCATTCTGGCTTCCCGTTTGCTCTCCTTTAGCCTTTGGGGAAGTCTTGTTTGCATGTTCTGGCCCTCACATCTGTACCACACATAAGCGGAAGGGTCACTGGGCCACCTGGAGCCAGAGTATTAGAGGAATGGTAACCCCTAGACGAGCCTCTCAGAGCCTGCTCACCACCCTGCCTAGGGACTTCCCCATCAAGCGAATGCTCTGACATTCTGGGGTCTTACTTTGTTTCCTTAAGGACACTGACTGTGACATCTGCTGGTGAACAGAGGAAGCGAGATCATGCTAAATGTCAAGACAAAAAATGTGAGGAAGAAAGTACTAAGAGCACCATGGAATCAAGAGGCTCAAACTCTTCCCCAGAGGGAGCCGCCCGGCGGGTTAACTGGGGCAGGCATGGGGCCCGGATGGGCTGCTTGGGTCTCAGACAGGGAACTGCTTGTGTGGGCAGCTTCCCAGCAGGAGAAGCCTGTTCGAGGTGTTGCCTGGGATGCAGAAGCCACACTTGGCTTCTCCTCCCGGATAAAAGGGAGAATTCAACCACGGCCAATGTCCTCCTCACTCACCCCCACCAGCGGCTTGGGTGCAGAAAACCCATGGGGAACGTGGGTCACTAAAGGGGGCTCTGGAGCTGGCCTACCTGACCTACTGCCCTTTCCAAATTGACTTTAATGAGGTTCTCTCTGTTCCCCATTTCTTGTAGCTGGAGCAATTTCCTTCTGGAATCCTCCTGAAGCTTCTCTTCAACCTGAAATGACGATGAAAGCATGTGCTCGCCACTACTGTGATCATAATGCACTCCGGGGAACTTCCTCTAGGAGGTCTAATGGCCATGGGGGAGTCCCAGGGGGCAGGGGCGGTTGCAGCCCAGGTGGCAGGGGTCACAGGCCAGTGCAGGGTGGAGGCAGGCTCCCCAGAACTGCCCCCCAGGGGAGAGGGCCGAACTCTGCGCCCCCCAGGGCTCAGGCTCCGATCCCCTCCAGGTCCCCAGCAAGCCGTGTGACCTCAGAACAGTGTCCTCATCTGTCAAATGGGGATGATGATCCTAGTACGCCTCATAGTGTTATTGCGGGGATTCCAAATGTTTAGAGTAGTGCCAGTACCTCCTGAGGGCTCTATGCGTGCATCAGGTGGTGTAATCTGTAGAGGCGGACAGAAATGTCCAGCAGGCGGCGTCATTCTAATGCCGCTAGGAACTGGCCCATGGTCAGTACTTGGTAGATGTTGTTAGTAGGCTTATTATAGTAACGATTTGTCATTGCCACTTTTAGCACCCTCACCGGTGGAAACCGCTCTGGGGGCTTGCTAAGCAATGTCTTTTAAGAATCGCAGGTTGCAAAAGAAGGCGTTTACAGCGGGGGAAACTTGCCCATTTATTCCCCCTTGCTTGGTCAATAGTCAAGGCGAGGTGAGCTTGCAGGTGCTCGAGGCTGCCCTCTGCTGGTTGTTATGGGACCCTGCAGCTGAGCCGTTCTTCCCTGAACAGTAACATTTTGGAAGCACCTGTTGAGCCAGGGCTCTGGCACCACTGGGAAATGAAGAAAACTCCCCTAAATGAACGTGAGGATTTCGTGCTGAAACAACTTCACGAGCTGTTTCTTAAGGGGCTGAAGGGGGGGGCGGGGAATCACAGAAGTAATAAAAGACCCAGAAGAGCCCTGTAGAGCTTTCTTCTGCACGCCTCTAAGTAGCGACGGTACCTTGGCAAAGCCCTAACCTCTCTGGGCCTTAGCTTCCTCCACGTACATCCCCCTAAACATGTCTAAACATGCTCTGACTTCTATTTCAGCAGACTTTCTCATACACCGGGAACTTCCATTTCAGCAGACTTTCTCATACACCGGGAAAGCCAAGTCCAGCCCGGACTCTGCTTTTAGCTAGGCTCCCCATCTAATGAACAGCCCCTCATTCCCCACCCCAGCCCTGGGGGCCTTCCTGCGCTGCCACCCCACTCTGTCTCTCAGGCTCGGTGATCTCCAAGCCTGTGGCTCCAACCCCTCTCACGTCCAGTCCACGTCTCCGTCCCTACCCTGGCGAGCCACGCCATCGGACACTGGGGACCTCTGGCCTGTGGTAAAGTGGCCTCCTCCTTCTCGTTTACTTCCTTCCAGCACATTCTTCATGGTGCTGTGCAAGTTACCAGGCTGTGGGGCAGCTCGGTCTGACAGAGCTTTCTGCAGTGATAGAAATGCTCCATCAAGCACTTGAAATGTGGCTGGTGTGACTGAGGAACTCAGTTTTGAATTTTACCCAATCTTGATTAATTTCAGTGTGAAGAGTCGCGTGTGGCTAGTGGCTATGCCCCAGTGACTGGAACCAGAGAAGCCTGGCTTCCAGTCTTGGCTTCGCCTCCTACTGACAGTGTGGCCATGGGTTGGTTACCTTACTAGTGACTAAGAGCCTTGATTCCCTCATCTGAAAAATGGAGAGGATAAATGTTTGAGAAAGATTAAATGTTTGGCATAATGCCTAGTACATGGGAAATTATGGCTATTACAGCTATTGTTTTCACCATTATTATTATTTTTACAGGATTTTATTTGTTTATTTGATTGAAAGAGAGAGAGAGAGAGAGAGAGCGCTCACAGCAGGGGGTCAGGGTAGAGGGAGAGGGAGAAGCAGACTCCCCGCTGAGCAGGGAGCCCAACGCAGGGCTCGATCCCAGGACCCTGGGATCATGACCTGAGCCGAAGGCAGAAGTTTAGCCGACCAAGCCACCCAGGCGCCCTTCACCGTTATTATTGATCACAATGTAATCATACCAGCTCCCTGTTCAAAAGCCTTCAGCAGCTCCCCGCCGCCTGTGTGGTAGGTCACTCAAGTGCCACACTAATGCAAAACACCCAGCCAAGGATTCAAGAAGCCCGTGTGAATGCCAAACAAGGTAAATAAAAATGAATCCACATCTAAATAAATCATAATAAAGCTGCTAAAAGTGAAGAGAAAAGAAAATCTTAAAAGCGGCCAGGGAAAACAGATTACACAAAGGCACAAGAGTTAGGCTTCTAAATGACTTCTAAGTAGAAACAACAGGACCTGAGAAACAAGGGAATGATGGCCCTGATGCTACTGGTAATGCGCCAGAAGAATGTCATTGTCAATGCAGAATTCGATACTCAAAATGTGTTTTAAGAATGAAGGTTAAATATTCATTTCCAAAGATGCATGTGCAAAAATCTGAGAGAATTTATCATCATCACAGCCATGCTGAAGGAAAACACAAATAAAATAAGATAAAAAATAAAATAAAATAAAAGGAATAATCTAGAAAATGACAACAGTGGCATACAAATCTGGAGGGGGATGAGCGAAGTTAGTGTTCTACAGTCATTGCCTTACCAAGGAGAAGTGAATAATTATCAACTAATGTTGGATCTTGGTAAGTCAAGAATGCAGATTATAGCCATTAGGCTGACCATTAAAAGAATAGTTAAAGAGTGAGAAATTCAATTACTATTGGATTTTCGTAAGTCAAGGCTGAATGCTATTGTCTTGCTATTACTAAGAGAGTAGTAAAAGAGGAAAGAATTTCCAAGCTAATAGAAAAATGGAATGACAGAAAACCACTAACTCAAAAGAGGGCAAGAAAGGAAGAAAAGGGAGCATTACACAGATTGTACAGCTGATACTGAGCAGGAAGGTAGATTTAAACCCCAATAAACCAGCGACCACTTTATATATAAATGGACTAAAAAACAAAGATTGTCAAAGTGGATTTTATAAAGATGATGTGCTATTTAGAAGAGATGTGTCTAAAACTTAAAACAAAGATTGACAGAAAAAGTAGGAACAAGATATGCTATGAAAATTCTAACCAAAAGAAAAACCAGTGTGGCCACCAGTTTTATATATATATATATAAAGATTTTATTTATTTATTTATTTATTTATTTATTTATTTGAGACAGAGAGAGAGAGAGAGAGAGAGAAGCAGAGGGAGATGGAGAGGGAGAAGCAGACTCTGCCCTGAGCGCAGAGCCTGACGTAGGGCTTGATCCCAGGACCCTGAGATCATGACCTGAGCCAAAACCAAGAGTTGAACACCGACTGAGCCACCCAGGTGCCCCACTGCCAGATTTATATTAATGACAAAGTAGACTTTAAGGGGAAAACACTACTAGAGATGAAGAGGGATGTTTTATGATGATCAAAGGTTTTTTTTTTTTTTTTCCAGTGAGAAGTGTTAAAATTCTAAATTTATAGGCAACTAGTAACACAGCCTCAAAATATACAAAGCAAAAGTTGGCAATACTAAAAGTAACAATACACAAATGCACAATTATGAAATTTTAAAAAATGTACCTCTTCAATGACTGATAGAACACATAGCCAAAAACACCAATAAGGGCATTTAAGTTTGAACAACGTCATTGGCAAACTTGATTTAATGGATCAATTCTCTTCTGGATAAATTTTACCAATTAAGAGTTGAAGTCAGCCTAGACTAGCAGTTACACACAGGAGCACTGGAGTCAGATAGACCTGGGTTCAGGTTCTGAATAGTACAGCTACTTTATCTGTGTGAACTTTATCTCTGGGAGCTTCGGTTTCTCAACAGTCAAGTGGGGTTAATACCAGTATTGACCACACGGAGTCGTTGTGAGACTCATGGAGATGTTGCGTGCAGAGAGCCTGGCCCAGAGCGGTCACTGGGCCACACTGTCCTTGCCTTACCTTGCTCTTTTCTAGCAGCGTTTTAGAGATCATGTTCTGTTCAGTACAACTCTTCTTCAGGTCCTCCCTGAGCTTCTTCATTTCTTTCTCCATGTCTTGGATTTGCTGAAAGAGTTTCAACAACAGGAAATCAACTTCCCTCACCGGGAAGTGGGAGTGGCCCTCTAGGCTGAAAATTCTGAATCTCTGTAGCTCATTTCATTGGGTTCATTAAGGCAGAAACCTAGTCCGGTATTAGCTTAATTGCTTCCCTTGGGGGAAAATTCTACATCCGTGGGGCAAAGTAGATGTTTCTTCAACTGATGTATGGGAAATTGGGTAAAGGGAAATGATTAGTTTCTTTTGAAAATCAGCATGGACCCTGGATTAAACAGTACAAGATATCTATCAACTCATTAGAACTCTTCCCCTGGGGTATATTCTTGAGATCAAGCTAAATAAGGGCTGCTTGGATGAACAATGGACACAGTTTGGAAGGACAGAACAATGAAAATTTTCTTTTCTCCCATTTCGAGGCAGAGAATAGCAATGTTCTTGGCACAGAGAACAGGCCTGTCTCCTTGTGGCAAAGGCACTGTACTTCCCAGCATATGGAAACTCACACCTGCTGTCGGGCAAGAGGATTCAGCTGGTGCAGGGAATGAACATTTTCATTTGCGTGCTCATATTTTTGTCGTTGTTTATTTCCAAAGTCATCGTCTATCTAAGGCAAATGATACCTTTTCTTTTTATGAATTGGTGTAACGTTGCTTATTTCCGCAAAAATACTTCAAGAAGAATTTTGTGTTAATAACCGTGTCCATGCCTCTGATAAACTCTGACAGGGGAACATGACAGTGTGGGCACCATAGGTCCAGGGGCCGGGGCCGTGTGTCCCACACCCAGGCCCAGGGGGAACTTGCCCGCTGCCCGGGGAATGCTGGGAGAGTGTGTTTTCTATGGTATTTTCAGCCATCCTCTTCCTTGAGGCTAGAGGCAGCATTTCAAAGGATTAGGAGGCTAGGTCAATGGACAATCATTAAAGCCCCACAGCTTGTGCCATCTAATGGTCCAAGGAACCCCTCCCCGACCCCCCAGAAAACACTGAAGGTCAAAGTCTAGCCTTTCTGGGGACAGTTAGCAGTGAGGAGGCTCAACTCACAATTTTGCAGAGTTTTAACTCTTTCCCTTGGGCTTCCTGGTGCTCCTTGTGAGCATCTTCCTTCTTTAACTCTTCTTTCAGCATGGAGCACTATGGAGAGACAGGACAGCAAGACCACATGGGGTTATCTGTGGGTCCCTGGTCCCTGTATTTGCCCCTAAGAGCATTTCCTGTTGTTTCATCCAATCGCTTCCCCAAATTCACAGAGGTGAGGCCCTTTGTGTCTGAGGGATGCCCCGGGCCCTGCAGCCGTTCCTAGTCACCCCTCTCCTTAGTTCTGGGGGTAACATATGTAAATCCTTCCTCATATGTAACATATGTAAATCCTTCCTCAACGAGCACCTGGGTGGCTCAGTTGGTTAAGCCTCTGCCTTCGGCTCAGGTCATGATCCCACGGTCCTGGGATCGAGCCCCACATGGGGCTCCCTGCTCTTCGGGGAACGTGCTTCTCCCTCTCCCTCTGCCTGCAGCTCCCCCTGCTTGTGCTCTCTCTCTCTCTGTCAAATAAATAAATAAAATCTTTAAAAAAAATTTCTTCTTCAAGAACCAGCAATCTACACCATGGGACAGACATAGCTTTGCAGAGTCTGGATCCTTAGGGTGGAGGGATGTGTGTGTTTTCCTCTGTGACCAGCCAAGACAGCCTGCAGGAATACCAGGAGGGTCTCGCTAGTGAACTTGGATGGCTCTCAGTGCTTTCTGCAAGTTACATCTCAAAACACAGCTGCCTGGCCATGGAAATGTAAGTGAAACAGCCCTCCTGGAGGGCAGTTTGGCAACACGCATTAAGAACAGAAAGATGTGCCTTCTTTTGACCCAGAAATTCCCACTTTAGTATTGTCTCTCAAGGATGATGATTAGAGAAATCAGCAAACCTGTAGGTTCAGGGATGTTCTTCACAGTATTGTTAGCAACAGGAAAAAAACAAAGAAAGAAAAAAAGAAACAACCGTGTCCAACAACAGACCGTTTTATTACATTGTGTACGTCCAGAAAAATATTCTATAGCTTTTAGGACTGATGATATGAGCTTTTATTTATTAATATGGGAAAATAGTAAGTATTTAAAATTTAAAAAATGTGTATATATGTTAAAATATTTATCTATTTATTGTATATAGAAACAAGATTGGAAGAACATACATTAAAATATTAGTGTGGATTTCTAGGGTAGCATTTTCTTTCTTATCTCTCTAGTTTTGCTTCTCAGTATCATCTACTTTTATTTTCCTAAAATTCACACGCATGACAAAGGGAATTAGAAAAACAAAAGATAAGTCTCCCACATGCTCCCCAGAGCCAAACCCTTGGGGGCAGGACCCCTATGTGCTAATGGATGGCACAGGCTAGCAGAGGAGGAATACAAGGTCAATGAGGAAGAGGAAATGGGGAGAAAAAGAATCCAAATGTACTTTAAGAAGTAGAACAGTCAAAACGGGGCTGTTTTTCCACATCTCTTCCACTTAGCATCAGCTCTGCAACCCTCTCCCCTCCCCAACATGCACGCACACACTCACGCACCCCACATAAAGCAGTAATACTGTGTGCATCTAGGGAGTCAATTGCCTGGGAGAAATGAATGCATGGACGGGGCTCGGCCAGGCAGCTGACCAGGTGCAGAGGTGGAAGAGCACAACTGAAATCAGCCTCTCACTTCTCAGAAAAATGGTTTTGTTATCCCCATTTCACAGATGTGGAGACAGAGGCCAAATAAGTTACAAGAAAAGAAAGCTCTGGGATTGGATCCTGGTCTGTCCAACCCCAAAGCTCATGCTCTGCCTTTTCTCAGTTCCAAACTAAGTATCATGTCAAGCACCCGACGTTACTTCTTGTGCCTTTTCTTTGGAACTCTGAGGTCTCTCCAGCCCCGTCCCCCCTCCCTGCAGACTGAGCTACCTGATTAGGCAGCCTCTGGAATCTCTAAGCTGCCGGCCGAGATGACAGCTACTGGGTTTTACCTGGACTCACTGAAACACACAAAGCACGTGCATCCTGAGAAACCTTCCTCTACAGGATCAGGATTCTAAAGTCAGGGTTCAAGGCATCCTTTGCAGAGTCAAAGTTACATTTAAAAAGCTCTTTACCTTGCAGAGAACCTGGCCCCTGCCTTTCGTCTTTCCAGGTGGGGCTTTGGTGTTTTGGGCCTCCTGGCGGACACCGGCCCTTGGGCACCAGTCCACCTCGCGGTGGCGGGAGAGATGGGAGTGACATTTAAAGCTGGGGCCTGGGGTACGTGCGATGAGTCATGGGACTCTGTTCTGCTTTTTGGGGCCTGCTACGAGGATCATGATGGCATCCCAAAACTCACTCTGGAGCTGAGGGCTTCAAGCTGGTGATCCTTTCCCTTGTTCTCACTTTTTAGTTGGTTCACCTCCTGTTTGAGTTGTTGAATCTCCTCATCCCTTGTTAACACTTCTTTTTGCAATGATGACACCATCCCTGTAAAAAAAAAATAAAAAATAAAGACTCGCAGAGGTCAAAGCGGCAGGAAGGATGACTGTCACCACAGCTGTTGGCCAACTTGTGGGGGACCCCCTTCCAAGCCTGGGTTGCCCCTGGTCCTCGCCTGCAGCTGAGGAGCTTGTGTCCAGGCTCCCGGAGCTGGGACAGGGATGACCCTGAAATGCGTGGCACAGTGTTTATTTAAGACCTCAGTGAGAACAAGAAGTCAGCGAGTGTTGCTGGGAGAAGAAAAGCCTTTGGGGGGCCCCTGTGGGCTCAGGTTTGGCAGGAGAGGCCACGCCATGGGCCTGGGGAACAAAGGCCGGTGTGGGGAAGGACCAGGAATTTTTCACCAGGGGCCATAAAAAATCTTATGGCAGAAGGAGGCTGTGAGCAGGTTGGCTGGATTCACACTCACCTGAGTTTGGAACCCGTTTCTACCACTTAGTAGTGTGGTGTTCTTGGACAAGTTATTTTCCCTCTAAGTATCTTTCACTGTATGTACCCTGTGGAATTATTATAAGGGTTAAAGACATATAAAGAATATAGGAGAGTGGCTGACCCATCGCGTTAGTTACAGGGTACCTATTATTTTTTGTGGTAGCTGGCTTGTAAAATGGCCTCAGTGATACCAACCTCCCGGAATTCCTGCCCTGGCACAGCCCCTTCCCACCATGAGTAGGGCTGACGTGTGTAACCAGTGTGATTTTGTGGAAAAGATGGACCGTGACTTCCCAGGTGGGTCATAAAAGATATTGCGGCTTTCCTTTCGCTCTCTGTTCGATCACTCACTCAGCAGCGGAAGCCAACAACCATGTTGTGAGGATGCTCAAGCTGCCAGGGGAGGGGCCCAGATTGTTCAGAATGGAGGCGTCCGGCTAACAGCTGCGTGGACGAGCCATTCTGGAAGCAGATCCTCCAGCTCCTGATGCGGCTTTAGATGAGGTGACAGTTGCCCCAGTCAATGTGCTGACTGTCCCTCATGGGAGACCCTGAGAACCAAGTCACGCTCATATTCCTGAGCTCCAGAAGCTGGATGACATAATAAATAGTTGTTGTTGTTTTACCCACGAACTTTTGGGATAACCGGTTAGGTAGCAGGAGATCACTAATACATTACTGGATTCTCAGATTGAGGACACGTGGGAAGAAGGACACGGAAATGCTGTGGGACTGGATTATCTCACGTGGTTCTTTTCTTGGAAGAACATTATGCCCAATTTCATTGATAGCCGTCAATCAAAGAAAGTATGTGAGATGCAGGACAATGTGATCCAGAATTTCATTTTAACAATGAGCTCTGTCACAGGACACGGTTAAGTTACTTTGAAACAGGTTGATCCCTTTGGGACTTGCCTTCTAGCTTTGTGAGGCGGGACTGAGCAACACACTATTTATTTATTTATTTATTTATTTATTTATTTATTTATTTATTTATATTCATGTGGATTTTTATTTTATTTTTAATTGTTTTTATTATGTTCATTTAGCCAGCATATAGTACATCGTAAGTTTTTGTTGCAGTGTTCAACGATTCATTAGTTGTGTGTAACACCCAGTGGGCATCCCAACACGTGCCCCTGGAGCAACCTTTAGTCTAGTGGCCTTTGGGCCTCATGACTGAACCAACACCTTTTTTGACTCTACCAGATACCCTGTGTATTATGATGCCGCTCCGTTCTGGAGGCTGGGAAAGTCAACCATTCTTGGCCTGTGTGAGCTTCGAGATGGTCCCCTCTGCTCCTGCTGGGTTTTCTTTCCCTGCCCACCTACATGTGCTGCTCAACACTCAGCTGAAGGCTGGTGGGGCACCCTCTCGAGATCACCTCTCTGTGTGCCTCTCCTCTCTGGCACGCTGCCCAGCGCCCCAGAGCTGTGTTGGCCTTTCCAATGCCATCCCCTCAACGTGGGGGCCCACTGGTTTGTTTCCTCTCTCCCAAATCAGGGTCATGTGAAAATAATTATTGCAGATATATTTTTTCTTTTTTTGGTTGTTTCGGGCAGGAGAGCAAACCCAGTTCCTGTCCTTCCATCTGCCCCTGTACGTCTCTCCCACCTCTCTCCTTGTGGAAGCAGGCGCTGTGATGGCCTCTGTCAGCCTGGTCCCTGAGTGGCCACGATGAGCAAAGCCCCTGCTAACCCATGATGGATACCAGGTGGAGGCAAGACATGAGCCCGTCTGTTATAAGCCACTGAGCCTCAGGGTCCGTAGCTGCAGTGTAACCCAGCCCCGTGTTTCTCGAGCTTGAATGTGCGTACGAAACCCCAGGGACTTCAGCAAAGTCAGATGCCCGTTCAGGAGGTTCTGGGCTGGGGCCTGAAACTCTGTGGTTCTCACCAGGACCCAGGGCAGGCTGATGCCGCTGGTCTGGGGACCACACCGTGAGTGGGTCCAGCCCACCCCAAGTGTTACCCTAACGCACGTCTGTCCAATCCCTGAGTGAAGAAGGTGGTATCTGAGACAGGCCTGGAGCACGGATGAGATCTGACGGGCCGGTGTGGGCAAGGAAGACAAGGGCCCGGGGTGTCTGTGTCTGGAGCTGCACCCGGCCCGCAGGACGGGCTCAGCAAATATCTGAGGACATTGTAAATTAGGGAAGAGCATGAACAGGCCTGGCAGGTGGTAGGGGTAAGGGTGGGAAGTTGCAGAGTGAGGTGGATGAAAAGCCAGTGGTCAGGCTGTCCTGGTGCATGGCACCCGGATTCGTAAAGAGATAGATGGCGATTCACCTGTGGCTCAGCGCTATGCCCGGCTTTCACAGCTATGGACACGTTTCCTGCTGTGTAGCCGGTACTGTGAGAGCAATATGCCCCTTCCAGACTCACTGCCCGCTCCTCATCACCTGCTTCACTCCCTCCCCTCTTTCTCTGTTAATGGCCCATCCTTCTCAGGCATGTAATTTCTCTCTAAAAACCCCAGTGGCTCCCCATCACCCTTAGAATAAAACCCAGACTCCTCCCTGTGACCTACCCCTGCATCCCCCTCTGACCTTGCCCGTCCCCCACTCCCACGTTCACCCCGCTCCCACGTTCACCCCACTCCAGCCACACCCGCCTTCAGCTCTTCCCACGCGGCCAGCTGGCCCCAGCCTCAGGCCCTTTGCACTTGTGATCCCTCTGCCTGGAACACTGTTCCCTCTGGCTTCCTCACTGCCCTTCCCTTTCACCTCTTCAAAGACCCGTCCCTTCCAGCCCACTAAGCTATTCTCCCTTCACTTCTGCCCTGGAAGCACTTCGCTCCCACACTGCCCACTTGTCTCTGAAACGGGCTTGTTTATTTACCTGTTTACTTTTAGTGTCTGTCACCCACTTGCACACGTGAACCCTAGGAGTACAGAAACATTGTGCTCAGGGCTGTCTCTCCCCAGCACCTAGAGCAGGGCCGGACACCTAGTAGGTGCTCAGTAAACATGTGGGATGGATGAAAGGATCCAGGGTAAGAAGCAGCTGGCCTCTGGATGATGTGCTCACCCTCCCCCCAAGTCTGTAGTGTGCAACCTCCTCTGCTGCCCAATTAGGAAATGTTTCTACCGGGGCCGAAGTGCACCAGGGCCCTAACGTGGTAACCCTGCTCTGTCCACATTCTAGCTTGCACTGAAGGCAAGCTGGCTTCTGGAACCATCCAAGCCACACGGTGCCCTGTGTTCTCCCTGGTGAGCCTGGCACTCACTAGACATAGCTAAGTGATAACCTTCACTCAAATCGTTATCAGGCCCTGTCCTAGGAACTGGATGGCAAAAACCCTCTCTTGAGGGCAGGCCGCAACTCACAGACACAAGTCACTCAGATCTCTGAGGCCGCACCCTGGATCAGTGAGCAGCGGTGCGGTGGTTGATTGGTGATGTCTGCTGTGGCCTGGGAACTAGGAGGAGGGGAGCGGTTCTCAGGCCCACGTCAGAGAGAGCTCACCTGAGGTGACGGCATTGTCCCTCCTCAAGTTCTCGCCCTCGTTCTTCAGGGATGTGATCTCTGAGTTCCTCTCAGACAGGCTCTGGCACAGCACCTGGCTGTAGCCTTTCTGTAGGGCACTGATCTGTGGGAGGAGGCAGCACACGGTCAGAGGGGGCCGGCCCAGGTGTGCTTGTCCACGCCTGGACAAGAGATTTGGATTGATCTTTGGTGGGGAGTTGGGGAAACCGAGTTTTTAGTTTTAACTAGTGGGAGGGACAGGAGAGAGCCTGTTCCTTCAGTGACCACCACGTCATACGGAATGAAAACGTGAGCCTTAGCTCTGTGTCCACAAAATGGCTCAGGTGCAGCTGCCTGGGGACAGCTGATCCCTAACGTGCCTTCCTACCACCTTTGGACTCTCGGCCAGAAGGAGACCAGCTGTTGGTTCCGGATCATCCAGCACCGACCGGATGCAGGGCAGAGCTCGTGAGAGGGAAGCATGTTATAAAATTAACTTCCTCGAGTGAGAACAACAGTGGCTTATATCTCAGAACACTCCAGAGCTCACAAAGCCCCTTCCCAGATGCTACCTCCATAGCTCCTCACCGCATCGCAGGAGGCTAAGGTTCCCATTAACGCTCTCATGTTGCAAGCGAGCCGACCGAGTCTCACGGCCGTGAGAATCACACGGCCGGCAGAGGTGGGGTCCCGATTCGGCTAGTCTCCAGGTGCCCGGTTCCCGCTCTTCCCACCTTGCGGGGTGGCTCTAGGCACAGGAGTACGGGCTGCAGGCTGTAAAGCACAGCGTGGACTTGGGAGCCCGACTGTGGCCTTCAGATTCTGTTGCTGCCACTTACAGGCTGATGAACACACCGGGAGGACACCGGATTCTGTCTCACTGTTTCATTAAGTGGGGTGATGGCAGTCCCAATCGGATAGGAACGTGAGAAGTATTTTAATAAGTTCGTGTATGTACAAGCACCCAGATGGTGCCTGGCCCACGGCATACAGATGGCAGCTGAGACTGTCCTCTGACCTCACTACCCAGGTGTCACTACCCAGGTGTGTGTTAGCGGCAGCTCCCCGAGTCAACCCTGCAGCTGCCTGTCAAGCCTCTTACCCTGCTGGAGGTGTGGCTTAAAGAACGAAGGCAGGTGGGGCGCGCTCAGGTAATGCGGGTACGGGCGCAGAGGCCTTTGCCAGCAGAGGGCGCTCACGGTCCTTGTTCTTGGTGTCTGTCCCTGAAAATGTCCCTTGTCATCCTTACTCTGGGAGAATTAACAGAAGGAACAAGGTTTCACACGTTCCCTGGCTCATTTCACGCACCATCATTGTTCAGATTCTATGACAGCTGGGGCAGGTACACTTACTTTTTCCCTGGGGTATCTGAGACATTGGGAAGGGGGCATCTGGGAGAAGGGGGTGGGGACACAGATGACTCTGTCCCCCACCCTCCCCAAGGCTATACTTTTGCATGTTTGTGCTTTTGAAACTTTGAGTGAAAACGTTTCTTTCACCTCTTACTGTTCTCGGCGGGGGACATGCAACTTTCCCATAAAAGGTACTTGGGATAATTTTTAAGAGTGTTTCTAACTCTTCTCAGCTTCGTGGTTTATTTGCATGACACCAGAGGCACAGGGCAAAGAGACAAGCTTCCAGAAGGGATGGGAAGACATATGCCCGCCTGCCCAAAGACGCCAGTGTTTCTGCTTCTGACAGATAGAAGATAATTCAATCTAGGCACCAGGGTCTTAGGATTTCAGATTACAAGGAAACTCCAAACAGTCTTCAAACCTCTCTGTTTCCTTCCCCACCCAAATAAATATCCATACTGTCTCTAATGGGCACGTATCCCAAGAAGTTGCATGTCTGCTATCCTGGGTAATAAGATGGGCACCGAGTCTTAAGAAAGCTGACAGTGTTAGGAGGATGGCTTCGAGAAAATAATTCGGCTGTTAATTAGCACAGGTGTTCAAGAACAGGCAGGGGCAAGCACTTCCCAGTGATACTGTAGTGGATGGAAGACCTTTGAGAGCCCCTCCAGATGCACACACTTTCAGGGGGACCTGATGATTATAAAGTAATCAGAACAATAAATCAACCAGCCACGTGGCTTATACTTCTGGCTGAATGTTCTGCAGGCGGTAGAATATTTAAAAAACTACAATGTGAGCGGATAGATTTGGGTTCAGACCAATGGCAGCTTCCAGTTCAGATATGCCTTGTTACAAAATACTCTCTTTCAGTTACAAGTGAAGATCCAGGGGTGGGGGGTGGCGACAGTATGATGAATCAGTGTATTTCTAGATACTTTCTTTGTGAACATTTCCCCCCCAGATATCACTAGCCACTTTAAACAAGACTCGAATTGTGACCTACAGATGCTCAAAGATACGTGAGGATTACACGTTTCATGTCAAATATATTTGACTAAAAAAGATTATGTGGGA
This sequence comes from Callorhinus ursinus, assembly GCF_003265705.2. NCBI lineage: Eukaryota > Metazoa > Chordata > Mammalia > Carnivora > Otariidae > Callorhinus > Callorhinus ursinus. Next base: position 25,878,855 of record NW_027397080.1, read on the forward strand.
ATTATTCACCCTTGTCCGCGGACCTGGACAAGACACGCCACTTATACTCAGGAAAGCTCTGAGATGGGAGAATAGCCGGAAGAGATACTACCCTGTCCAATGGCAAAATTGGGTTCAGATCAAGAACAAGATGCCCGTCAAGGAGTCAGTTTCCTGTCAAGGTAGCTGTCAAGTAGTAATTCCTATAGGATCTACTACTTCCATTGTTTTTCCCAAAACACGTCCGACAGAGAGTCATTTTTTCATTTGAATATGAGAGCATATATTTGTTTACTTATTAATTCTGTCTCCCTCATTGGAACATAAAGGGAGAAGGCAAAAATCATACCTGCCTTGTTCTCTGCTGAATTCCCAGAGCCCAGAAGAGAGCATGGCCCAAGATGGGCACCCAATAACCTTACTTGAATGAATGACTGAACAAATGAATGGACACGGTCCTATCAGTGTTTTAGAAAGTAGCTGGGCCCACTCTTTGCTCTCACGGTCTCCTGGTAGAATCTCCTAGGTTCACCATGCACAACCTGAGTCCTTTCCTGGGGCACCATTTCTCGGATCGAGGCCACGCACCTTGAGTTGCTTAGAGGAGGGGAAAGGCAGTGAACAGGAAAACAGAGAATAGAGGCCCCAAGCATAGGGAGTCTACAGGTTTAAGCAACAGTATACACCGAGGCCACAATTCATCAGTGGCCAATTTGTTGTTGTTGTTGTTTTAAATCAACTTTGTTGACATGTAATTTATGTACAAGATCAATAGCCAATTTTAAAGTAGCTGAGGAAAAATTTTTTTTGGATCTAGTTAGTCTCAAGGATAATGTAGAAATTCTGCATGGAGAATTTTTGTTTGAGGAAGTTCCCTGCAAGTGAGCCAGCAACTGCCTTCGGGATTGGGTTTGGAAAACAGGGGATCCCTTCTCCCCCTCTCCAGCTGACTACCTACAGCTCTTTCTGGCTGGGCCTGGGGTGGGGGTGAGAGACAGTCACTGAAGCGATGGAGCTGGGTAGGTGGGGTGAAAGCATAGGGTCTGCAAGGAGGCAGACCTGCGTTCAACTTGCACCGCCCCCTCTAACTTGCTGTGTGAACTGAACAAGTTCCTGGGCGTCCCCAAGCCTGCCTCAGTCTCCTCTTCTGTAGAATGGTACATGTCAGAGGACCGTGTGGTTTAAGTGAGCCAATGCATCTATAGCACTTACACCAGAGCTTGCTCCCTGTAGGTGCTTAACAAAAGTGAACGTGGTTCTCCTGGGCTAGGAGCCTGCCACGCCCCCAGTTCCTGGGATGTGTGCTCATACCCACAGCACTGCGCTGACCATCCCTTTTCTTTCCATCTGGGTGACTCCCCTCCATGCTTCCCTGGCTCTCCCCGACAGCTGTCGCCCTGTGTCCTGACTCTAAGGCCTCCATCAATGTGTCTCCGAGTCCTACCTACCTGGTTTTTCAAGCTCTGGATCTCTCTGCGTTTGGCATCGATGTCCTCATCCAGATCCTGGAACCGACTCTGCCTGGACGAGGCGGACTCCGAAAGCCTCTGACTCAGGCTGGCCACCTCATCCTGCAGCTTCGCTATCACGGCGTCTTTGTATTTGGATTCAAGTTCAAAATCCGAGAGACGGCTGATTTCTTTCCCCAGCAGCAGAATGATTTCATCCTGGGTGGAGGCCAGATGGGGAGTTTAGTAGGTGTGGGTCCGGGGCGCAAGGCTGAGCCCATTTTTAAAAATGTAGGGAAAACGGGGTGTGATTCTTTGGGGAGGGTGAGGACAGGTGGGGAGGGGAAAAAACGTAATTTCAAGGTTATCTCCGTCACTTGGAAAACCTCATAGAGACAAGAGTTTGGCGAAAATGATATACTTGTATATAGACTCCTGTAATACGTGTTTATACTTCACAGAAAAGTTCCTTTCCCGTGAAATTATACTTTCATGTTGAGAACAACCACCCCACGTGGGAACTTTTGTTGCTAGGGAGTTTATTTATAATATATATTTTTAAAGATTTTATTTATTTATTTGAGAGAGAGAATGAGAGAGAGAGCACATGAGAGGGGATAGGGTCAAAGGGAGAAGCAGACTCCCTGCCGAGCAGGGAGCCCGATGCGGGACTCAATCCCGGGACTCCAGGATCATGACCTGAGCCGAAGGCAGTCGCCTAACCAACTGAGCCACCCAGGCACCCTATTTATAATATTTTTGTTTATAATATTCAGCCTAGCCCAGTGGGGACCCAGGAAAGGTAGTTAGGAAAACGACATTCTATTTGACCACATCCTGCGTCTAATGAGGACTATTCTTTAACTTAAAAAAGTCAATACATTCTGAAATATTTCTTTTCCCTTTCCTCCCTTCTGGTACTTCCTGCCTCTTTGTGTTATTCACGTAAAAATTTACTCCAGGTAACTGAGTCTGTAAGTAAATGAGGTAAGAGTGGTGATTTATGCACTACTGGGTATTTACCACAAAGATACAAATGTAGGGATCCGAAGGGGTACGTGCACCCCAATGTTTATAGCAGCAAAGTCCACAATAGCCAAACTGTGGAAAGAGCCAAGATGTCCATCGACAGATGAACGGATAAAGAAGATGTGGTATATATACACAATGGAATATTATGCAGCCATCAAAAGGAATGAGATCTTGCCATTTGCAACGACGTGGATGGAACTGGAGGGTGTTATGCTGAGTGAAATAAGTCAATCAGAGAAAGACATGTATCATATGACCTCACTGATATGAGGAATTCTTAATCTCAGGAAACAAACTGAGGGTTGCTGGAGTGGTGGGGGGTGGGAGGGATGGGGTGGCTGGGTGATAGACAGTGGGGATGGTATGTGCTATGGTGAGCGCTGTGAATTGTGCAAGACTGTTGAATCTCAGATCTGGACTTCTGAAACAAATAATGCAACATATGTTAAGAAAAAAGAAAAAGAAGAAGCTAGCAGGAGGGGAAGAATGAAGGGGAGTAAGTAGGAGGGGGAGACGAACCATGAGAGATGATGGACTCTGAAAAACAAACTGAGGGTTCTAGAGGGGAGGGGGGGTGGGGGGATGGGTTAGCCTGGTGATGGGTATTAAAGAGGGCACATTCTGCGTGGAGCACTGGGTGTTATGCACAAACAATGAATCATGGAACACTACATCAAGAACTAATGATGTAATGTATGGTGATTAACATAACAAAAAAATTAAAAAAAAAGACTGGTGATTTATTCGTGTGGGCTCATCAACTTTGGGTCAGGGAAAAAATATTGCTGGCTGACTTTACCCACAGGTATAATTAACCCAGTTCTCCATTTCTCCAAAAGAAAGAGCTCTACAGCCAAAGAATTTGTTAGGCTTCCCCACCAAAAAGAAAAAAAAAATTCCCCAAACTTTTCACCAGAAGTCATCAATAAAATGTCCAAAAAAACTGAAAAACAAGTCCCCAGATGTATTTGCAAACGTAGCTACAGAATTTCTGCTTTTAAAGTAGTCCCTGCTCTTCCAACCATTTCCCACTGGTTGGAAGGCGGTAAATGAGTAATTTGTAGGCCAACTCGTTTCCTGGGGAGCTTTACCCAATCAGCCTCAAGACCTTCCAGCTCCCCAACCCATGGAAGGACAGGGTTCCTGTCGTGAGGAAGCTTCTCTGGCATTGCCAATTGCTGCCAAGGGTCTTTCTTTGAATCCCTGCAAATGCTTGTGGCAAAGTAAAAGGGATAGCATCAAACAGATTCCATACTCCTGGGCAGCCATGCCTGTTTCAACCAGTTAGGGTCAGCCAGGTGCTTAGTATCTAGTTGCGCAATAAACATTTATTGAGCAGCTACTATGTGCCAGGCCCTGTGCTGGGCTCTGGAGTATAAAGAAGGCTGTAAGGTGTGCTGTAGAGATGGAGTTTAAGCCTTTCTGTGAGGACCCCAAGCGCTTCCTTGAGAGAGTTCTCCCCCTTCCATGTGGTCTTGGTAGGACTGTCAATCATGTGCCCTGCTCCTTCCTGTCCCGCCTCCCCGTGTGCACGTGACCCAAGCTGGTCAATCAGGGTTTTCTCAGAGATTTCGCGCATCTATCACAGAGGGAGAGGATCATGCCTCCTTTTGGAGCACAAACTTTAAATTTATGGGCTTATGTACCTGAGTTTGTCTTTTCCAACACGTGGAAGCCTGTGTGCTATAGAAAGCCAAAATCCGAGGGAAATAGAGGGAAGAGATTGGTGGTAGGGAGTGTTTTGATCTCACTTAAGCTCCTGTATCTGGCCATGCCTGAAGCTAGTGGGCTTCTAAATTTCCAAGAAGATGAGCCAATAAATGCTTTTTTTTTGCTTAAGCTTTTTTTTTTGCTTAAGCTAATTTGTTTATTGGCACTTGCATTTGAAGGAGTCCTGGAAAGTCAGGGCATAAATGGCTTATAAATAGAAAAAAAAATTATAAATGTGGTTGCATCCTATTTCCAGTTTAAAACTGGGGTGGATTGAAAAATGACCACAAATGCTTTGCAGCTTCTGCCATCAAGCAGAATTGACTTCCCCATTCCCTAAGTCGGGGCCGGTCCTGTGTCTTGCTTTGACCAATAAAATAAGGCAGAAGTGATGTGCAGCAATCTCCAGGCAAGTTTCTAAAAGGCTATACGGCTTCTGTTCTGGCCCTCTGGGAAGCCTGGGGCCACTATGCTGTGAAGCAGCCCCAGACGATAAACCATGTGTGAAGAGAGGCCTATCACTCCAGGCATGCTGGCTGAGCTGAGGTCCCAGACATGGGAATGAGGCCATCCGAGACCACTGGCTGGGCCACGCCACTGGTTGACTATACAGTTGCATGAGCGAAGCCAGGGGACACCAGCAGAAGAACATTCCAGGTCAACCTGTAGATTCTGGGAAGTAATAAATTGCTGTTTTTTTGTTTTTGAGTAGGCTTCACACCCCACATGGGGCTTGAACTCATGACCCTGAGATCAAGAGTCACATGCTCTACTGACTGAGTCAGCCAGGTGCCCAATAAATTGCCATTTTAAGCCACTAAGTTTTGGGGTGGCTTGTGCACAGCAAGAGAAAACTGATAACAGCGTCTGAGCCTGGCTTCTCGCCTCACTGCAGTACTTCTCCAAGGTTTGGTCCTGGGACACCTGCCACCTGAAGTCGCAGATTCCCACTCCCAGTCTGGACCCCACGTGGTTCTGCTCCTCACAGACTCAGGGAATTGCTGCAGGCTCAGGCCCCGGTCTTTAAGGAAGGTAAGGTATCGCAGGACTGCTTCTTTTAGGATAATTTCAGGTTGTGTCTATGTAGGGAGAAATCAACCTGGACCCTTCCCAGCATGGCTTGAATTCACCTGCTCTGGCTCCCATTCCCATTTCATTCTAAACCTCTCTGGTTCTTCAACAAACCTCTGTCTTCCCTCAGTCGTCAACTTCATTGCTCACTACTTCCTGCCAGGAAACGTGTTTTCCCCACCACTGTGCTGCCGCTCATGGTCGACCAAGCAGTTACTGTGTGGGAGCCAGGAGCACCAGCTTGCAAATTAACCAGGCTTAGCTTTGAATCCCAGCTTTGCCCCTCACGCTGTGCAACCTTGGGCCAGTTACTGAACCTCTCTGAGCTTCGGCTCCCTCCTCTGTAAAGTGAGGGGGGTAACATTTATTTTGAGGATGGTGAAGATTACTGAGCTAACTGAATGCCAAGGGCCCAGGACACAGTCCAGCACACAGTAGGTACTCAATACTTTGTGCTTGTAGATGTTGTTATTTGGGATAAAATGAGCAGTTACCAAACCTTTGGTTGAATGTCCCGGGAGTAAAAGGTGGTTTCTTGGAAGTAGTAAAAAAAAGGACCACAGAGAACAAGAGACAATCCCTCTGCAGTCTCTCTTGCTGCTGTAGACGCCTCACCTTATCCTGCTGGGCTGGGTCCTGGTCCACATAAATATCCCTGGAAGGTCCTGCCCCGGAAATTCCTTCGACCACTGACTGTTCCGACAGCTCCACAGCATTGGTCCACACTAACGCCAAGATCAACAGAGAGCACACAGGACATTGTGAGTGACCCTGAGGTCTAGAAGGATCTTTTTAGACCACCTTCTTAATTCTTTTCCTGCTGTCATTAAAAATGGTAAAGCGGTGTCTACGTTCATGGCAAAGCGATGCAGAAGGCATTACAGAAGTATCAGAAAGGGAAAGAACTGCCTCCTCCCTCTTCTCCAGGGTTAGCCGTGCTGATTCGCTTTGGTGTGCCCCTTTCTAGGCTTTTTGCTATTCCATGTAAGAGCTGGTGACCTTGGGCAGGTCATTTACTCTCTAAGCCTTGGTTATATGACTTACATGTTACAGTCTCTGTTATAAAGGACACTTTGAGGATTAAATGAAGTAGTAGAGCAGGGGTTGGCAAACTATGGCACTAGGGACAAATCTGGCCTCCCAACTGTTTTTGTAAATAAAGTTTTATTGAAACACATCCACAGTCATTCATTTGCCTATTGTCTATGGCTGCTTTCCAGCTACAAAGGCTGGGTTGAGTAGCTGTGACAGAGACCATATAGCCCACAGAGCCTAAAATATTTGCAGAAAAAGCTTCTCTTTACAGAAGTTTCCTACCCCTGAGCACTATATTAACATTAAACATGAAATGTTAGCGATTTTTATTGCAATTATATCTTAAAAAAAACAAAAGTGGATTTCTATTGCAGAGATTTTTTCCCCGGCTTGCCTTTCCACTTGACAATATATCAGAAACATCTTCCTATGTCAATATTTGTAGCTATATGCTATGGTGTGTGTGTTTTTTTTTTCTATAACTAGAAGTTTGTACCTTTTAATCCCCTTCATTATTTATACTGTGTTCTGTTTTTTTTAAGATTTTATTTTTATTTTTTTAAAAGATTTTAGTTATTTATTTGAAAGATCGAGAGCAAGAGAGAGCGAGCACAAACTGGGGGAGGCAGGGGGAGAGGCAGAGGGAGAAGCAGGCTTCCCGCTGAGCAGGGAGCCCCATGGGAGGCTGGATCCCAGGACCCCGGGGTTATGACCTGAGCCGAAGGCAGGTGCTCAACCGACTGAGCCACCCAGGTGCCCCAAGATTTTATTTTTAAGCAATCTCTGCACACAGCTTAGGGCTCAAACCCATGACCCTGAGATCAAGAATTGCAGGCTCCACTGACTGAGCCAGCCAGGCACCCCTATGCTGTATTTTTTTTTAATGGTAGTGTTGCAGTCCATCGTACAAATGTGCCAAACATATTTAACTCGGATCCGCTTGATAGACATTCAGGATTTCCTGATTTTTTTTTTTTTTTTTTTTTGCTTATTTCCCCACAGTATTACAAGGGTTGTTCATGACTTTCAGGAGTCCTGGTATCATTATGTTTGGAGGTCTCACTCTGTATCACATCAAACACACTACGATCCACTCACATTTAACACTGAATACATTTTTTTGGGGGGGTGTACAAACTTTTGAAAAGATTTCTATATTTCTGTTTTTGAGATCATTTGGCTCTAAGCGGCATGTTTTAAATTTCCAACTGACTGATTTCTGGGCAATCATTGCACATTCTTGTCTTCTTGTGAAGTGAGAAATTGAACCAATTGTTTTCGAAGGCTATGAAACATTAATGAATGTTAACATTAACAATTAATGAAGTACACACCGTCACATTTGTGGACATTTACTCAATCATTTATTCCCCTTGATTCCGCATTTTTTATTTATGCATTTCAGAGCCAGAGATTTTCTCCCCCAGGTCTCGACTGTGTTTGTGGACCCTAGAAGCACGAGTGGACATGGTCAAAGGCCTGTGGTGCCTGGCGAATGTGTGGCCTTGCGTGTTGGATGAGTGGCCTCAGCCAAAGTGTTTCCTGGGCACATGGAAGGGAAGGGGCCTGGGCTCCCAACCACCAGATTCTCTGCATCTGCACCAGAACAGGCTGGAATAGGCCTCCTGGTGTAGCTGGACCTTGGGTCACATCCCCTCCCTGGCTAACACCTGCCATCACTTCCCTCTTTTTATAGGGTCTTTTTACAGGGTCTCAGGCCACGTTCCTCCGGGAGCGCACTCTTCAGCCACGCTGCCCAACGTCTCCCACCCGTCCTACCCACCACCCACCCTTGCCACTCACTGTCCCTTCCACCTGTTCCCTCCCCTCTGCACTTTGTGAAGGTCACTTGCCTTTCAGTGCTTGGCTTGAGTGTCACTCCCTCGGGGACACCTTCCTGATCCCCCAACTAAGTCGGGGCCTTATAGTCACGAGCCGATGGGTACTGGGCATCTCTGCTGCCGAGTGTTATGGTTACCATTTTATAGATGTTGTTCTGTGATCCTTTTGTTAATGTCGGTCTCCCTGACTGAAGGGTAAGTTCTGTGAGATTGGGGACCATGTCTCAGTTTGTGCCCCTTAAAATGAATTGGCTAATCCCATCTGACAGATGTGTAAACGGGCACAGAGAGAGAAAACCTCTGCCCAAGCTCACAGAGCTGGAAAGAGGCCAAGCCCTCACCTGTCTCCCTTCTGTGATGCGCTCATGGAAAGGGAAAGGTGCTCAGGAGTATTGTCTAAGAACGAAAAGCTCCGGGCCTGGCCCACTCTTAACCAATAACTCACGAAAGGCTTGCTGGCCACCAGTGCCTTCTGTAAGTCAATGCCGGGGCTCACAAAGTCCGCTGTGAGGCAGGTGCTATTACAGCCACGTTGAGAAGCCCAGGTGCAGAGAGACGGAGGCCACGCATCTGGTAAGGGGCAGTCAGGTCTGACCCAGTCGGTTTGGCTCCAGAACCGGCACACACACCCGCAGGTAGGAGGTCCTCCCCGGTGGTGAACACGTGAGTGAGGCTGTGAGTGAGGAATTTAGGAGCTGGTTCACTGTGACAAACACGGCAACGAGGACCAGTTTTGCATGGACTGTGTCCCATGGACTGTCTCCCTTCCTGTTGATTGCCAAGGACTGGATTTGGGATTCACTCGATGGAGTTTCAGCCACTGCCTGATGAAACCGGTAAAGTGACCAACTGTCCTGGTTTGCCAGGCACTGCGGGGCTTCCTGGGAGGGGGGACTTTCCGTACCAAAGCTGGCAAAGACCCAGGCAAACCAGGACCAGTTGGTCTCCCTAGAAATAGTCGAGAAAAGAAAGCTCCCTACTTACCCACCTACACACCCACTTGGTTTTCTGTGTCCATGCTGGAGGCCAACAGCGCTATGGACAGAAAAGGCTTAGGGAAGAAGTCCTGCTGGGTGTGCTGGCCTCAAAGCTTGGACACAGGTGTGCTCTCACCACCCCTGAGCATGGGCCTCCCATGTTCTGTCAGTATTCTGCATGTGGGGAGCACGCCCGGGGCCCAAAGCACCAAGATGGCGGCTCCCTCTCTCTGTGGAGTACTCTTCCTGCTTCCTCCCCAGGAATTCTGGAAGGTGGCTGCCGCTAAGTGTGGGGGGAAGGGCCAGTGCGGAACAGAGTAAGGGGCAAGAGAAGGGCTTCCTGGGGAATGTCACTGAGCAGCGCTGTCTTACAGGAAACTGATGGGAGCTACATAAGAGAATTTAAACTCCTCTAGCACTAGTCACATTAAAAAGGTAAAAAGATGAAACTGATTCTGAAATGTATTTTATTTAACCCAGTACATTAAAACATCACCATTTCCACACGTAATCAAGACCAAAAACGATGGAGGTGTTTTACATTCTTTTTCTCTTGGGCACCAAGTCTTTGAAATCCAGGGTTCCTTTTATACTTCTAACGCCCCTCAATTTGGAAGCTGCATTTTCAACAGGAAGACTTGATCTGTGTTTGGGCTTCACCAAAACTTACTGTTGGGAAGAAGCAGATTTGCATACTCAAGATGTTCTGGGCGTACTTTAAACCTTCCAATAACTGAATCAGGTATCGGTTTTGAAATTTAACTTAATGCAAATTAAACATTTTGTCCCTCTGCCCCGTGAGCCGCCTTCGCTCAGCCCCTGTGTGGCTGGCGGCTACCCCATCAGAAAGCACATGCCTGGAACACTCCCCCTTTTGTTCTCCTTCTTTACTTGGTATCTCCTTTCCTGCCAACATCTACAACTGGATTTTTTTTTTTAAAGGAATATGGGAGAAGTGAGATTTTTAAAAAATAATAATTCTATGGCTCGGGCTTTGATTATAACATCCAGCCGAGTTCTGGAGGCCGCTGGGGCACGTTAGTGGCTGTCCCAAGGCCTGTGGCTTATTTTTTCAATATTCGGCAGAGTCTATTTGATGCTCTGTATGTGCAATTTGTTTACCTTTCAACCTAGGGGCAGTCAGTTGCCCTAATCAGGAGTCCCCACGCCTGGGGTGGCTGGGCGGCATTACATGGACAGGCCACAGTCCAGAGACAGCTCTGACACCTGAGGCTTTCCTAATTAGCAAACTGAAGGCCAGAGATGGGTTTTTATTGGTAAAATTGGTGGCCCATGACCTTGTATGCTCTTTGTTAGAAACAGGCTCCCAGTGGTCAGACGGAGGAAGGAACTGCCTGAGGGTCAGCCGAAGTACTGGGGAGCCCCTCCCTTGTGCTCCCCAGGAGGGACCTGTGTCCAGTCTTGGTTTGGATCTCTGCCATCTGATGCCATCTCTGGGAGTAACTCCAGATGCCCCCGTGACCTTGTCCTGGCTGCCGTGAGTGAGCCCTTTCTACCAGGTGACAGCTGGAGCCCTTAAAGGACAGAGAGCCTGGGCTTGATCAAACCTACAGGACAGGCTGAATGAGGCTTGGGACCCCTTTGCTATTGAAGGCATGTTTACTGGAAGTCTGCATGGGGGTAGAATTTATCTGAGACTCGCTTTCCTTATACCCAGGCAGGGAGGTGCTGGAGCAGTTTCCCCCACCGGCCCCAAACGTCTTTACTGGCTCCTGTTACATTTCAAAGAGAACCCAAGGGCCATGTGTGACCAAACTGGCTTAACTCAGTTCAAGATAAACCCTCTAGCTGCTGGATCATTTGGCGGTCCCAGTGGGGAGAACCCCGAGGGAGGGATGGGATGCCTGGGGCAGCGGGTGGCAGGGGTGGGAGACAGAGGTGCTTTAAGAAGTTTCAAGGTACAGGGCGCCTGGGTGGCTCAGTTGGTTAAGCGACTGCCTTCGGCTCAGGTCATGATCCTGGAGTCCCGGGATCGAGTCCCACATCGGGCTCCCTGCTCAGCAGGGAGTCTGCTTCTCCCTCTGACTCTCCTCCCTCTCATGCTATCTCTCATTCTCTCTCTCTCAAATAAATAAATAAAATCCTTAAAAAAAAAAATAAAAAAAAAAAGAAGTTTCAAGGTACAACTATTTGCCAAATGAGAGAAGTTGCCTCACTATTTTAACAACTGTCTGGCTCTCCTGGAACTTATCAGATAATTATCAGTTCTCACCAGGGACAGCATGTGTGTACCTGCATTGTGTCTTTAGGATTTGGACTGCGTGCCTTTCACTGTGTGGTGGCCAGCCTCCAAGATGGCACCAATGGTTCATATCTCCTGGTATTCACACCCTTGGATTGTCCTCTCCAACAGTGGATGGACTTTGCAATGGTCAACTCAGCGGCCATGATGAAATACCATAGACTGGAGCAGCTTAAGCAATGGAATGATATTCCTTACAGCCTGGAGGCTAGGGGTCCAAGATCAAGATGCCACCAGGGTTGGTTTCTCCTGAGGCCTCTCTTCGTGGCTTGTAGATGGCTCCTTTCTTTCTGCATCTTCACATGGCCTTTCCTCCATGTGTAGGCATCCCTGGTCAGTCTGTCTGTCTGTCTTTCTCTTCTTATAAGGATCCCTGTGATGTGGTGGCAGGAAGTCTTGTAACACATTGCCTGTGGTGATGTGGAAAGTAGAAAATGTTCCTAACGAACTGGGTGATGGAGCCCAAGCAGAGTACCACCTGACTCCCTTCTGGCACTTACTGTGAATGCGGGAGGGGACAGAAGCTAACGGAAGGACTGTTGAACCACAAGGAGCTGGGACTCAATTGGCCTTGAAGATCCCCTGCCTCTCCACATGGCAAAAGAAATGCAAGACATAGGTTCTGGGCAAAGGTCAAATCCAGGGCACTCTCAGGAAAACATTCTCCAAAGATGAAGCTGAGTGTAAGACTGTAATATCCTTTGTCAAGAATGCAGAACAATCTGAGCCAGTGTCTCAGAGAATGATCTGGGCAAAGCCTGGGGCTTCTAAGAAGTGTCGTCCCTCCCACTCTTGGCAGAAGCCCAGGGCAGAGGAGGGCTTGTGTCAAAGGAATATGTGGGCATGGCTTTTGCCTAGTAGGGTGAACCCCAATAAGGAACACTACCGATGTGGAATGAGGAAGGCAGAGACCCACAAAAGCAAAAGAAGCCAATGAACCCCACACATCTATAGGCAGGTAGCTGACTATAAAACTATGCAGTTGAAAACATGTGATACCCTTCATGGAAAAGGTAGGAGGACTCAGAGGGCTGGTCCAAGGAACCAGGGGACAGAGGCGAGAGCCATGGAGGGTCATTTCTGGGCAAGAATAGGTCTAAGTCTTAATCAGGGAACTTCCAACATTTTCCTGGCTGGATTTCAGAATTGCTTTGGGCCAAGGACTCCTGTGCGTTTGTTTTTCCCTTTTGAACAGAAGGCGTGTCCACAGCAGTATGCTATGTCTGTCCCACCAGGGTATGTGGGGTGTGTGAGGGACTGATGACCCGTCTCTTTAGTTCAAAGGTCTTCAGATTGCTGGAAATGGTACTTGAGAAGCTGAACTTAAGGAACTACACCTAGTGAACCCCATCTGTACCTGGACTTGATTTAGATGATTAGATTCTGGAATTTAGGCTGATGCTGGAATGGGGTCAGACTTTGGGGGAACTTGGGAGAGGGTGAGGGAGTGGTACAAGTGAGGCGGGGGGTGAATCCTTGAGGACCAAAAGGCAGACTGTGGTAGCCAGCCTCTAAGATAGGGCTGCCAATAACACTTGCCTCCTGGTGTTCAGGTCCATGGGCTGTCTTCTCCCAACCTGGACAGAGCTGACTTGTGTAATGACAGAGTAGCTTCAGAGGCTTGTCCTAAGAGATGCTCTAGTTTCCATCTTGCTTTCTTGGATCACTTGCTCAGGAAGAGCCATCTGCTATTCCATGAGGATTCTCCAGCAACTCTCTGGATAGGTCCCTATGGTGAGGACGTGGGGCCTCCTGCCAACAGCCACGTGAGCGCACCATCTTGGAAGCAGATTCTCCAGCCCCCGTCAAGCCTTCAGAAGACTGCAGTCCTGGCCAACAGCTTACCTGCAACTTATAAGTGACCCTGAGCCACCCTGCTAAGCTGCTCCCAAATTCCTGACCCACCGAAACTGTATCAGATAATACATGTTTGGGGTTTTTTTTGTGTGTGTGTGTGTGTGTGTGTGTGTGTGTTTGCTTTAGGCCACTAAATTTTGGGAGAATTTGTTATGCAGCAATTGATAACTTATATATGTTGCATGTTAATTTTACATCAAAAAGACAAAAACTGTTGAACTGTGGTTACTGTTACATATATTAACATATTAAGGGGGAGGACTACAGATGTGTGCAATTTATTTTGAAACATATCAAAAAAATAAGATGGGTTAATGAATGGGTAGAAGGCTGGTTAGACAGATATGCAATAGAGTATAGCAAGATGGTTTTTTAAAACTATTTTATTTATTTATTTGACAGAGATAGAGGCAGCCAAAGAGGGAACACAAGCAGGGGGAGCGGGAGAGGGAGAAGCAGGCTTCCCGCCGAGCAGGGTGCCCAATGTGGGGCTCGATCCCATGACCCTTGGATCATGAAATGAGCCGAAGGCAGGTGCTTAATGACTGAGCCACCCAGGTGCCCCGAATACAGCAAAATGTTAATGATGCAGTTAGGTAGGATGTTCTCTGTCAAATTCTTTTTACTTTGCTGTGTCTGAAAATTTTCATATTTATAAAATACAGGGGGGAAATGGCTGAGTAGTTTCATTTGCTGTTGATGGCACCTAAGGGTTCCTCTGATGATGAAGATGATATAACTGCATTCCATTTACTCCTCTGTTTGTACATTTCACAACAATGGCTGAGGGAGGTGATTAGGTAAACAGTTCTGAGTGACACCAGTGGAGGATGTGAAGCCACAGAGACACCTGGGGAACTCCAAGGGGTCTGGGGCTGGATGCAGAGGACAGAGAACGGGATCTTCACATCACAGGCATGGAGGAAACCGGAATCATGCCAGGGACTAAATCAAACCTGCTGGTGAGGCCAGGAGGACAGCGACAGACAGGAAGTCCCCTCCCCAAATGCCACGAGACCCTCCGGGGAAGGAGGTGAAGGAAGGAAACCAGGAAGGCTGGTCCCCAGGGTGACCGGGCTGTGAGTGAGTGACAGCGACAGTGACTGAGATAACCAGCCTTAAATGTGACCGAAAAATGTTAGATTGGACTACATTGATTATGTCACATCTGGGAGGTAATTTTCCTCCATAAGCCTCAGCCTCCTCTCACCTGTAAAATGATAATAAAATATTTAAAAACCTCCTAAGGCTGTTGTGGCCAAGGGGGATTTCAGGTGCCAATATTTCTGCACATGTGAGTCAAAGCTGTAAGTTTACAGTCCTGCTACACATTCATATATAAGCACACACACACACTGACACACACCCACATCCACACACTCGCCACAGGGACACTGATGGGTGCCAATGTGCAGAGCACGAAGTCTGAAGGGATATGCCCCAAAAAGTCAACAGGGGATATTGGGTGATGAGGGTGACAAATGGTCTTTAACTATTTTCTTACGTTCTCTTTATCCCTGATTTTTTTTTTTTAAGTAGGCTCCACCCTGGACTTTTGCCACGTGGGGCTTGAACCCACCACCCTGAGATCAAGACCTGAGCTGAGAGCTCAACCGACGGAACCACCCAGGCAACCCTAACCCCGATTTCCTCACAATTAAATGCATTCTACTTTTAGAATTGGAGAAAATAAGCAAAAATCAAGACCCACTCTTGTGGCTCTAAGCCCATCCCCAAAGCCACCAGGGGAAGCACGCATGAATACCTTGCTTGATGATGGGAGGCCTGTGAGTGCCATCCACTACAAAGGAGAACATCTTCCCACCAGCACTCACAGGCCGCTTGTGGGAGGCAGGCGGGACCATGGTGGGTCTGGGAAACCCCTGGGACCAGCTCCTCTGCACTGGTGGTGGCCAGATGCCTGGGCGGAAGGGCATCTGTGGTGGTGAGGGTGACTGTTTCGACTGCTGTGTGGCTCGAGGTGGCTGTGGTCTTGGCCAAGGTACCGAACCACTCATCCATGGGAAGGAGACCTGCAGGGGCAGACAAGAGGGTCAGAGGCAGTTCTGATCTGCCGGGGGGTGGTCTCCACTCTTGTCCCAGCCCTATAATTGCTGCCCTAGGGCTCACCTTGTAAGTCTCTTCCCCCAGGAAGCCCTCCCAGACTCTCCCCAAGTTTGGGATGGCGGTCCCTACCATGGGTCACATTGCACACTACCGTACCACCATTAATTGGGGGCAGCCTTCATGCCAGGCATCCTGGCAAGAGGTTCACGTGCACTGCCCTATTTAATACACCCAACACTCTTCTGTCACGAGACTGAGGCTGAGCAAGACCTCTTGACTTTCCAAGATCACAGATTTGCCGGTGAACCTCTGAGCTGGCAGAATGTCACCTCTAAAAGAAGAGGGCTTTTTATCTATCTTGCTCATCCCTGTATCCTCAGCACCTAGAATAAGTGCCTGGCACACACAGAGCAGGCCCTCGAATACTGGGTGAAAGAATGAGTGAACAGATCACTGAGATTCACACCCAGCTTTCTAGGACCCCCAGCCCGCTTTCTTTCCATCCACACTGCCCATCTCTTGGGCACTTCTACGCCATCTGTCCTCCGAAGCCGAGAGCTCTGGGGGATGACAGGAATCCCAACTGTCTCATTAACCTTTGAACCTCAATGTCTACCACACCTGATTCTTGGGAGATGCTCTGTAAATATCTACCAAGGGAATGTTTCAGCATCTGACCCGTAGAAGATGTCTGCAGCCACTGTTATCGGGAAGCAAGCCCAACTCCATCTAACCTCGGACAAGCACATAGAGGGGCTGACACCTGGCTTGTGCCTGGGTTTAATGCCTCAGTGGTGGCTTCTCCCTGTGTCTAGAGGTTAAACAATGACACTGGGGCAGGCTGTCATTTATTGCTCTTTCCTTATCCATTCCTCACAATAGCCCTTCAGGTCTCCTGATTCCTACTTTCCAAACTGAGGCTTGGTGAGGTTAAGGAATTTACTCAGGCTCAGGTTGTGGTGGGGAAGGAACTGGGATGGAGGTCTGATGACCCCTGTCTCTGTTGCTGTCTCTCAACCCTCACTCCCTTCTCTTGGCAGAAAAAACACACTAAGTTCAAATGTTTGTCAGGACCTATGTAGGGCCACACATCTATTCCCCTTAGCTCACATTTCTCCTTCTGTAGACTGGAGAGAATATGAGTTCAGAGGCACACAGAGAGAAACAGATTCTTCCAAAATATGAGCACCAGCTTGCAGAGCTTCAGTTGGATTTTACTCAACAGGAAGGCTCTCCGGCTCACTCAGGCCCCTGAACCAAGCTTTTAGCTCCAGTCTTTTCCCAGCAAGTCAAGGATCCTGTGCGTTCCCTCTGAAGACTCTTTCTTGGAGCCGGTGAGAACAGTGTTCGGGGGGAAATCAAGCTCCAAGCTCCAACTGCCTGGAGACATCTGGCCCAGCATTCCTAATGTTACTGGCCCACTTTACATCTACTTCTGGAACGGACTTGGCAGGGTGCCGGGAATCTGTTACCTTCTGCGCAGTTTCGAATTTCTCTCCACTGTCAACACCTTAGTCTCTCCATCTGTGCCTTCCTCCTGTCCTCACTCTCCGCGGCCGAGGTGTCCTGCTCCTGCCCTGACTTCTCCATCCACCCTGTCCCTTCCCTTCCCCTCCTCTTGCCTCAGTCACTCCTAGAACTTCTCCCGCCAGTTTAATAAATATTTATTGAACGAATGGGCCGAAGGTGACAAAGGGTAAATTCTAGTGTGGTTTACCCCCAGCCTGCTGGAGAGCAAATCTAGAGGTTACTGGCAGGGGCGGGGGAACTCCCTCTCGTGCTGGGGTCCTCAGGTAACCTGCTCACCGCTAACCAACCGCAAGGATGCTAGCAGGAGTGAACACACCGGGGGTCTCCAGTGCTCCACTTCCGGGGCGCTCAGGCCAGAACCCACTCGGGTCTTTTGGGAGATTCCGGGGGAATCCCCCACCCAATAGCCGAGCTCCTTGTTGTGGGTGGGGCTACACACGCAGCCAATCACATCCCCTGGCCATCGTGATTGGTCCAGTAGTGGGGCATGTGATCCAATCGGAGGACCCGTGGGATCCGTGGCTGGACACCAGGATCTGGAAGGACCTCCCAGACTCGAGAATGTAGCCCCCCCCATGAGGGAGTGGGGCCCAGGCGCCGAGAGATGGAAGCTGTTGCTGTATTAATTTGGTAAATCACACATAACATAAAATTTGCCATCTTAAACATTTTTAAGTGCAGGGTTCAGGAGTGTTAAGGCCACTCACATTGCTGGGAAGACAGATCTTCAGAAAGTTTCCATCTTGCAAAACTGAAACGCTGTCCCCATGAAATAACACCTCCCCTTTTCCCCTCCCCCCAGCCCCTGGCACCCACCATTCCACTTTCTGTCTCTATGAATTTGACTCTCTAGGTACCTCAGGTAAGTGGAATCACACAGCATTTGTCTTTTGGTGACTGGCTTATTTCACTGAGCAGCGGGTCCTCAAGGTTCATCCTTGTAGCAGGTGTCAGAATCCCCTTCCTTTTTGTATACATCACATTTTGTTTATCCATTCAGTGTCAGAGGGCACTTGGGTTGTTTCCACTCTGACTATCGTGACCATGCTGCTGTGAACGTGGACGTGCACGCGGGGAAGCTCGCTTTGAGCCCTGGCTTGGGTGCCCTGAGCTGCTCAGCCCCATGAAGCTAGCTAGAGCAGCACAGAGCCCTAACCGTAGGGTGTCTAAACGGGGAGGAACCAGAGACTCGTGACTGCTGCAAAGACTCCAATCGGCTTTCTGGGTTCAAAAATAAAACTATAAAGCTTTTTGTTTTCTTTCTCAAGCTTGTTGATTGTGGATGGCTTTAGTTGGAAGGTTAAAGTTGATTTTTTCTGGTTTGCCTGCTTGCTCTATAATAGGCAAGGTCAAGGTTTTCTCAGAAATGGCTGCCGGTAACTATAAGGAAATAGGCAGGGGTAAAGCAAACACAAAAAGACTCACATTAAAAAGCTGGTTCTGGGCTGTGCTCACATTAGAATGTACACAGAGCTTGGGGTCAAGGTCAGTTATCAACAAGTCTGTTTTTAGAAACTTTAGTTTAAAAATACATGCTAATGCTTTCTCTTGTTCTGCCCCCCCCCATTCTCTGACCATATGGCATGTTGCATGTTTTTTTGTTTTGTTTTTGAGGGAGCATATGTGATGTTCCTGATTTCTTCCACACTCTCTCTAAAATAGCAGGTTGTCAACCACCTGGATTAACCATGACACACCCACTGCTGAATTTATATCAGCTTGAACAAACACCTGGCAATGATTTACTCAAGAAAACATAATCCATTTTTTTTCAGATTATCTACTTGTTCTTTGTGTTATCTTTCCAATATTGCTTTTAGCCCTGTAAAAGGTGCAGGCTGAATGGGACACTCTAAAGTAATCAAGGTAGTTTGGATACAGGGTGCCTACAGGACACGCACATTCTGCCAGGAAGCCCTGGAAGCTGGGTAGAAAGTGAAATAGACCTTGCCCTTAGAGAGGCCGTCACAAGCTCTGTTGTTTGTAATTGCCGATACTTCTATGGCCATGAGCCACCATGTCGAGAAGGCACACATGTGCCGGAGACTGTGCTGTGCACTGAACATATGTGTTCTCATCTGATCGCCAGGATAATCTCGGAGGTGGGGAGGCATTTTTAGCCCCATGCTGTGGATTAAGAAACTGAAGCTCAGAGAGGTTAAGTGACTTGCCCAAGGTCCCACAGCCAGGAAGCAGTGATGCAGTTTGATTCTAACACCATGCTCTCAGAGCTTTGAGGTTATTCAAAGTCATGATTTTATCCCTGCTTTCTATACCCACGAAAAAGTCTTAAATGATCGGTTAGTGAGGAATAGGAGATTTTCTGAGTTATAAGAAAGAAGGTAAAAAAGAAACGGTGCGAAGAACCACATGATGTTGCAAGGGGTACTTGGAAACAGGATTTTCTAGGAACACTGACAACTCTTTTATGGAAGTATTATTCATATGGCACACGCTGGATGTGACTCAGAGGACACCAGCCTCCACGCAAGCAGGACGGGGGATGTCCTCTGTACCAGAGATGTGCTGGAGCCAGCCGCTACCAGCTCATGAGAGCCAGTTGCTGAATGCCCAGGAATTTCTTGAGCTGGTTGAGAGACACAGCCATTAATAAAAATCAAATTACATAAACATATAATTAAATGATATTAGAAACAAAGGTAACAGATAGTTAAAACTCACTCTTCCTCATTATTTTACTATATTTTATTATTATCCATGCTCTTGAGGTTATTTAACTCTACATAGGTGTGCGTTACCACTCGTCTCTCTGCATCTCTGTATTCAGTGAGGTCTCACTGGTCGCTTGACATTGGCCTTGATGGAAGTATTTATACCACAGAAATCAGGACATACTGTAAATCAGAGCTTGATCTTTTTTGTTTTGCTGACCGTCTACACTTAAGGAGGTTCTGGTGAAAATGTTAACAATGTAAATTATATAAAAGCATGTTATGTCTAGAGCCATTAAATTATGAGTAGCACGTAAAATTGGTGAAATAGTTCTTGAGGAAGTATTAAAAAACTATTATCTGGTACAGCAAAGAGGTCATTGATAAACACGTGAAGTTCCAACATACATCTTTCTTGTTTCACTTTTGTCTTACTCGTGGATGCAAACAAAGATATCCACCCACGTTCAGGTTGGGAACACACTCTCTTGTCAGTCGTGAAGGTAAGTTGGCTGTGGGTGTGAGCATTCAGCCTGTCAGTGAAAGCGCTCTGTGAGGGTCGATTGGCTATATGCAACTTACGATAAAGAGCAGTGTATATTTTATTATTATTTGTAGAGAATGTGTTACACATTCTCTCCATCAGTAAGCCTTACGCTCTACGTGCATACTTTACTTTTTCCAGAGAGCTGGCTGGTAAACATTTTCCAGTGGAGCATGGCTGTGCCCAGCACCCTGAACTGTGCCTGGGACGTGCTGCGGGTGTCGGCTGGCTGAACTGAATGGGACAACTGGCAGACAGAGCACAAGTAAAGAGGCCTTTGGCTGATTCTGGAGGTGGGGTGGGGAAAATACACCACAAGCCTGGCTCATCTTATAATAGTGGAAAGTAAGGAGGTCCTCCAAAGCCAAGGGTGGAGACCTGTCAAGGGACATGGCAACCAACCTCAAATTGCTCCCAGTGGCCGAGGCTGGAGTTATTTGAGCAGCAAGACAGATAACGTAGTATTAGATCATAACCCAAAGTATACATGGAATATACACAAGTTCATACTGATATAAATACATGATTCAGGAAATACGTAAACAGGGAAGGAGAGACAATCTTCCTTAGAGAAGAATTTAGTATATGTAGATAGGCCCCCCTCCAGGAGGTAGAGCTTGATTCCCACTGTCTGCTCCTTCCTCCCCTCTCCTTTGGGGTGGGTTATACACATGACCTGCTTCCAAAGACTAGAGTACGGGAGGGGAAAAGTAGTAACTTTCTAGTGGAGAAACCTGGCAAAGACCAGCTTAGCCAAGTGAAGAAGTTAACATCCCCAGGGATGTGATGTGGGTATTGGGTCCCCCCTAATATGTGACAAGGACACTTCACCTTTGTGGCATGTTTTCTGAAAACCATAACCCCAGTCTAATAAGAGAAGAGGATCAGGCAAATCAGATATGAACACAATGCAATCCAATCAGGTATCCTGGAGAATGACCCCTGGTCAGTACTCCTCAAGACTACTGAGGTCATGGAAGACAGACCAAGAAATTGTCCCAGACCAGAGGAGGTTAAGAAGACATAGTGATGAAAGGCAGCATGGTGCCCTGTGTTAGGTCATAGAGCCTGAAGTTCAGTTAATAATCATGGACCAATGTTGGTGTCTTGGTTTGGAAAACTCTACCATGGTAATGTAAAATGCTTAAAATGGGGGAAATGGAGGGAGAGGTATACAAGAACTCTCTGTACTATCATTACAACTTTTATGTAAATCTATAAATTATTCCAAAATGAAAATGTCATTTCCTGCGGGGGGGCGGAGAAAGGCTTTGAGTTACCAGGAGAAAACCCTACAAAACCCTTATGCAACTACTAATGTAGCTTACTCATGGGAGAGTTCTCTGGGACTGCTTCCAGGCCCAGAAGTTTACTAAATAAAGTTTACTAAACTTTACTCTTGTAGCTACACAACTGTAATGACTGGAAGGGGTGAAGGTGGAAAACAGTCACACTGACCATGACCACAGCAAGGAGGCTCAACTGGATAGACTAGAAAACACAGACGTTAGCGCCAACAGCCAGCAGGGGGCACTATTTGGCACCAGGGCCAACAGCCTTCCCTACTTCAGCAGCTCCTGGGGTGTTGCACTAATTCCAAGTGGGGTAATAATTCTAAGTTCCCCAGAAAAGGAGAAAAGTCTTGTGTCCAAGACTTTCAATATGAGAAATCAGGATTATGCAGTTGGAACAGGGACCTGACACATTATATATAATTTTTGGAGCTTCAGAAAGGCGGTCTGTTTGAGGGGTTCATAAGAATCATTCATTTGGATTTTTACCAGCTGGGTTCAAAAGGAGATCTGGCCCATTGAATTTCTCCATTGTCTGTAAGTCTTCTAGCCTAGAGTTTTCCCTTTCCTTTCTTTCTTTCTTTTTTTTTTTTAAAGATTTTATTTATTTGAGAGAGAAAAGGAAAGCAGGGGAGGGGGGGAAGCAGAGGGACAAGCAGACTCCCCACTGAGCAGGGAGCCTGACATGAGGCTCAATCCAGGACCCTGAGATCATGACCTGAGCTGAAGGCAGATGCTTAACTGACTGAGCCACCCAGGCGCCTCCAGTTTTCCCTTTCACCTTCTAACTAGCTTCCTGGTCAGTCCACAAAATGGGAAATAGAGTCTAATGAGAAAAGACCCAGATTTTTGCAAATAGCCTCTTCTACCTCTACATGAGGTCTATTTCAGGTCAGTCTTGCCAGATTGAGAGACTTCCTTAACACTAAGTTAAGAAAAGAGAAGCAGCAAGGTGGTTCTAGTGTGATCATAGAGTGAGCTTCCAGAGGACACCATAAGCAGCCACGGTCGGTCTCTTGGTTCCTGGGCTGGGTTGTTTCGCCTGGATGCTAAGGCTTCACCTGCGCTCTTCCCTCTGCATCCCCACCCTGCCCTCTGATGTCATCTGGGTGGCCGGTAGACATCTGATGACAACACAGACCTCAAGAGTCCTTTTGTGTGAGTTTTTGCTGAGGACACCTCCTGAGGCGTGTGCTGCCCAGGCCCTACACGCCACTGGCCTCAGAAAATCTCCTCTGACAAGAAACACTTGGCCTCAGGGCGCCTCATCACATCAGCAGGTCCCCACAGGATTCATAAAAGCACACCTATGAGATCAGGTTGGGGATGACAAAGCTTGCCTTGCAAGAGGTTTGTTCTGAAGAGCTCTCTGGTCCATTTGGTCACTGGTCCCTCAAGCCTGGGGACAGGTAAAGCCACATCTTCCCAAGCATGGAATCTATGCAAAGGTGCCATGAAATGGAAATGCCACCCTTCTCCAGGATGGACCAATAAGCTTCTCATAACACCCATTCACCAGAGGGGAGGAACGAGCTACTCTGCTTCCTTGGGGATCGGCTTGGGGCTTTTCCAATGGAAAAGTGGATTGTTTCTCATTTTCTTCCCTCTTCCCCCAAATTCCTACTCTCAATCCTGTTAGGAAGGTTTAGTTGAGGCAGGGGGAATACTTCCTAATGTCACGGACATCTGGAGTTTGTTTGTTTGTTTGTTTTGCCTACCCTGCATCCATTTCTCCATCTTCTGGATGGGTACCTTAATTTTTGTGGAGCAGACAGCCTACCCCCCGCCCCACACTTTTGGTCCATGTAATTCTGGTGGGGCTGATCCCTTCCGCTCCAGGGAAGAGACCATGACCCAGGCCTGGCAATCAGAGCCTTCCTTGTCCCTGGCCTCAGTGACTGGTTCAGGGATAGGCATGTGGTCCAAGTCAAGCTAATTAAGACATTTCTACTTTTCTTGGAACTGCTAAATTTAGAGGGTGCTGGGGATGCTGGCCGCCACCTCACTACAGGTGAGGCAAGGGACTGCCTGAGATTGTGAAGCTAGATGAAAAAGACAGATTCCTGACCATTGTTTGGGCACCTGGATCCAGCTGAGCCTGAAGTTGGTACTTTTGGTCTTTTCAGTTACATGAGCTCCTCCCGCCCCCCACCCCCCAACTTAGGCTAGTTTGAGTTGGGTTTCTGACACTTGCAAACAATAAAATTTCCTGGAAAATATGCTTATTGAGACTTCAGCACAAGTATCAGGATGTCGTCAGAATGAGAGGTGTTATGCAGGTTATGATATACTCAAATACAACCCACCAGACTGTAAACAGGCACCACATTTATCTTTAAACTTGTGAAAATAAAGCAGTGGCCCAGAGAAGAAGTGATTTAAGACCAAGGAACCAACCATAAGACGAGTAGTGAAACATCACATAGAGAAACTCTGAAAAATAAACAGTTCTCTAGCTACAGCGGACTTCAGACTACAAATCCCAAATATCTTTTCGAAAGTTATACCAGGAACAACATTCCAAGTTTTAAAAGAAAACTTTCCAATTGAAGAAACAGTAAAATGTATAATATGCATCTGTTGTGTATATTATATATTAACGTCTAGGATATCTATCAGATATGTCTCAATGTGATTATATTATGACATGTGCAAATGCATACATATCATGTATCTGTATATTTAGAACCACATATTTCCAGATTTTTCAAAAAAGATGTGGTGAAAAGACTGTTCAAATCTATTTTTTCAGCTTGCCTATTTTTTTTCTTATTCCTCAGTTAACCAAGTAAAAGCAATTAAGCAGCACAGTTTCTGGAACTCGGGAGGGCTCGAGCTGGGCTAGCTCCTTCTCCCCGTCCTCACCACCATTTTCAGCTCTTCTTTCGGAAAATTAAGTAAAAGAGGAGAGTCGGTGGAGCATGGGGTTATAAACAGAGGCTGGTCAATGTTTCCCGTAGAGCCAGACAGTAGATGTTTCCAGCTTTGTGTGCCGTATGCTCTGCCCAGCTAATTCTGCCGCCATAGCAGGACAGCAGACTTAGCCACACCGACGTGAACAGGATGGCTGGTTTCCCATAAAACTTTATTTACAGAAACAAGTGATGGCCTGGATTTGGCCTGTGGGCTGTAGTTTGCCAATCTCTGGTTAGGAGCGTGGGATTCAGCATTACACAGAATCAGGTGCTGCTCCCTCTTTGTCCCTGACCATATGTGTGACCCTGACGAATGTGTTCCCTTTGTGCCTCATCTGAAAAATCAGGATGGTCACAGCTACTTCTTAGTTGGTGAGAAGTGAATGAGATAGTGCATATACCACGCTTAGAGTACTTCCTGGTACATAGTACGTGCACACTGAATATAGTCATCAGACATTATCATCCGCAGCAAAGAGGAAAAAGAAA
The DNA here is from genome assembly GCF_003265705.2 of Callorhinus ursinus. NCBI lineage: Eukaryota > Metazoa > Chordata > Mammalia > Carnivora > Otariidae > Callorhinus > Callorhinus ursinus. The sequence continues at coordinate 25,903,577 of NW_027397080.1, forward strand.
GGGCGTGGCTGGATTTGCCCAGGAGCTGCAGCAATATCCAGGTAAAAAGTTAGTGGAGGCAAATAAGGGAGCCAATAAGTGCAATTGCATTTTCTTCTGCTATTGATGAATTTCGTTTTTACTGCCATGATATATCCTCCCCATCAGCAGGTGCAATTACAGGCTGGCCTGGGGCCCCCAGGACATACCTTGACCGCCCTGCAGTGAAGGACCTGCCTGAGCTTTTGCAGCACCATGGGGCTCCAGGTGCCCCGCTGTTAGGAAAGGCCTCTAGACCCGTAGGGACTCAGGAGAGCAGCCTTTCAATCCCAGTGCTGGCTGTAACCAATACATAACCTTGAGGAAGTCGCAGGAAATCTTTGAGCACCATTTACACAATGATAGGGTGGTCCCAGTGACCTCTACAGAAATTCTGAAGGGAGAAGGGGAACCTGTGATTAATGAGTATCTCCTTGGAAGAAACTGGAAACAAAAGCTTTAGAGAGATGACATAAGTTGTAGCTGGAATTTGAACTTGGGTCTATCGAACTCCAAAGTGCTTGCTTTCTTCACTGTATCTGCAGAACTTCCCCATCACAGCGGCAAGCAGCAAGGGGTGCAGGGCTGATAGAGGTGCTCTTTGTGTCAGGTAGGATGTCATGACGTTGCAGGAAGGATGAAGGAGGTATCCAGGTCACATGGGACAGTGTGGCTGGACTGGGAACAGGGCCGAGCAGCTAAAGGGAAGGGTAGTCATGTTTACCATTGTGGGGCCCCCCACTGGCCCCTGTGGGCAAGGGTAGCCCAGAGCCCGATCTGGGGTGGTTGCTGATGGGGCCATGCACGGGGCGAGGAAAACCGCTGCCAAGGGCTGTCAATCCATTCATGAAACAACTGTACATATCACTTGGGGCGTCTGGCTTCCTTTCTTCCTTCTGCACATTTCCCTTAGACTTGCCATATTTCAGAACAGAGAAAGACACGATTTATAGATTTGGGCAAGGTGGGTTTCCTTGCCCCTCTGCTTGATCAGAATACCACTACCATGAATAGGACAGCTTGTTTCCACACCTCCCTTCCCAGAGATCAGAAAGCACTCCAAAAGGCAACCACAGACAAAACCCACAGTATAGCAAGCACGTCCGGCTGTGTGACTTCAATTGCCCATGCCTCGTGCCGAAGCAGAGCCTCTGTTATTACTTAACTGCTTTTGGGGGGGCATTGCAAATGTCCCTGCAGCTCATGTCCTGCCTAGCTGGAGTGGGAGGGTGGCGCCCTCCACATGGACTCTGATGGGAATGGTGACTCTGGAGTTGTGCAACATGGCGGCCCTACATTAGACTTTGGCAAAAGAGCTATGATTTACAAAGCATGTTCCCGGACATATCCCTGGGGGCAGGTGCCAATGTATTTTGTCAACCAAGAGGGGTTTTGGGGGTATTTTTTCATCTTGGATGTTATCCCACAGGTAATTTATATGGACATGTATCCATCTGCTGGGTGGGGAGGTTTTGGGGGTCCTTCCTGTCCTGTCTAACTCCCAGAGGAGGCATCCTCGCTGCTAACATGCTTATTTGCTTGATTCTAAAGCTGAGAGTTACCATGACCTTGTCAGAGGGGCTGGACGCCAGGCCAAGCGATTTACATACATTACGCACTTGGTGCCACAGTAACTTCATGCGGTAGGGACCGGTAGTGCCCCGAGTTTACAGCAGTGGGAACCAAGCTGTGAGAGTGGGGTGACTTGTGCACGAGCCCACAGCATAAGTGCAGGACTGGGACTGCTCGAGGCAGCCTGACCAGGACACACACTCCCCCCACCGTGACATCTGCTAATACATGTGGCTCCCCGACCTCCCACCACCCTCCACCCCCCATCCCCAAGAAAAGGGGGTCACATCCCTTCTGATTGGCATGGTCACCACAAAGCCTGAAATAAATGTTTTCATTTGGGAACTCTTTGTCAGGAAGAGAATAGCTCTGATCATGCCCATCCCTTTTGATTCCTTCTTTCCTTCCTTCCTACCACCCTGCCTGCCTTCCGTCCGTCCTACCTTCCCTCCTTCCAGTCCATAAGGCTACCCTCACTCAGGCCCTGCAGAGGACCCCTCCATTACTAAGAGCTCAGAGGATGCTTGCATGAAAGTCTCTCAATCTAGGAATGCCCTGAGCAGAGAGCACTTTGCGGAGGATGGAGGAAGGGAGAGCCCGCGGTGAAAGGTGGCTCCCTGGGAAAAGCCCAGGCTGCTACAAGCACCCTGGGCACAGGCCTGCAGAACATTTGTGCAGCTGATTGCCGTCACTTGACGGAATGAAGCGGGACGCAAATGCTTATAGAAATAAGAATGAAAAAGATGTGTGTATATTCAAGTGCCCACAAAAGTGTGCTTTGCTCTCTTTGAAAACCAGTCGGGGATACTACCCTGGCTAGCATTAGATTAAATGGTTTTCTTCCCTCTGTTCCCCACAAGTGGGGACAGAGATGAATTCTGCATTGACCAGCTATGTGATGCTGGGGAAATCACTTAACTTCTCTGAGTTTTGGATTCTTTGTCTGTAAGATGGGGATCATGAGAGAACCCACCTCGTAGGTTGTTGTGAGTGTTAAATAAGGGAGAGCAGGCAAATTGCTTAGCACAGTGTCGTTCATATCCGGAACTCCTGCTACTCCACTGGTTTCTCTTTTTACCAAGGGTCCTCTCCTTCTGTAGTCAAGATTTGAGGTCGTCATCATTGTTTCTTATACTTATCTCATATCAGAAACACCTCGTAAAATGAAGTACCCCTTCCATACTTAGACACCTGTGTGCATGACATCCCTATTCACGACAGCCAGAAGGTGGGCACAGCCATCGATGGATCAACGGCTCAACGAAATGTGGTGTAGACCCACGACGGAATATTACTCAGCTCAAAAGCATCCCCTTACTCAAAAAGGAAGGGGATTCTGACACCTGCTACAACATGGACGCACCTCGAGGACATGATACTACGTAAGTGGAGCGAGACAGTCACAAAGGGACAAACACTGTTAGAGTCCACTTACGCGAGGTGCCCGGAGCGGTCAAATTCAGAGAGACAGAAAGAATGGTGGCTGGGGGCAGAAGGAGGAGGGAGTTTTTATTTAATGGGCACCGAGTTTCAGTTTGGGAAGATGAACAGAGTTCTGGAGACTGCCGTAGAACCATGCGAATGGAATGGCATGGAACTCTATACTTAAAAACAGTTACGATGGTGAATGTTTTCAGTATTTGGCCACAATCTTAAAATTGAAAATTAAAAACAAACAAAAAAACCTAAGTACCTCCTAGGTTGTTTTTTTTTTTTAAGATTTTATTTATTTATTTGACAGAGAGAGAGACACACAGCGAGAGAGAGAACACAAGCAGGGGGAGTGGGAGAGGGAGAAGCAGGCTTCCCGCTGAGCAGGGAGCCCGATGCGGGGCTCGATCCCAGGACCCTGGGATCATGACCTGAGCCAAAGGCGACGTTAAACTGACTGAGCCACCCAGGCGCCCCCCTCCAAGGTTTTTTGGGGAGTAACAGAAATGGATGGAAATATTCTGAAAGGTTGTGGTGATGTCTAAATCCGTAAACATACAAAAATGGGGGGCGCCTGCGTAGCTCAGTTGGTTAGGCGTCTGCCTTCTGCTCAGGTCATGATCTCGGGGTCCTGGGATCGAGCCCCACATCGGGCTTCTTGTTCAGCTCTCCCTCTTCCCCTGCTTGTGCTCTCTCTCTCTCTCAAATAAATAAATAAAATCTTTAAAAAAAACATACAAAAATGGGCTGAATCGCAGGCTTACAATGAATGAAGTTTATGTTATGTAAATTTTACTTTACATAATCAAAGCCCATCAGATTTTATCCTTTAAACATGTGTAGCTGATTGTACGTCAATCATATCTCCATTAAGCTGGTTTCTTACCTTTTTTTTTTTTTTTTTAAAGTGGGCTCTATGCCCAGCTTGGAGCCCAATGTGAGGCTTGAACTCACGACCCTGAGATCAAGAGTCAGACGCTTAACTGGCTAAGCCCTCCAGGCGCCCCTCCATAAAGCTATTTCTTAAAAAAGCAGCACAGTTTCCCATATACGAACGAACTCCTTGTAGTTTTTTCATACAATGCCCCCTTTTGATGGATATTTAAGTTTCAATTTTTGTGTCCCTATAAATAATATTTCCATAAATATCTTCATATGAAAAAAATGCAAACACTGTTTGTTGCCCTTTCCCCTGCTGGCAAGCCACAAAATGAGAATTTCCCAGGCAGTGGAGCCTGGGAACCTGTAATTTTGTTGAACATTCCAGAAACATTCTTATAATCAAACATATTTGAGAAACATTGACTCAAACTTCACAAACTTGGATTTACAGGCTTGGGGTTTGAAACTCCATTTTCTCTGGTTCAGAAAAAAAAAAATCTGTAAATGCTCTATACAAGGGATTCCATATTTAGGCTTCCCTTCTGTTGGGGGTACATCGGAATCACCCAGGAGCCTGTGAGAATGCATATACCCCAATGCAGGCCCCACTCCCAGGGAGGCTGTGTAGGGTCACCAGATTTAACATAAATAAATACGCAGATTAAAAAAATATATAAATGAAATATAGAGTATCCAATTAACTCTGAATTTCAGACAAATACTAAATAATTTTTTTAGCATAAGCGATCCCTTGCAATATTTGGGACATACTTATACTAAAAGATTATTTGTTGTTTCTCTGAAATTCAGATTTAACTGGGTGTCCTGTGTTTTTTCTGGCAACCTTTAGTACGAGCCTTGGGCCTGGATGAGGCCCAGGGATCTGCATTGTTGGTCTGCTCCCCACAGGGTTCTGATGTGGGTGTGTGTGGGGGGGAGGGCTCCTTATTATCCATGTTGAGAACTCTTGATCAGGTCAACATCTTCTGGGTCAGGAGCCCCCCTCAGTGCTGCCCCAGGACCCTGGTGTGTTCCATGAGCAAATATACTTTAATGGTCTAAGGAGGATAAGGCAGCTGAGCAGCAGCTGAAAAATCTGCCTGCCCCACATCTTCAAAGCCAAATGTGATGGATGTGGCATCATGGCCCATGCAGCCTGAGGGATGCCGTCCATCTTCCTGGGGTGCACAGTTAGGGCCGCCTGTGCGCTCAAAACCCCAGGAGTCTGTCTAGATCCTCTAAATTTGATTTATTTATACCCAGCCTTGTCCCAGAAAGGATTTTAAGCTTTGGAGGCCTCAGTCCATGTAGCGTTCTTGGGGGGCGGGGAGTAAGATAAAGATGCCATCTCTCTTGGACACACGTGACAGATATTAATTGTGTGCTCACCGTGAACGGGCACCATGCTAGTTTTACAATTATAATCATCTCTTTCCACCCTCAAGGTGAGCCTGCAAGGCCCCATTTTATAGAGGAAGAAACGGGAGGTTCTGGGGGGTCCAGAGGCTTGCTCAGGAGCGCATGAGAGTATGCGAGTGGCAGAGCTGGGATTCTGACCGAAGCCTGAGCCGCTAACCAGCCCCGCTCCCCCCCCCCCCCCGCCCCCCGGCCCCAGACTGCTTCCCCTGAGAACGGTGTGTTCCCTGGGACTGAGCTTTAATGGGGAAGTTTTGTATTGCATTTTGCTTAAACTGGGGCCATATTTTAGGTCAGGATCCCAAGGATGTTTCTGATCGGGGGTATGATAACAGGTGCCATGTGCTGAGTCTCCGCCGGAGGCGGACACTGACTTTCACACTTTACAGAGAGATATCTTCTCAATGCCGTGCAGCATCGGAAGCCTGAGACCCGGGCATATAAAGAACCCTGGCTGAGGTCACAAAGCGAAGAAGCTGCAGAGTGCTGATCTGCCTAAAAAGAAGCATCCATTTCTGAGTTTTCAAAAACACACGCCTGCTTTCCTCTTGCCCTAACCAAGCTTTGCATTTCCAGGAAAACGCTATGGTTCGGGGTTCGCCCCTGTGCAACTCTTACACGTCATTCCAGGAAATGCCCAGAAGAGGGCGCTAGGACGCACACCCCCACCAGGATCCGGCTGGATTGGTGTGAACCTTGCAAGGTCTGGTGGGTCATTGTCACTTGTGTGCACAGCATGAAATCCGGGTGGCACGCTCTGGACAAGCACCACCCTTTGGATGCACGGAAGACGACAGGACATGGCGCCTCTGGCCCCCTACCCTGCAAGGGCCTGGACTCACCGAGGGTGGATTTTCAATGACCAGTTCGTAGGTCAGCCCTCCAGACCCAAATCTCAGGATGTCTCCGGGTAGCAGCTTCACGGCCACATTCTGAATGTGGCACTCGTTGACGAAGGTACCGTTTCGGGAATTGAAGTCCTGGAGAACAAAGCTGTCCTCGCTCTCATTATATTCAATAAGTGCATGATGGTTGTCAATGTCAGCAGACTGAAATACAGAAGGAAGACAGCTGTAACTGGGGCCCCAACATCTACTAGTGAGCACTGGGTACCGGAAGGTGCTAAGTCCCTCGCCTGGCCAGCTGGTCACCACAACCCTCATTTAAAAATGATGACGCTTGGGCTCTGGGCTGGGCATGGAGCCTGCTTAAGATACTCTGCCTCTCCATCTGCCCCACCCCCACAACACTCTCTCCCTCAAAAAAAAAAAAAAATGATGATGCTCAGGGTCACAGAAGTTAAGTGACCTGGCCAAGGCCACATGCTTAGTGTGTGGTGGAGCTGGGGTATGCGCTCTCTGACTCCAGACCCAGAGCAGGCGCCCAAGTTGTGAGGTGGGGAATCAGGTGGCACAGAGGCAAAGGGAACTCGGGGGAGTTCCCCGAATGAGCTCCCCTGAATGAGCACATATTCTGGCCAGGGAGTTGGCCCCTCTCTCTCTCCCTGACCCCACATAGGTACGCTTTTGGTTGTCCAGAATGGCAGGACAGAAAGCAAAAATCACCCCAAACACAAACTAGAAAGATCAGTTGGCAAGTGACAACTGTCCACTTTCCTGCAAGGAAAATACCAAGTTTGTGGAATAAGGTACCTAGAGCTAAGGGAGGAGAGAGTTTCTAATGATTGTTGTTCATTAATTTTTTTATTCATTTTGAAAATAACATTTTTAAAATGTTACAGAAAATGAGAATTGGAGAAAAGCACAAAGAAGACATTATAATCACTTAGGCTCCCATCCCCCAGAGGCAGGCACTGTTTTAATACTGTGGCTCACTTCCTTCCAGTCTTCTGTTTATGCTTACAATCTTTTTAAAAAGTTCAAACAAAATTGAGATCACACCACATAACATACAGTTTTATAACTAGTTTTACAAAACCTTGGTGTACAATGAAGGTTTTCCCATGTGATTAGTTATTTCTGTTGCTTTTTAAAAGCTGCTCAGAATTTATCTCATCGGTGATGATCTGCTTTTCAATAGGGGGCCAGGTGTGACTACATTTCCAGAAAGAAAGTGACCCCAGCCCAGAGAGTGTGTCTGTGAGTTGGCAATGTGGGGCAGAAGTCTCCTCCGTAATTTCTCTTTGGTTAGAAGAGTGAGCAAAGTTTAGCACCCAGGAGGAAAGACTACATTCCCTGGGTCATGGGGCTCTGGACTGTGGCTGTAGGGCACACATGAAGTCTTTCTCTTTTCAGGACATTGTGCCTATTAGACCTCTACCCTGGCCTGAGACTTTGCAATTAGTTTCTAGATTTATCTTCTTGGAGTGCCTCATCTGACGTTCTTACAAAGAGTACTTGCACTTAGAAAAGTATAAAGTCCCATAATACAGTACAAAGTGTAAAGTCCCATAATACAATGATACCAATAGCCTATATTGATAATATAATAATAGCTTATATTATATAGCTTATATTGTTATACAGTAATATACTAACTTGTATTAATAGAATATATTAATTCAACATTACATGCCAGGAAATTTGCTAAGTGCTCCACTGCATTATCCCATTTCATCTACACAATAATCCAAAGGGATGTTTCTCTATTTTGTAGATAAGGAAACTGAGGCACAGAATGATTAAATTTGCCCAAGGTCACCCAGCTTGGCTAGCCTGGATTGTTTTCAGATTTGGCTGGTTCAAATGTCTGTGTTCTTACCTACCCACTTTGCAAATTTTTATCATACACTTGGGTACTCAGAATATTGAAACACAAAAAGAAAGCAGGAGGAACTATATTAATGTCAGATGGAACTGACTTCAGAGGAAGAAGTGTTACCGGGGTAAAGAGAGGCATTACATATGATGATAAAGGGGTCAATTCTCCAAGAAGACATAACAATCCTAATTGTATGTGCCTAAAGATAGAGCATCAGAATAGGTGAGGCAGAAAGTGATAGAAGTTTGAGGAGAAATAAACAAATCCATTATGATAGTTGGAGACTTCAACATCCCTGTATCAGTAATGGACAGATTCAGCAGGCAGAAAATTAGTAAGGATAAAGCTGAACTGAACACCACCATCAGTCAACTGCATCTAAATGACATGTATAGATTGCTTCACCAAGTAACAACAAAATGCACATTGTTCTCAAGCTCACATAGAACATTCGCCAAGATAGATCACACTCTGAGCCACAAAACATAACTCAACAAATTTAAAAGAACAGAAATCATACGAAGCATGCCCTCAGCCTATGATAGAATCAAACTAGGAATCAATAGCCAAAGAGAGTTGAAAATTCCAAAGTATTTGGAGATTAAACAACATGCTTCTAAACAGCATGTTGGTCAAGGAAGAAGTTGTAAGACAAAGAAAAAATTATCTAAATGAAATGGAAGTACATGCAAATGAAAATACAACTTATCAGAATTTGTGGGATGCAGGAAAGCAGTGCTGAGAAGGAAATTTATAGCATAGAATACAAATGTTAGAGAAGAAAGAGTTTAGAATCAATAATCTAAGCTTCCACCTTAGGAAATTAGAGAATGAAGAGCAATATAAGCCTAAGACAAGCAGAAGAAAAAATTAGGACAGAAATGAATGAAATAAAAAAAACCAGGAAAATAATAGAGAAAAATCAATGAAACAAAAAGTTGATTCTCTGAAGATTTTATTTATTTATTTGAGAGGGAGAGAATGAGAGATAGAGAGCACGAGAGGGAAGAGAGTCAGAGGGAGAAGCAGAGTCCCTGCTGAGCAGGGAGCCCGATGCGGGACTCGATCCCGGGACTCCAGGATCGTGACCTGAGCCGAAGGCAGTCGCTTAACCAACTGAGCCACCCAGGCGCCCAAAAGTCGATTCTTTGAAAAGATTGATCAAATTGGCAAGCCTCTAGGAAGCTAACCAAGAAAAAAAGAGAGAGGGTACAAATTACTAAAATCAGAAATGAAAGAGAGACCATCACTACTGATCCCATAAACATTAAAAGGATAATAAAGTAACCTTATAAATAATTCTATGCCCACAAATTTGATAACTTAGATGAAATTGACCACCTCCTTGAAAGATACAATGTATCAAAACTCATACAAGGAGAACTAAATGATCTGAATAGGCCCATATATATTAAAGAATTTGAATCAATAATTAATAGCCTTCCAAAACAGAAAGCACCAGGCCCAGATGGGTTCATTGGTGAATTCCAACAAACACTTAAGGAAAAAATGATACCAGTTTTCTACAACCTCTTCCAGAAAATAGAAACAGAAGGAACACTCCCTAACTCATTCTATGTGGACAAAACATTATTCTAATACCAAAATCAGACAAAGATATTACAAGAAGAGAAAACTTCAGACCAATATTTCTCATGAACATAGAAGCAAAATCCTCAACAAAGTATTAGCAAATCGAATCCAACAATGTACACAAAGAATTGTACACCACAAGCAAGTATGCAGGTATGCAAGACTGGGTCGACACTTGAAAATCAATTAATGTAATCTATCACGTCAACAGGCTAGAGAAGAAAAGTCACAGGATCATATCACTGGATGAAGAAAGAGCATTTGACAAAATTCAACACCTATTCATCATTAAAAAGCAAAAACACAAAACTTTTGGCAAATTAGGAATAGAGGGGAACTTCCTCAACCTGATAAAGAACATCTTCAAAATCCCTAAAGCTAATCACACTTAATGATGAGAAACTAGAAACTTTTCCATAAGATCAGGAACAAGACAAGGATGTCCCCTTTCACACTCCTTTTTAACACAGTACAGTGTCCTAGCCAGGACATGCAATAAGACAAGAAAAGGAAATAAAAGGTACATAGATTGGGAAGGAAGAAATAAAACTGTCTCTGGTTGCAGATAACATGATTGCCTACGCAGAAAATCCCAAAGAATCAACAAAAACACTCTTAGAATTAATAAGCAATTATAGGAAGGTTGCAAGATACAAAATTAATATACAAAAGTTGATTGCTTTCCTGAATACCAGCAATGAACAGCTGGAATTGGAAATTAAAAATACAACACCACTTATGTTAGCACCAAAAAAAAAAAAAAAAAAAAAGGAGGGGGGGAGAAAGAAAGACCAGACAGACAGACTTAGGTACAAATCTAACAAAATATGTAAAGATCTATATGAAGAAAACTACATGATGTTTAGCATCTTTTCATGGGCTTATTTGCCATCTGTATATCTTCCTTGGTGAGGTGTATATTCATATCTTTTGCCCATTTGTAAACTGGGTTGTCTGTTTCTTAATTGTTGAGTTTTAAGACTCATTTATTTTGGATACATGTTTATAGTATTCTTATTCATAACTGTCCCAAACTGGAAGCAACCAAGGTGTCCTTTAAAAGGTAAATGGATAGGCAAATTGTGGTACATCCGTACAATAAAATAATAGTGATGAAAAGAAATGAACTATCAAGCCACAAAAAGACATGGCGGAACCATGTAAATGCACATTGCTTAGTGAAAGAAGCCAGTCTGAAAAGGCTACATAGTGTACAATTTCAACTATATGAAATTCTGAGAAAAGTAAAACTATAGAGACGGTAAAAAGATCAGTGGTTTCCAGTTGGATGGAACTGGAATGAACGGAATTCCAAATGGAATTCCAGTTGGATGGGTTCATCCCATCCAAAGTGGTGGATGTGGGATGGCATGAATAGGGGAAGCACAGGGATTTGGGGGCAGGGAAACTATTCTGTATGACACGGCAGTGGCGTATACTTATTATATATTTGCCAAAACCCACAGAATATGCAATGCGAGGAGTGAGCCCTAATGTAAACTATGGACTTTAGTTAATAATATATCAATATGGGTTCCTCAGTGGTAACTAATGTCCCATGTTAAAGCAAGATATTAACAATAGGGGAAGCTCTGTGTGTGTTTGGGGGGGTGGGTATATGGGAACCCTATGTACTATTTGCTCAATAACCTATAAACCTCAATCTGGTCTAAAAAAGAAACATTTTTCAATATTAAAACACATCAGTTCTTTGGGAAATGCCACTCACGTCGTGGTCATAACCATTCTCATTGATCTCTGTGCTCCGTGAACTCTTGATAACCCATCAAAGAGAGAAACTCTATGGGTTGCATTTTGTTTTTCTTTTCTCAGGCCTCATTTACTTTCAGTTCCCCAGTAGCTGTCAGGCCATTATTAAGAAATCAAAGCAAGCAGGAAGTTTTGAATGACTCCATAAAATGGGGTGAGCCCTGTCATATGTTAGGCCAAGAGAGTGCTTCCTGGGACTGCCTTATCACACCAGACCCTCCACTCCTTGGAAAATTGCTAAAAGCTACTATTGGGACAGAAGCCCTGCTGTTCAGATAGGCTGAATGTATAAGCTCCACCCTGCTGAGCTGTCCCACAGTTCACTGGTGGGAGTGTTAAAACGTGCAGCTCGACGTGAAAGACAGTTCCTCAAAAAATTAAGAATAAAATTATCAGATGATCCAGCATACAACCAAAGGAACAGAAAGCAAGCGCTTGAAGAAATATTTGTACGCCCACGTTCACAGCTTTATTTGCAATAGCTGGAACGAGGAAAGAACCCAGGGTCCACTGACAGATGAGTGCATAAGGAAAATGTGCCAAGTACCTACAATGGAATATTATTCAGCCTTAAGAAGGAAGAGAATTCTGATGCATGTTACAACATGGGACGAACCTTGAAGACATCACGCTGAGTGAAATAAGCCAGTCATACATAGGCAAATACTGTCTGATTCTACTAATATGAAGTAGCTAGAGTTGTCAAGCTCAGAGAAACAGAAAGTAGGATGGGACTGGGACTGGGGGGAGGGAAAGTTGGGCACTGTTTGGTGGTTTAATGGGTATAGAGTCTCAGTTTTGCAAGATGAAAAAGTTCTGATTGGTTATACAACAACGTGAACACTCTTAACACTGCTAATCTGCACACCTAAAAATGGTTCAGGTGGTAAACGTTACGTATGTGCATTTTACCACAGTATTAAAAATGGCTAAGATGGGAGCACCTGGGTGGCTCAGTTGGTTGAGTGTCCAACTCTTGGTTTCGGCTCAGGTCTTGGTCTCAGGGTCATGGGATCAAGGCCCGTGTTGGGTTCTGTGCTCAGTGCAGTCTGCTTGTCCCTCTCCCTCCCCCTACTTGTGCTCTCTCTCCCATTCTCTCAAATAAATAAATAAAATCTTTAAGAAAAATGGCTAAGATGAAGTGCCTCAGCCAACATCAAGATGCTGGCCCACGGCACTGTCAGAACCAAAATCTGTATCCTTGACTTATCCCTTATGGTTTTCACAGTAGACAGTGATTTAATAGTGAGAGAGGAGTGGGGTGGAACTGAATATGGGACATGCATTTTATTATTTATTTGCGAGAGAGAGAGAGAGAGAGAGATCGCATGCACACATGTGTATGCATGGCGGGGGAGAGAGGCAGAGGGAGAGAGAATCTCAAGCTGACTCCATGCTCAGCGTGGAGCCTGACTGGGGGCCAGCCCAAATGGCTGCTTCAACGGGCTAATGGGCTCCTTGCTTCTGGTTTCTGGTTGGGGCTGGCCAATGGGGGATCAGAGATCCAAGCAGGGAGGAGAGAAGGTACGGTATTTATTCTCCTGGCTCCCTCCCTGTGGGGTCACCACGGGCTGGGTGCAACCCTCCACCAAAAGCCACAGCTCCTGTCGGGGGTTCCAGGAGGTGTAACCCACTCACCCTTCAGGTCTAGGGGGTGGGAACAGCCCCTCACTCTTAGTGGCTCTGGGCGCTGCACCATCCGGAGTGGTTTAAGTCTGGCCACCCTCTGTAGGAGTCCTTTTATGAAACCCACCTCTGTCACTCCACACCCATTCTGGATGGCCCTCTGCCCCCTGCCAGGACCTGGAGTTCCAGCAGGGAGAAGCTGTCAGATATGGCTTTCAGGTCCCCTTCTCTCCCAGCCATGGAGGGGCTCAGGGTGGTCTTGTCGTTACCCCACCTCATCTGGTCCCAGCTCACAGAGGGTCTCCTCTTTGAATCTTCAGTCTCAGCGTGACCCCCTAACCCGTGACCATGTTCACCATCCTCAGAATGCCTCCCCTCCCTGTCCCCCGTTCCTTGCCATTGGTGTCAAACTGTCTCGAGAGCGTTCCTCCCCACCTGAGCTCTCAGCCCACTGTCACTGTCACCCATGGCCCCGCTGCGGCAGCTAGCACTGTGGTCAGGGGGAGGCATGTGGCCTCCCGGTTAAGGGGCTGAAGAGGCAGGACGGTGTGGTGCTTCTTGGACTGGCTTTCTAGGTGGGGGACCTGGGCTCAAAGTCCAGCTCTCCTACTTCCTAGTTGGGGGACCTTGGGCACGTGACTTATTCTCTTAGTGCCTCGGTTTCCTCGTTGGTGAATACAGACCACAATAGAACAGCTTAGTAGTTATTGGTGACGTATAAATGAGATAACACGTATAAAAGCACTTAGAACTGTGGCACGTATAGAAAATGCCAAGATGCTCATTACCGTGAGCAAGGGGACAGGCTCTAGGGTTAGAAAGCCCTGGAGTCCAATCCCACTTCGGCCGCGTCCAGCTGTGCAGCCTGGGGCAAGTCTCTGTGGTTGCTTCCCCTGCAGAAGTGGGTTTCATATGCTGTGCTTCACAGGACTGACAGGAGGTGCTCTTCGGAGGAAGTTTCAAGGTAGGAGGACAACATTTTAAAAATTAAATGGGGTGTGTGCATGTGCATGTGATCTATTTCTTTTTACCTTTTGGTTCTTGGCTACCCATTCCCCTGCCCCATCCTCCTTACTGCCTCAAGAAAGATGGAGTGCAGAAACAGTGAAAGCTGGAGTTTTCAAAAGAATAAGGAAATGAGGAAATAGCTGGGCTCTGGTAAGCCAGGGAGTCTGGGAGGAGAAGGGCAGGGGAAGCGTCTCTCCTTCCCTCTGTCAGTGACACCTGCCTACCTTGGTCTCCCTGGGAGGGCCCCGAGGAAGGGCAAAGCCTCAAGAAGAGGCTGGTTCCTAAAATCAGACTGCCTGAGCAGGGTTCCCAGCCCCCGACCCACCCCGTGTGACCTCAACTTCCTCATCTGTAAAATGGGGGAAATGATAGTGCCCGCCTCATGGGGTTGTTCATTGTGAGGATTAAATGAATTAATATACTCGGAAGTGCCCAGAACAGTGCCTGGCACCAGGTAAACCCTCAGTGTGTTATGTATATGTTACTGATATGTTCCCTGGCCTGGCCACAGCTTGCTGGCTCTGCTACCTCTCTGATTACTCCTAGGTCTCCATGCTGGGCTCCTCTCCCTTCACCTGCCCCCGGATTCCATGGCTCCAAGGAGTCTAGGGCCAGCTCCCTTTCCTTCTCGCTCAGTCCACAGGTGGGGCCACTCCACCACCCCCAAATTCTCCAATGTGTATTTCCAACCCCCAGCTCATCTCTGGGCCTCCCAGTGCCTGCCTGCCCCTGGATGCTGATGCACTCAACTCACGTTGCATCCTGCCTCCTCCCGTCCCATATGACCCTTCCCAGCTCACCCACCAACTCTCTCCACAGCTCCTGACATCGTCCTTACTGGTTCCTCCAAAATGCTCTCGAACAAGCCCCACAAGGCCACACCCTCCCCATGGCAATGGTGCAGGCAAGAGGTAGGATTAACTACAGTAGGTAGAATGGTCCCCAAACGAGATCTATGCCCTAAACCTGGATCCTGGTATGATACTCCATTACATGGCACAAGGGACTATACAGATGTAGAAGTTACTAATCCATGACCTTAAAAGAGGGATAGTATCCTGGATCTTCCAGGTGGGACTAGTCTAATGCCATGAGTCCTTCAAGCAGAGACTTTCTCTGGCTGGAGTTGGGACAGATGAGCCAGAATTGGGGGTCAGAAAGATGTGAAACACGAAAAGGCTTTGACCCAATGCTGCTGGCTTTGAAGATGAAGGGGACCACCAGCCTGGAATGTGGGTGGCCTCTCTGGGCTGAGAGCCACTCCACGGACAGCCAGCGTGCAAAGGAGACCTCAGTCCGTAACTGCAGGAGCTAAGTTCCACCAACCACCTGAACCAGCCTGGCAGCGGATTCTCCTTGGAGACTCTGTGTCAGAGCCCAGGCCCGCCAGCACCTTGATTTTGGCTTCCTGTGACCTGGGGCAGAGAAACCAGCTGCGTTCACCCTGACTTCTGAATTAGAGCACGGTGACATAATCCCTTTGTGTCGTTGTAAGTGGAACACAAATACAACAGCCAACACTTACTGCAGAATTGACAGCACCAGGCACTGATCTGAGCCCTTCACAGTAATTATCTTATAATGTGGTCGCTGCAACTGTCCCCGTGGCGCATATACAGAGACCGCTGTGGGGAGCAGCTACACAGCTTGCCTGAGACCCTACAGCCCACCAGGGCGGAGCCGGGCTCTGAACCAGCTGCCTGGTGCCAAGGTCATGTCCTTGACTGCTCTGTTCTAGGGCCTTTCTGCCTGCTCTTCTCCCACGCAAATAACAAAGACCATCAGTTCCTCCCCAGCTTTAAAAGCCCTTTCCAGGGCGGGAGGCGGGGGAGTGGGGGCGCAGAGGTTCCTCTTCAAACGCTTAGCCTGGCTTCTGTTTTATATATTGCCACCAACATGCCACTTTGTCCTTTTCTCCCGGGACCAAATTATTCACCAAACATCTCCGGACCTTTGCACATGCTGTTTCAACACCTGGGGTGTCCTTTCCTGCTTGCTCTGCCTGGAAAATCTGAAGGCTTCTCTTTTAAAGAGTCAGCTCAAGTTTGGTTTTCTCAGAGGCGTTTCCTGACCCCCAGACAGGATTCTTGTGGTGCCTCAACTTACAGCCCCAATGGTCCTCTTGGGTGGAAAACCCTGGGTCAACATTCCCTCCCCCCCCCACAAGTCCCCCACTAGATGGCGCCACGCCAGCTCGTGGTGGGCATGAGGACCACAAGAAAATTCATTGCATGTTTGACCTACGATCCTCACTTTGGATTTCACGCCCTGGAACTTCCCTAGCTCAGTGAACTATTTTAATATTCCAGTGAACTCACAAGGAATTTCAGATATTTAGATTTTAGATGCTCCCAAAGCTAAATTCACACTCAGGGAATGAAACTTCTTTCTCTAGAAGCTTTGAGTCAGATGGCCCTGAATCTAAATCAGCCCCACCTCCCCTGACCAGCTGTGTGGTTTGGGGAAAGTTACTTAACCTTTCTGTAAATGAGGATAATAATGATAATAGCAGTTCCTACCCCATAGGGTTTTGTTTTGTTTTTTTTTTTTGAGGGTGTAATTTTGTAAATAGACGTACAGTACACAGAATATATATGAAGCCACGTGAGGTGTGGTAAGTAGTCTAGAAATGCACGCTCTAGCTGTTTGTATTATTTGTGCTATTGAAGAGATTATGATCTTCCACCTCATATCCATTAGAATGGCTACAATAAAAAAAACCAGGATAAAACCAGTGTTGGTGAGGATGTGGGGACAGTGGAGTCCTTGTACCCTGTTGGTGGGAATGTAAAATGGAGACATGGATGAGAAGAATGGTATGGTGGTTCCTCGAAAAATTAAGGATAAAATGATCATATGATCCAGCAAGCCCACTTCTGGGTATACATCCAAAGGAACGGAAAGCAAGGGCTGGCAGAGATGTTTGTATACCCACGTTCACGGCATTATTTCCAGGAGCCACAAGGTGGAAAGAACCCAGGGTCCACTGACAGGTGAGCGGGTAAGCAACGCGTGCCAAATGCATACAACAGAATATCCAACACGGGCAAACCTTGAGGACATGACACTAAGTGAAGTAAGGGTCATAAGAGGACAAACACTGCATGATTCCACTTACAGGAGGTACCTAGAGGAGTCAAATTCATAGAGACGGAAAGTGGAAGGGTAGGGGCCCGGGGCTCGGGGAGGGGAACCGGGGATGGCTGTCGAGTGGGTGCAGGTTTGTAGGGTGACAAGCTCTGGGGATGGAGGCGGCAATGGCTGCACAAGGTGAATGTACTGAACACCACTAACCTGTACACCAAAGAGCGGTTAAGATGGAACATTTTGTGTTCTATTTTACCACAATAAAAAAAAAAAAAAAAAAAAAAACGAGCAACATGGGATCAGCCGCTTTCTATAAACTTTTTTCCCCCTTGGAAGCCCTCCCCCTGCTGGAGGGAAAGTCGACTCATCAACTGCTGCAGTAGGGGGGCACCTGGGTGGCTCAGTGGGCTAAGCATCTGCCTTGGGCCCACATCATGATCCCAGGATCCTGGGATCGAGTCCCCCATCAGGCTCCCCGCTCAGCGGAGAGTCTGCTTCTCCCTCTGCCTGATGCTCCCCCTGCGTGTGCTGTCTCTGACAAATAAATAAAATCTTAAAAAAAAAAATGAAAAAATTGCTGCAGTAGGAAGTGACCAGTGAGATCAGCCCCAAGTTCCAGCTGCCAGTTCTCAAACTGGGGAGAGGAAAGTTCCCCTGGGACTCAGGAGAGCAGGTGGGTGAATCCCGGAGCAGCGGAGCTCGGGGAGGAGCCAGGGGTGAGCATGGGAGCACAACCCAGGTGAGCAGGGAGCAAGAAGAGCAGATGGAAGGGGCGGCGACCGCCCGTGTCCTTCTGTGCCTTTCCCCACAGAGACTGAGCAGGGTAAGAATCCTTATCTAGCCCAGGTCCACCTGTTACCTCATCTCTCAAAATGCAGGGGTTCGCTCATAAGAGAAACACAAATGAAAACGACATGGGTGCCGGGTTTGAGCGAAGATCCAGGGGGTGGACAAGGCACGCTGGGGCAGGGCTGTCCAGTGCTGATAACCTCTGGTGGGCAATCCAGAGATGCCCGTCAGAGGTACAGATGTGTGTGCCCACACGTCTGCGAAGTGATGTAAATAGTGGACGATGGCAGCAGCCTTGTTTAATAGTGATAAACAAGAAGACGTGGACTCTGATGGCTCTTTTCTAAGAGGCAGCCCAGAACGGGCCGGTGCCAGGCAAAGGGACAAAAGTCCTCTGGCCGTATGGGGGCTGGTGTGTCTGTGAGGCCAGTCTTGCTCCACGACTCTCAGATCCCACCTGAGAAGGGGCTGCCACGTGCCAGGCTCTTCCAGCCGGAAAGGAACCAGCCGGTAGGTACTGAGCGCCCAGGCCAGATGTGCAGGTGTAAGCATTTCACCCCCTGTCATTTTTGTCCTTTCTTCTCCTCCATCTCCCCCCTCCCTGCCATGGTGCGGTGCTGACTTGGGCTGTCCTGCAGCTCCGTCTTCGAGGGGATTTGGAAACCTCTCACGTGTGGCCCAGTTGAGTTCTCAGGGAGGGGCGAGGGTGGCTCAGCTCTCCACTGTGGAACTCTTGCTTCTCTTTCCCTCAAAACAGAGTATATTGAAATAGTATGTGCCCCTCCCCCCCAACAGGGGCTCCCACATCATCATCTCCCCCCAAAAAATGTGTGGTCAAGAAGAAAGAGGAAGGTCCTCAAAGCAAGGTCCTGGAACCATCTCCATGGGACCCCGGTCCCCACCTGAGCCCGGGGAGCATATATAATGTGAAGATTCCTGGGCCCTACCCTGAACCCATTGGGTCAGAATGTCTAGGGGTTCAAGTCTCACAAGCACTCTGACACGGTTGGAAAGTTCTCTAATCACTGGCTTGCAGTATTTCTTCATTCTGGAAGAACTGAACCCCTTTCTCAGTGGGATTTAAATAACAGCCACATCTAACTCGAAAAATTACAGTTCACAAGCCACATCCGATCACACAAATTAAAATTCACAAGGTTTATGTCTTAAATGAGCAAGGCCGAGGCTTTCAAGCTCTGGAAGATGGGAGAGGGGAGATTCTGAACAGAGCTCTTAAAAAAATATTTATTTATTTATTTGAGAGAGAGACAGAGATAGCGATAGAGAACACAAATGGGGAGCAGAGGGAGAAGCAGGCTCCCCACTGAGCAGGGAGCCCGATGCGGGGCTCGATCCCAGGCCCCTGGGACCACGACCTGAGCCGAAGGCAGACGCTTAACCAACTGAGCCACCCAGGCGCCCCTGAACAGAGCTCCTGATTGCGAGTCTGCACGTGGCAGCCAGGATGGTCATTTCAAAATGCACATCTCTCCCCTTGCTTAAAATTCCTCAGTGTCTTCCCATACTCTTCAGATATGGTGGCTGAAGGAGGCTTACTCATCCCTTAAGCTCTTTCCGTTCCCACTCTTCTGGACACACAGGTTTTCTCTCAGTCCCTTGGGCTCATAATATTCTCTTCCACCCCAGTGCCTTTGCACATGCCATTCCCCTTTCCCCTTGTCTAGTTAAATCTTCCTTATCCTCCATATTCCTTTCCTGTAGAGCCCCAATGTGAATAGAACCATACATGTCTTTGTGGGATCCTATTACTTATGTGTCTCTCTCCTAGCAGCTTCCTGACTGTAGGGACCATGACTTATTCTACCATTGCTTTATCCCCAGGCTTGCCTCAGTGCTGAGGCTCCAGGTAAATATTTGTGGAAGGAATGAGTGATAACAACCGTAAAAGCTAGCCTGGTGAAAACAGGCTTCCTTTTGCTGTGAGAGAACCAAACTCCTTACAGGATAGAGAAAGAAGTCTGCTGGGCAAAACCCTGCAAAGATCAATATTGATGTTTCCCTGAGCCAAATGATTACAAGTGACTTTTATTTTCTTCCTTATCCCGTGCTTTCTCCCATTTTTTAAAAAACAGTAAGTGTGTAATGACCTTCCATTATCGGAAAAAGTAAATGGTGTCAAAATTTGATGCCATCAACAATCAGAACAATATGTCAGCCTTGCCAATGAGTATACATCTCTAGAAGTAAGACTGTCTATTCTTTAGGATTTACTCAGGTAAATAAAACAATCTTTTTTATTTGCTAGATGTAACCTCTGGGTAATTTTGAAGATTACCTTTTATTAATATGTATTTCTGAACTTTATTTAGTGAAATGACCTCTAGTGGTACAAATAACATAAACTATAAATTGACTGGTGAATGATTCCTCAGGGTGGCCCATAGCTAATCAAGGGTGATTCTTCTCATCAGAAAGGCTCAAGGAAGTCAGCAGAGAAGCAATTTTCACCTTGTCTTGTTTTATAAAACTAGAAAATGTTGACACGTCCGCAGGTTTCAATTTTTCAAAATGGACCCGTGTCCCCACAACCCCTTTTAAACAAATCTCCTCTCCCAAATCCATTTAAGCTTGGGGAAGAGGATTTGTTTAAGAGAAGATAGAAGCGCCCATCAAAAGTCTGTTCACAAAACATTTGGCAATTCATGTGTCATCTGTTCTCTAGGGAGCCAAGATGAGCTTGTGCTTCTGGAAACACAGCCGATTGCTTCATAAATCAATGTGACTGTGGCTGGCGGGGGTGACTTCTTAAACTAAGTCTGAGGAGCAGCAGGTGGTCAATTATTTTTATATAGTGAATGCAACTCAATTTCTGTCTATATAAAAATTGTCCTCATTAGTTCCTTTTTCCATATAGCTTGTTAATATCAGTGGCTCCTCATCTTAATCCTGTGCACCTTGAAGGATTCTTCTCAATCTCCATTTTATGAGCCCATATTAATGATCATGGTGTCATTTACTTAGAATCATGTGCCATTTTATGTGCATTTCTCACTTATTCCTTACCACAACCCTGTGAGATCAGTGGCTTATAGACAGGGAAAATGAGCTCAGAGAAATCAAGTAATTTGCTTGGAGTCACACAGCCAACCAGTGGCCTAATGAGATTCAGTCCCAGATCTGTCTCTCTCCAAAGCCTACAGTTTTCTAATATCATACTCGGGTTCAAAACACAGATCTCTGTTTCTACTTTGGCCAGACATGAAATAAAACTACCTAAAACCTGTCCCTTGTTGTGATAAAGAAGAATCTGCAATTCTTCTTCTTTTTCCCCACTTTGTGCACTGAACAGAGACTTCTGTGTCCTTCCTTGTAGGGAGACCACATCATGGATAAGAACCTCAAGGGGAGGTCCACTAAGATACTTTTAAATTTGAGAGCTTCTGATAAACACTCTCAGAAAATTAGGAATAAGCAATTATAAAGATTTATACTGCTTTGATCACTGTTATTCAACAGAGTACTGGATGTTCTAGCCAGTGCATTAAACCAAGAAAAAGGAAATTAAGGGTATTTAAGATCTCCTTTTCTGAAAGGAGAAATAAACTTTTTATTTGTAGATGGCATGATTGTTTATGTGTAAAATCCCAAAAAATCTATAAAAACTTTCAAGGAGGACCTGGGTGGCTCAGTCGGTTAAGCATTTGCTCGTGGCTCAGATCATGATCCTAGGGTCCTGGGATCAAACCCCACATTGGCCTCCCTCCTTGGGGGGGGGCTGCTTCTCCCTCCCTCTCCCTCCCCCTCTGCTGCTCCCCCTGCTGCGTGCTCTGAGCTCTCTCTCTGTGTCAAATGAATGAATAAAATCTCTAAAACAAAACAAAACAAAAAACAAAAAAAACTTTCTAGAAAGTTTAGTTACGATTGTAAGATACCACACAAGCATACAAAAATCAATTGTATTTCTATATACTATTAATGAACATGTGGAAACCAAATTAAAAATATAATACCATTTACAATCATTAAAAAAATTTAAATACTTAAGTGCATATCTAACCAAACATGTACAGGGCTTGTATGCTAAAAACTACAGAACATTTATGAAAGAAATCGAAGACCCCCCAAATAGAAGGAGAGACATACCATGTTCATGGATTGGAAGACAACATACTAAAGATATCAATTCTTCTCACACTGATATATTGGCTTAAATACAATTCCTATCAAAATTCCAGCAAGATATTTTGTATATATAGACAGGCTTATACTAAAATTGGTGTGGAAAGGCAAAAGAACTAAAATAGGTAAAAAGAAAAAAAATTTTTTTAAAGAAGGATAAAATGGAAGGAATCACTCTACTTGAGTCAAGACTTACATAACTTCAGTAATCAAGACTGTGTTGTACAGGTAGAGGGACAGACACATAGATCAACGAAACATATAGGAAACTTGGAAATCACTCCCACACAAGTATGGCTAGATGGTTTTTGACAAAGTTCCAAAAGTATTTCAATGGAGAAAGGACAATCTTTTCAACAAATGGTGCTGGGACAACTACATATCCACATGCAATAAAGAAGAACCCTGACCTAAATCTCATGTCATATACAGAAATGAACTCAAAATGGTGCATAGATTTAAACACAAACCTATAAAACTTTTATAAAAAAACATGAGAAATCCTCGGGATCAAGGACTTGGCGATATATTCTTAGACAGGACATGAAAAGCATGATTCATGAAAAGAAAAAATGATCAACTGAACTTCATCAAAATCTAAAACTTCTGCCCTGTGAAATATTCTGTTAAGAGAATGAAAAGACAAGTTATCGACAAGGAGGAATGATCTGCAGCCTCTGTATCTGAAAAGGGACATGTCTCTAAAATTATTTTTTAAAAAACTCTCAAAACTCAATAGTTAAAAACCAAACAATGTGATTAGAAAATGGGCAAAAGACATGAAGAGACATTTCACCAAAGAGGATGTGCACAAGGCCAATAAGTCCATGAAAAGATGTCCAACATCACTAGCTATTAGGGAAATGCAAACGAAGACCACGGGGAGGCATCACGACACACCAGAACAGCTAAAATTAAAAACCAGTGATAACACCAGTTGCTGGTGAAGATGCAGAGAAACCGTGTCTCATACATTTGATGGTGGGAATGTTAAATGGTACAGCCACCCTGGACAACAGTCTAGCAGTTTCTTTAGAAACCATACACTTCCCATCTGATCCAGCAATCACACTCCTGAGCATTTATCCCAGAGAAATAAAAACTTGCTTTCACACAAAAACCTGTGCACAAATGTTCATAAATAGATTTATCTGTAACAACCCCAGATTAGAAACAATCAAAATGTCCTTTAATATATGAATGGTTAAACAAACAATGGTACATCTACACCACGGAAATATTACTCCCAATAAAAAGGAACAGGCGAACAACCTAAATGGATCTCAAGGACATTATGTTGAGTGAGAAAAAAACAATCTCAAAAGGTCACACGTGGTATAATTCCATTTATACAACATTCTCAAAACGTTATACACATCACAATAGTCTCCAAAAGCTCTGGAAAAGGCGAGAGGCCATTTCTCAAGCTGAGTACTTCAGGTGGCCCTTGCCGTCAGGCTCAGAGCAGGTGAAGGGCAAAGCATGAGCTCCATGCCCCCTTCCAAATGGCCCCATTTGTCTGGGGGGAGGGGACGGTGGGTGGGGCATCCGTACACATGGTCAGCAAAGGGCAGAGGGCACATCCCACTCTATCTCATACTCATTTTCACTACACATGCTGAGGAGACCCAGTACATTCCGCAGGTAGTTATGGGTTGCACATGGAGGGAGGATGTGGCTGTTAGCTAGAGGGTGTGCTTTTAAAAGAGACTCGAGTCCACAGAACAGCAGGGACGTGTGGAGGGGGTGAGATGCTGGGAGTGGGCAGGAACAGTTCTTACCTCTAAAACAAGGTCTGAGTCTTCATGCCTTCCAACAGTAGTACTTTTATTCAGGACAAAAAAGCCTTCTGCACTCTTTAGGTAAGCTTTCATACTCTCTGCTTTCCCTATAGAAGGTTTTCAGAAAGAAAAAAAAACATTATTAGGAACACGCAATCTTCTGATTATTCAACATCACATTTAGAATGGATGAAATGCACCGTCATGTTAAAGGAGAAATCAGCAGAGGTTGGAGAGGATAAATGGACTTTACAGTTTGAGCACAATTTCTGCAGATTTTTAAGACTATCTTTTTAAGCAGTGACATCTAGCAAAGATGAGCTTGGTTCTGATCATCATACAGAAGACGTTTTTTACATAACTCAGTACCCAAACCACCAAAAGCAGAAACACCCCAACGACAAACCTGAATTCCGCTGATAATCCCTGTCCACCTCCCATGAAGCTCAGTACGATGTTAGTTATCTGACACAGGAGGTATTCTGTCCCATATTCTTAACCCACCGCACACTAGCTCTGTGACTTTGGGTGAGTTACTTCTTTCTCTATGCCTCAGTTTTCTCATCTGTAAAATGGGGTTAATACTCTGTACCCCAAAGGGTTCTGTGAGGATGAAATGCAATCATGTGTGTGAAGCTTTTGGGGTGGTGACCGCTATGCACTAACCACACATTTGTCCTATTATTATTATTATTATTAATATTATGAATCTTGGGCTTATCGAACTTGAACCCAAGGAAGTTTAACCTTCTATAGAGCTTCTGAAACTGCAGAGTTAGTCATTGAGGGAATGGGCTTTAAAAGACACTTTCTTTGTAAATCACTCCGTTTCTTCATAAATTAGGGGGAAAAGGGTAACTTTGAAAGGCAAACTATCAAGACTCTAGCTTGAACATATGATCAAGACTCTGTACATATTTTCCTCCAACATTTTTTTTGAAAATATCAGATACACAGGTGAATTCCTTTATAGCCACCACCTAGATCCTACAATTGATATTTTGCCTTATTTGCTGTATCACACAACCCTCCATCTAGCCATGCATCCATCCATTTTGTAGTTTGATGCATTCCAAAGTAAGTTCTATACTGGTTTTTTAAAATATAAAAATCTCAGTGACTTCAGTAGGTTCCAAAACGTCGATAATTCATATGACGCTTGAATTCTGATTTGAGGTATGTCCAGTTACACAGTGGGACATCCTCCATCTCAGTGCCGTGTCCAAGAGCCGAAGTCCCTCTCTTTTCTTTTCAACTAAAAGGTCACTGAAATGCGATGCTATTGGACTGTGGATAAAGACAAAGACCATCTAGTTGTGATCATTGAGGGTCTCGGGCCTGGTTCTGCTTTTCATCCACATCTCCATCATCAATGACCGAATCCCTCCTAAGTGCCAGGCACTGTGCTATTCTTTTATACACACTGTCTCTTTTCCTCCTCGGAACAGCCCTGTGAGGTAGGTATTAGTACTGTCCCACTTTACAGATGGGGAAACTGAGACTCAGAGGGGTTAAGGACACACAGCACCAAGTGTCAGGGAGACAGCTCTGAGCCTTTGCATGTAACAATCGGCTGGCAGCTCAATTTCCCATATGTCCACTGCTGCTGGGTGGGACAGAGAGGGGTGGGGGAAGTTGCACTGTCTCTTGACAACTGGGACATGTCAGAAAGTCCTTGACACCCAGATTCCATCCTCTGAAAGGAAGAAGAGACCCAACCTGGGGGTAAGAGAAATAAAAATAAGCTAGATAGTTTATTTTATATTTGTAAACTCTGAGAGCTACGCCTCACAAATATGTTTTCCTGTAATGAGAAATACATTTTAAGTTCAATGTCATTCACAGAAAGGGAGAGACATTTCCTCTTTCCAAAGAACCGTGCTCTGTTAGCTGTCAAATCACTTCAGTTATTCACTTCAATGGCAGAGGACCATGTTATCAAGCAACACATTCAAGCCTAATTAATCTGGAATGCAAACTCAGGAGAAAAGTCTCTTCTGTAGGAAAACCACAGGAAATGCTACTAAATTAAACCCCAGAACTTGGGTCGTGTGCATGCTTGATTTTTAGCTCTCCCCCTACATGTTCCCAAGGCTGGTGTCTTCTCTCTGCTCAGGTGTCCCCCCTGTATGGCAACCACCTGACCACGCTAGTTAAAGGCACCCTTCAGTCACTATTGGCATATACCACCTGCTGTGCTTCCTTCTTTGTGCTTATCAACCTCTGACATTTTCTGGTTCCTTTATTTAGTTGTGTTTGCCGTTTATTTTCCTTTCACTGAGATATATGTTCCCGGAGAGCCAGAACTGTATTGTTTCTGTTAAGAGACAATTCTTCATGGGTACCTTGTATTTGTACCCATTATGGAGCAAAGGCATTGACAAATTTTGTCCTGTGTCTTCTGCCAGCATCTATAAGCTGGCCAGGCTAACTTATTAGGTTGCAAGCAAGGTAAAAGCTCAGACCCTTTGCAGTTCCTCACAGTTTTGTTCATTACCCCGTCTCCAGCACCTGCAGCCGGGTGACACATAGTAGATGCTCAGTAAACAGTTGCTGAATGAATGAAAATGTAAATGACACGTCAAAGCAAATCTGTGCAGCCAGCTGGCTAGGAATCTTCCCGCCCGGTGTCTACCCTAGATATCCTTTTTGGAAACCCTAAATTCTACCTGGAGCTTTTGGGTTGGACACTATCTCTCCATCTTAATCTTGCCCTGTGCAGTCACTCCCCTGCCTGAAAACACTGTAGAAAGTAATTTGAATGTGCTAAATTCTGGAAATTCGCTCTTAGTGCTGTGAAGTACCAAGCATAGTAAAGAGCAAATCACCTGCATACCCCCTGACCACTTGGGATGGCTCAGAATTGGGCTAGAGAAGCAGTATGTCTTTTCAGGGCTACAGGTCTTCAGGGGCCTGGGAGCTGCAAAAGTTCCTCAAAGAAGGGAAGGTCAGGTAAGGGAACCTCTGGCCATTGGGTGGGTGTTGTCTCTAAATCAGGGGAACCAGAAAGCACCCCTCCCTAATCCCAGTTGTACCCCACTGGATATCTAAGAGCAGTATGCTTGGTGCCAAGGAGGGTCCGGAAGCTCCCGCGCAGGCTACTTCTGGAAGCGGGTTGGGGGCCTGCATTTCAGGGAGGACGGGCTGGTGTTGGAGCACCTCCTTTAGGTGCTCCTGGGGACCGGAGCCTGGATCGGAGAGGAGTTCCAGCTGGGGGTGGGGCTGCGTCCTGCACCTCGCCTCCGAACTCTTGAGCTCGCAGAGCCGACCGGGTCCGGCCCCAGGTCTCCGCCCGCTGCCTCCTCCCGTGCCGCACTCACCTGGCCGGAGGCAGAAGCCCACGCTCTGTCCCCTCCCGAGAGGCCGGCGGGCTCGGGAGGAGCCCGGCCCGCTCCCGGGCGAGGCCGCCTGGCCGCGCTCCCGCGGAGTCTCCAGCCGGCGGCCTGCACCTCGCGCGCCCGCCCGGCCTGTGTACGCGCGTTGCCATGGCAACGCCGCCGGGCTGGTGAGGGGCGTGGCCTGCGCGGCGCGGCGCCCGGGGGCGGGGCGGGCGGGGCGGGGGGCGGTGTGCCGGACAACCCTAGAGGATCACAGCCTGCTGCAGCGCCTGGAAGTATCCCGGGGTCTGCCGCTAGGGATCCCCGGGCCCGTTTCACATATGGGGAAACGGAGGCTCAGAGGTCACAGAAATAGCCCGCGGATTTCCAGCGAGGAAGGAGCAGACTCGAGAGTCCTTCTTCCTACTCTCTGCTCTAGGCTGAGTGCGTGGAGGCGGGGTGGCAGGGTGATGGAGCTGAACCAGGAGAAGCTTAGAGGTTAGACTTGATCTTAGCCAAAAGGCCGAGAAGCGATAAAGCTTAGAGGTTAGAACCCCCTGCCCCACCCGAATCTCTACTCCTCTCTGTTGCAGAAAATAGAGTAAGCTGGGGGGGGGGGATCACCACTTCTGGGGGTGCGGTGGGCATGGGGATGGGAGACGGATGGGGTGGAAGGAACAATTTTGAAAGAATGAGGATTTTTTTTCCATGTGCTGGGGAAAGGATACTTCCAAACCGCCAACCCCACTACGATTCCTGTCCTTCCCTGTCAAAACCGACGTTTTTTCGGCCATTTGTTCTTTATCTCTACAAACATCTCCTGAGTCCCCAGAGTTGACTTGCATCGGTCACTATCCTTGAAACCCCCACCATGGGCGCAGGACTGGGGGAGGGGCAATGCAAACATGCAAATCCCAAAGATCTCCCACCACCCCCATGTCACCTTCTGCCTGGGAGCAGAACAGCCCAGCCGAATCTGCCTACCTAGAGAATGCTTCTCTTCCCCGGCAGGAAATGGCCGGCAAGGTGCCTCTGGAAAAACTCAAAAAACATTTAAGAAAGATGGAATGTGGCAGATTCTATGCTAGGCAATTAGAACAAGATCTAGGAGAGAACTTGTGGAAATGGACATAGTGAAGATGCTCAAACATGCCTAGAGGCTTTTAGAAATGCAGATTCCCAGGCACAGACCCGATCACAGATTCTGAGCAGGCAAATGCGGAGGAGCATGGTTCAGGAATGTGCATTTCTTACAAACTTGGCAAAACCCTGTCTTGGGAAGTTGAACTGCAGAGACCTTCCCCAGGGCCTATTCCTGGAAATCTCTTCCAGGGCCTCACACAGCCTGGAAGGTTGTGCCTGGGGTCAGTCAGTTCCCCACAACCAGAAAGACCTTGGGCCTAAAGTTGGAAGAGTGACCACAGAAACTAGGGCCTAAGTAATAATAGCTTCATAGGAACAGGGAGGGTCAGGCTCAACTCCCCAGGGCCTTTCTGCCGCAGGGCCTTTGCACTTATGTTTCCTCTCCCTAGAAAGCACTTCCACCAGGGATCTCCTTCACCTCTTTTAGATTTTTACTCAAATACTGCCCTACTTCAAATTCTTTAAAAAAAAAAACAAACCCAATAAACAAGGAAGAGCAACAAGAACAACAAAACAAACAAAAACCTCGACGCTCTCTCCCTCTTCTTCTCATCTGACCGCTTATCATCTAACATCCTATTTGATTTATCTCATTCGTGTGTCTCCTTGCCCCACCCTCCTCCAGGAGGGCGGGGAGTTTTTTTCTGTTTAGTTCACTGCTGGGTCATGAGTACCTAGAACAGTGCCTGAGTGAATGGCGTGTGGGGGGGACAGACCCTGCCCCCAACACTCACCCACAGCCTGACTTCCTACCTTCTTGGGCTGCTGAGCTGATCTGTCCTGATCCCAGGACATTGACTTCTCTTGCCAGCTGCCCAGGCAGTGGGCTAACGGGAGGCCTGAGCACCACCCCTACCTGGACCTCCACCTCCATGTTTGATTTTGCCCAATTCTTGTCCCCAGTATGAGTGCAGGATGCAAACTTGCTTACTGCCAGGCAGACCCTAGCGGAAGCCAGGCTGGCCGTGAGCTGGAGCAGCCCAAGGCCCCAGATAGTCTTTGAGAGGTCATATGTCGCCAGTAGCCCATCCCTCTGAAGAATTCTAAACTGAGAGCAAAGCTGACATTCAGACCCACGCGAGCAGAAACTGCTAAATCTTGATTGGACTCCCCTCCCCCCAAAATGCCACAGTTATCTCAAAGGGTGTGTACAATCCTTGAAACGCAATAACATGTAATCCATTTTAATTTCAAAAACAGAACATAAAACACCCCTATAACTTATGGCTTTATGATTTCTTGGACTGAGAGAAAGGGTTGTAACTTGCAATTAAGCCATGATGGGGTGTTAAAAATATTGCCCTTGAAGGAAAAAATAGAGGTTTCTAGAGTATATGGGTTCCTTGGTGATGCTTATAATCAATCAGTGTTATTCAGCTGTGTGTGGCTACCAAGGCCATATTGTATCGTGACTCAGCGGCAGAAGTGCTGGCATCTGAAGGGCCCGGGGTTCGAGGTCCGGCTCCGTTGTTCTCAGCTGTCCTCGTACAAGGGACTGAATAATGTAAAACCGAATGCTTGCCTGAAGCAAGGAGAGAAAAGGGCCGGGGAAGGGGCTGGGCCAAGAGAGGGCAGCTGGGGCCTGCCCCCAAACTCGGAGGCCCAGACACTGGGCTTCCTTCCTGGGGAGAAGGTGAGGAGCTCTGCCGCTGTAGGACCTCATTCTGTGTCAGCCCCCTTCCCTGGGCTGTCCTTGATCAGGGAGACCGCACCCACTGCACCCCCTTCGCAACCTTCCCAGACCGGCCTGTCCCTCTTCGTGCCTTTGCATTCCAAATTGAAATGAAGGTAGGGAGGCTTGCCCAGCCTCTGTGGGGTGAGGGAGAGTCAGAGAAAGAACGGGAACAGGCGCAAGGGAGAGCAAGAGGGAGAGAGCACGGTGGCAGGAAGTAGCCAAGCTGCTGAGTAGGATGTCAGAGGGGAGAGCAGACCGCCCGGCCCGCTGGAGACTCCTAAGCCTGGGCTTAGGAAATATGGGTTTTATTTACGTACACACACACACACACACACGCACACACACACACTCACAAAAATAAATTCAAACCGCAGAAAGACCAACTGTTCACTGAGGCCTTCTGCCGCTGTCATGGTCCACTTCCCTTGACAGAACATGAGAACACACGCAGGTTTGAAGGTTTTTCTCAAATGGATTCTTCTGTTGCTGGCTCAACGCCTTCGTTTCTCTTGCAAATCGGTCTCCAGAGTCAAGTCCCCTTGGTTCCTCAGGCTTTGCCACGGGAGTGGGTGTGTGCCTTCTGTTTGCAAACTGCTAAGTGTGCTGATCCCACCGTGGGTGTGTTCTTCTGATTTCTTCTGTCCTCACTTCTGCCGCCTGTCCGGTGGAGATCCAAGGCCGGGATGGTGAGGACTCAGGGGCCAGTAAGTGTAAACTATTAAACTGCGCCCGGTACAACAGACTCGCTCTGTGTTTGCAATTATTAGTGGCCGTTTGGTTTGTTTGTTTTGGTTTCTGGATGATATGGGAGGACAGCCCCAGGTCACGGACACCCTGGGGAGAACTTTGATTTGCATCAAGACTCAGTCCCAACTCAGAGCAAATGTGACCTCTGACCAGTGGCACATCATCTTCCCCTTTGCCCTGGGACATTTCTGGGTGTGGATGTCGGAGACAGACTGAGCTCCCTCCCGTGATGTCCCCTGGAGGGCTTCCTGAGAACCCACGTGGTCTCTCTGGGATGGTACCTACTTGGGCAACTCCATAAATTCTACTTTCAGGCGTCTGGACAAACAAACCTCTGCTGTTTTTGTTTTTGTTTTTGTTTTTTTTGCGAGTAACAATGGACCTTTATGGATGTGGTTAGCAAAACCAGCTAATGTATATCTAGGCTTGTGAGGTGCCAGCCACTATGCCGTGCACAGTTTTATTCGAGTCTTAGCCTAACCCATTTTACAGAAGCGGGCACGGAAGAGTCAGGTGACTTGCCCGGTTACAAATCTTGTAAGAGGTCAGACTGGGATTCAACTCCAAAATGCTGCATTTTTGGCAAACTTGTTTATCAAAAAATAACACATTTTGAAATACTGAAAAGTGCACCAATCATAAGTGTACACTTGAAGAATTTTCGCAAAGTGCATGGATTCACCTAACCAGAACCCAGATCCAGAAGCAGATTGCCAGCCCCTAGAAGCCTCCCTGTGCTCCCTTCTAGTCATTACCCACCCACCACCCTGACCTCCAATATCATAGATTAGTTCTGCTTGATTTTGAGCTTCGTTTAAACGGAAGTGTACAGATTCCATTTTCCGCCCAGCTTCTTTCACTCACCGTGATGTTTATGGGATTTGCCCTTGTTGTGTGATGTCACTGGCTCATTCATTCTCACTGCTGTACCGCATTCCACGGGGGTAGGTAGTTACCTGTTCCTGCATAACAAATTACGACAAACATAGTGGCTCAAAACAACACACCTTTATCATGTCCTAGTTTCCGTGGGTCAGGAATCCGGCCTCTGTTAGGAGTGGGTGGATTTCTGCTCAGGGGCTCTCACGGGCTGCACCAAGGGGTCGGCCAAGGCCAGGGGTCTCATCTGAGACTCAGATGGGGAAGGATCCACTTTCAAGTTCATGTGGTTGTTGGAAAGATTCAGTTCCTTGAGGATTGTTAGCCAGAGGCCCCCACTCGCTGTTTGCCGG
The DNA here is from genome assembly GCF_003265705.2 of Callorhinus ursinus. NCBI lineage: Eukaryota > Metazoa > Chordata > Mammalia > Carnivora > Otariidae > Callorhinus > Callorhinus ursinus. The sequence goes on from NW_027397080.1 coordinate 25,935,525, forward strand.
GTGGGCTTCTCCCTAAGGTGGCCTGCTTCATGAAAGCCAGTGAGAGTCAATGCAGGGAGTCTCCTAGTGAGATGGAAGTTAACCATCTTACGTAACAAAATCACAGAAATGACATCCCATTACCTTTGCAGCATTGTGCTAGGCAGAAATAAGGTACAGGTCCCACCTACGCTCAAGGGGAAGAGATTACCCAGAGGTGTGAACACCAGCGATAATTGGGGGCCATTGTATCTGTCTTAGGGGCATGCATACATGCACCTAGGAGTAGACTGGCTGGGCCTCGGAGAACCCAGATGCCCAGCTGTAGAAGATTCTGCCAAACATTCTTCCAAAGTGCCGGTACCATCTACAATCCTTGAGCGGTGTGTGAGCGTTCCAGCCAGATCACCTGCTTTTCAATACTATCCCCCAACCTCCACCTGTTCCTCGGGACAGGAGGTCCTAAACTTGGCCCTGGGTCAGAATCACCAAATCTCGGGGCCACATCTCCAGACTTCCTAATCATTTGAGGGCTAGAATATAAACTGAAAGGTACACTCTGTGAGGCAGGGCTCCTCATCTTCCTCACTGAAGCATCCTTGATGCCTAGAGTAGCACCTGGCAGGTAGTTAGCACTCAGTAACATTTTTTTAAAAAAGATTTTATTAATTAATTAATTTATTTATTTTAGAGAGAGAATGAAGGAGTGTGTGCCTGGCACAGGGGGAGAGGCAGAGAGGGAGGGGGGAGGGAGAGGGAGAGAATCTCAAGCAGGCTCCATACTGAGCATGGAGCCTGATACGGGGCTCGATCTCACAACCCTGAGAAACCAAGAGTCAGAAGCTTAACCAACTGCGCCACTCAGGCGCCCCTACATTTTTTTTTTTTTAAATTAAATGAATGAGTTCAGGCACTGTTGTTCACAAAATAGCCCTTAGAGAGGGTGTGAACTCCTGAAACCGGGAGGAAACTTGGACGTATCGGAGCCCTGTGCATTTTTCAGGGAAGAGGGCCCAGAGCCTTAACCAAATTCTTCTCCGCAAAGGCTAAGAGCCGCTGTGATTGGATCCAGTCTGGCTTGGTTATCTGATTACAGTAGGAAACAGCTGGTCCTAGGGAAGAACAGAGTTCAGGAGAAGAGGGAGGGTGCCTGGGTGGCTCAGTCATTGAGCATCTGCCTTCAGCTCAGGTCATGGTCCCAGGGTCCTGGGATCGAGCCCCCGTTCGGGCTCCCTGCTCCGCGGGAAGCCTGCTTCTCCCTCTCCCACTCCCCCTGCTTGTGTTCCCCCTCTCGCTGTGTCTCTCTCTGTCAAATAAATAAATAAAATCTTTTAAAAAGAAGAGAAGAGGGCACCTGGGTGGCTCAGTTGGTTAAGCGACTGCCTTCGGCTCAGGTCATGATCCTGGAGTCCCGGGATCGAGTCCCACATCAGGCTCCCTGCTCAGCGGGGAGTCTGCTTCTCCCTCTGACCCTCTTCCCTCTCGTGCTCTCTATCTCTCATTCTCTCTCTGTCTCAAATAAATAAAGAAAATCTTAAAAAAAATAAAAATAGACTAAAAAAAATAGAAGAGGGAGAGCGCTTGCTCGGAGGGCTCACAAACTGACACCTTGCCCCATTTGGATGTTTGACCCATGGTGACTTTGGGTCCAGCTGGCCTAACAACTGCCAGCCTTCGTGGGGAACTTCCCTGTGTCTGTTTGTTGAACCGCAACTTCTAGAAGCCTCAGTTTCCTTCTGCGGAAGCCGACATGAGCCCCGCCTTTTCAGAAAGCCTCCCGGTGTATCCAGTTTGAGATGATCTCATCGTTTGTCAGCCTCTGTCTTGTTTTCTGGAGGTTTCCCAGCATCTTGCTGCTCTCTGCAGTCTTTTATCCTTTGAACAGTGCTCCTATGTTCTGCTTTGGGTCATTCCCATCACATGCCTTTTATCTTTCTTCCCGAACAGATCAACCTCGTACCCCTCTAAGACATTTCTTCTCCGGTTTCCTCTGAATCATTTCATTCGGTCCAGATATGGCCAGCTTTTCCTCCTTCCTCACGGCACTCAACATAGACCCTCTCTTTTCCCCAGAACAACCGCTCTTTCTTTCCGATCCCTCACTTAGGTCCTCGTCTTTCACCATGTTTTCTGACTTCTCCGGAGAACGGATTGTTTTTTGAAATTCAGGTCTCAAAGATCATCCCTTCTAATCTGGGTCTGAATTTGGATCACCGTCAAGAAGCACGGGGGAGGGCGCCTGGGTGGCTCAGTTGGTTAAGCGACTGCCTTCGGCTCAGGTCAGGATCCTGGAGTTCCGGGATCGAGGCCCGCATCGGGCTCCCTGCTCAGCAGGGAGTCTGCTTCTCCCTCTGACCCTCTTCCCTCTCGTGCTATCTCTCATTCTCTCTCTCTCAAATAAATAAATAAAATCTTTAAAAAAAAAAAAAAAGCACGGGGGACAGGAATGTTGTTGGGTAGTTAGGCTCCTTGGCAGAAGGGCCGAGTGCTCAAGGGGGTGTCAGAGGGACCTGGGCGGAGAGAGGGAGGTACATTCTGCTGTGGGGTGAGACCTGGGGGGATGCCCTCAGGAGAGGCTCTTTCAAGAAAAAAGAAAGCGTTTTACCCGAGTCTTGAGGGATGGGTAGGATTCTAGGTGGTAGAGCAGGGAGAGAAGATTCTATGGAAGGAAGGGGCAGTGGGAACAGAGGCTAGAAGCCCGGGAGTAGGAGAGGCTATGTATGATCCTATAGAGTAGGAGGGGAGGCCATGCGCTGAGCCTGGAAACGGAGACCCGCGTCAGCCCTGAGAGATGTTTGTTTGGCTTTCATAGTGTCTTAAAGACTTTTAAGTAGTAGCTGAAGGGTTTGGCCTCCTTTTGTGGAGTGAAAGAGAAACCAATTCCAACTGGTTTCAGCATGAAGCAAAGTCACTAGTTACCATAAAAGAAAACTCTAGAGGGAATAGCTGGGTTCAGGCCCAGGTGATGTCATCAAGCCCTGGCCTCGCTTCAGCTCTCAGCAATGCTTTTAACCATGTGGATCCAAGCTCAGAGAGAATCCCTGTATCGTGGTCACAAAAGGGCTGCCATAGCTCCAGCTGTTGCATCTTCTCAGGAATCCCATGGGGGATGAGGGAGAGTCTTTTCCTGAAGGTTTGCCCAAAGGGCCTTACTGCTTCTCATTTCCTCTGATTGGGGAACAGGCCCATTCCTGAACCAATTATTGAGGCCAAGAGACTGCTCTGCTCTGACATGCTGAGGCTTGAGTTGCGTGCCTCTCCCTGCCTCTAGAGATGGTATCCACACCGTTTCTGTGAGAGTAGGCTGAGACAGGGGGAGAGGTAAGCTCCTCCAAAGGGGAATCATAACACTATCCTGTTTTATTTTTTTTTTTAAGATTTTATTTATTTATGAGAGAGAGAGACAGAGAGAGAACACGAGCAGGGTGAGAGGGAGGAGGAGAAGCAGATTCCCCGCTGAGCAGGGATCCCAACGCGGGGCTCGATCCTGGGACTCCAAGGTCATGACCTGAGCTGAGGGCAGACGCTTAACTGACTGAGCCACCCAGGCGCCCCCACCATACTGTTTTAGAAGAGAGGTCCTGAGTGACAAAAACTGCAGATTATCTATCACGGTGGCCAATGTGTATAGACCATTTTAATTTATATTAAACTAATACCTTTTCCTGGAAAATGGGAACCTGGGCTGTATTCTTGCATACAGATCAGGAGTCTGTGAGGGCTGAGGAGGGACTGCCCTCTTTAGATGTTCTCTGTGTTCCCCCTGCCCACTGCACCACTCACCCTTCCTCTCTGGCTTCTGGGAGCACTTGGGTTTTCACCCCTAGCATAATTTGATTCTGTAAATAAATCTGTTTCTCCTACCAGAGTGGAAGTGCCAAAGAGTACATGGGTCAGATAGCTCTCCCCGTGCTCCCATAAACTCCCGAGGACAAATGCCTACCGTTTTTGCTAGTCTCATTCCTTGCTCATGTGTAAATCCCCCTTTGAAAAAAAGATTTAATACATCATGATTTTAGAAGCTGCATCTGAGAATTCCAGCGTCTGAAGTCCTTGGAGGTGATTGGGGTGTGTGTGTGTGTCTCCTTCTATGGTTTGCTTCTGCCCACTCTGCCTCATCCTGGCTTGTTTCTCAGATGTGTAGTGATTTGATTTTGATCTCACTTTGGATTGAACTTAACCTGTGGGAATCCTTCGGGGTCTGATTCCGGGCTGCTTTCCTTTAGGAAGGCTTTTTGTTGGTTTCAGCTGGATGCCAGGGATGCTAATAACCTGTAACCACTTACATTTACTTCCTCAGCTTGGAGTTTCCCCGCTGAACACATGGAGTATAAATTTGAACCCCAGCCGCATGTGGTTACAGATCCTCAAGGTCTCAGGGTGACAGTCATCTTTATTATTGTTGTGGCCTTAATTAAATTTTTCCCTCCAGACCCACACTGAAAACAGACAGATTGCCTCCTAGGCTCCCTTTACTGGCAGTTCCGGAAAAAAAAAATTTAAAGCCCTCCCTTTGCCTTTGAGGGTGCTGGCTCAGTCTGGGCATCTGAGACTTGGCTAGCCCATTTGGCAAAGGTCCAAGTTTTAACCTCCCATTTCTGGCACCTCTTAACATCCCAGATTGGTATAGAGGGTGTTTACTTATTTGCCTACACTGTGGTTTGTAGCTCACTCTACCTGTGCCGTATGCTCACATGTTCCTTTGGGACTGCTTACATTAAAAAACTATTTTTATTACGGGATTTTTGAAATATACACAAGAGTAGAGAAAGGGTACAAGTCAATGAACTTCAGGTACCCATCATCCAGCTTCAATATTTTCCCAGTCTTCTCTCATTTCTTTTTTTCTTCCTTGTTGATTTTTTTTTTCTGGATTAATTTAAAACAGATTGTGTCTTTTCAGCCATGAATACTTCCCAACTGGGAGGAAGATTTCCACCCCCCTTTACATTACCTGCCATCCCCCACCCCCACATATTATCACACTGAGCAATACTTAATAATAATTCCTGAATATCATCTAACATCAGTCCATGCTCACATTTCCCTGATTCTCTCAAAGATATCTTTTCACAGTAGGTTTGTTAGAACAGGATGCAGACAAGATCCACACATCACATTTGATTATTGTCTCTGAAATCCCTTTTATTCTGTAAAGACAACCACTCTTCCCATTTTCTCAGCCACTGATATACTGGAGAAACTAAATCCTTTGTCCTGTAGAATATTCACATCCTGGATGTGTCTGATTGCTTCCTCATGGTTTCAGTTGACTTGTTCCTCTCTTCCCCATGTTTCCAGTAAACTAACAATTAGATCTAGAAGCCTGATTACATCCAAAGTCCTTTTGTTGCCAAGACCACTTTGTAGGCGGTACTGTGTGATTCCTTCATCTACATTGTGGGCACATAAATGTCTGTTCATTCCATTTTTTTTTAAAGATTTTTTTTTTAATTTGAGAGAGAGAGAGCACAGAGGTAGAGTGGGAGGGAGAAGCAGACTCCCCACTGAGTGGAGAGCCCGATGTGTGGCTTGATCCCAGGACCCCGAGATCATGACCTGAGCAGAGGGCAGATGCTTAACCACCTGAGCTACCCAGGTGCCCTGCTCATCCCATTTTTAATGAGCCAGAGATTGATCAATAGGAGTTGTGCTGATAGACTGAGCCATCCACTACAAAGTCCCCATCAGCTTTTTTCTCCCAGTGATTTTTTATTTTTATTTTTAATTATGGTAAAATGCACATAACATATAATGTACCATCTTAACCATTTTTAAAGGTACAGTTCAGTAATGTTAAGTATATTCACATTGCTGCATAAATAATCTCCAAAACCTTTTTGGCCTGTAAAACAGTAACTTCACACCCACTAAACCACAGCTCCCTATTCCCCTGAACCCCTGACAACCACCCATCTATTTTCTGTTTCTATGAATTTGACTAGGTGCCTCTTATAAGTGGAATCATACAGTATCTGTGTTTTTGTGACTGGCTTATTTCACTGAGCATCATGTCCTAAAGGTTCACCTGGGTTGTAGCAGGTGTCAGAATTACCTTCTTTTTAAATAATATTCCATTGTATATAGGTACCACATTTTGTTTACCCATTCATTCATTGATGGACACTTGGGCTTATCAACTTTTCAACTAATAGTTTTAGCCTTTTTTGAGTATCATTCTCTAGATCCACTATTTCCTTTGGGGTTGCTAAGTTGTGATTTTTCTGATTGCTATTCCTTCCTTTGGTAAGTATTAGCTAGAATTCTTTGAGAAAGAAGGGTTTTCCTTCATCGACTATTTGTTTATGTTTATCATAAAATAGGGTTTGTTCAGGAAAGGCAGAATAAAGGATTGGTTCTTTCTTTTTATGTATCAGTATTCAAAGTAAGAAGCAACTGCCAAAGTGACCAATGAGTTTTTAAAAATATCATTAAGAATCTTTGATTCAAAAATCTGTAGGGGTGCCTGGGTGGCTCAGTCAGTTGGGCATCTGACTCTTGATTTCAGCTCAGGTTATGATCTCAGGGTCATGGGATTGAGCCCTGCGCAGGGCTCTGCACTCAGTGGGGAGTCTGCTTGAGATTCTCTCCCTCTGCTCCTCCCCCCATGCTCTCTCTCTCCTTCTCTCTCTAAAATGAATGGATAAATCTTAAAAAAAAAATTTGTACATGTGCTTCAGCCCATTGAAGCCATTCTTTGGGTTGAGGATCACACTATGCAATCTCAGGGGTCCACTGAAATGGGCTCTGTGTGCTTTGTTTTCCCAGGTGGAATCCACACAATATTTAATTATAACTATCTATGTTTGTATCACCTTGGGGTGGTCTTTAGGTAAACATCTTTGTCTTAGTTTCCTTCTCTGTACAAGGAAGTTGGACCAGATGAGCTCTAGAACCCTTCCAGCTCAAGACTCTACTTTTTGTAGCATTTTCACATATAGTTTACTCATTTGACTCTCCCAGTCTGGTGACCCAAGGCTACTGTCAACAGCTGCATTTTACAAACATGGAAAGTACCACCTGAGTGATAATATTTTTTTCTAATTTCCCATCCTGCACTTTTTCCACTAGACTTCAAGCTCTGGTTCTCAGGGATATTTTGCATCTCAGGGGACTTGTGAAAATGTCTGGAGACCTTTTTGATTGTCACACGCGGGAGAGGCTACTGTCATCTAGTTGGGAGAGGCTGGGGATGCTGCTAAACATCCTATGGTGGGTAGGACAGCACGCTCCCCAGCCCACATTCAATGTCATCCAGCCCCAAGTGTTAATAATGCCAGAGTTGAGAAACCCTGACTTGCATATTCCTTTTAATCTAATGTTTATTCAATGAAAGGATGTATAAAAATGTACACATCTGAGAATTCAATTATACACGAAATAGAATTATGGGACAGTCTGTTCCTAACATATCCACAGAACTTAGCCATTTGGCGTTCTCCTACATTTCCCCTTCCTATTTCTGGCTCCTATTTTGCCCCTTGAGACTGTTCTATTATTGGCTTAAGGGAAGATTAATGGACAATTTTTATTGCTTTCAGGCCAATGGGAAAACATTACGCCTTGATTTTCTTTTTCTTTAACTTAGGAAATAAACATCAAAATCAAGTTTTATCCCATACAGCAGTCAGCTTTTTTTGGGGTCCCATTCCTTTGTCATTTTGATCAATTGAATGGACGTTTTCCATAAACTTAGCATTACCTTTGAAAGTCATTAAAGTTATGGCTCAGGGCTTCTCCCGTATCCCTTCTTCTGCTGCATTTGTATTGATTTAAAACAACCCACTTGGTGGTGAAGTGAATTTACCATTGGAAAGTGCTAGAATGGTATGTCCTTTACTATTTGAAAAGTCAATTTGTGAACAAGTATGTTGAATTTGATTTTTAAAAAGACAACTAATTTGTCAGAAACAAAAAATGCAGCTTTTTATTTTGTTTTATTGGTTCAATTTTCAATTTGAGGTAAGGCAGATGCATTTATTCGCTTGCTTATATCAAGTACTCACACACTTTCTCTTATAAACACATATTTACGGCTTGTCTAATTGCTACTGCATCGTTACATTATCTTTCCCTCTTTTGTGTTTCGCTAAAGTAGATGCTAATAATTTTTCTTGACTGGACACAACTACCAAGATGCTTTCTAAAATAAGACATCCTGAGGGTAAATAGTAAGAACATGCTTGGGTTTAAAGTCTCCATGCAGGGCACCTGGGTGGCTCAGTCATTTGAGCATCTGCCTTTGGCTCAGGTCATGATCCTGGGACCCCAGGATCCAGCCCCGTGTCGGGCTTCCTGCTCAGCGGGGAGCCTGCTTCTCCCTCTCCCTCTGCTGCTCCCTCTGCTTGTGCTCTCTCTCTCTCTATCAAATAATAAATAAACAAATAAATAAATAAAATCTTCCAAAAAAATAAAGTTTCCATGCAACTTTCAAATTTTATACAGTACTGAGCCCAGCTTCTCCCCGAGAAGCTTGCTGTATTATTGACATTTTTTCCGAGAAGACTTACATCCCAGAAGATCAGGTCATAATTTTTGCTTCTCAAATTATCTTGTAGTTGTTTTATTTTGAAATATAGCCTTCATTAGTATGCTTTTGAGTAATCTAAACTTTCTTAAAATCTTTTTGCGTTTGTAAATACTACTGACTATTATCTTTCCCACATCCTTTAAATGACAGTTAATAAATTCCAATGGAGAGTTTTTAATGCACAGAGTAGGGACTGGGGATGGAGAAAAGGAAGAGAGATCTGTTTATACGTGCTGTGGAGAATTAGATTTATAGTTCTGGATTGGGGAGGGATAGAAAAATGGTCTTTGTAAAAGTGACAGTTTTTTTTTTTAAGGAAAATCATAAATATCACACTCAGGCTGATCTCCAAGGATGAGTGTTTCTGGGTTTTTGATAGAGCTGACACTGGGTGGCCAGGCTCTAGCCCCAGAGTCCCCATTGCCCAAGAGAACAGATCTTCCTTTGTCTAGGGCAGGATTTGTCAACCTTGGCACTCTTGACATTTAGGGCAGGATAATAACTCTTTGTTGTAGGTAATGTCCTCTGCACTGTAGGATGCTTAATAGCTTCCTGGCCCCACTAGATGCCCTTAGCAGCCCCCCGTTCCCGCCGCCACCACTGTCACATTCCCAATGGCCCCTGGGCAGCAAAGTCAATCCTGATGGAGAACCACTGATCTAAGGTGAAGATGTCCAGTTCTGGCATTTGTGTGAACGTTTACCAGTGTCACCAGGAGCTGAGACTGTTTTGTCACACGTTGTGTCTGGGGGCTGTTTGGTTTGTATCAGCATGTCATCCATCTGACTGCCTTCCTCCCATGTGAGGTGGGCTCTCCCCCGAGGTGTCGGGTTCTGGGCCATCTTGTGATCATTGTAATCTTTTGCTGGGGCCCTCACTGGTGATCTTTGACCTGAATGCCACGCAACAAGGAAGCTAACGGACAGCTTGGTCGATGAGCTCCAGGACTTTGGACACGTCTCTTGTCTGCTCTGGGCCTGATTCTCTCCCTGCATTATTACTGGGTTTGGCTCAATCACCATTCCCTATGAGGTAGTCCATGAAAGCTGACCATGGAAGAGACTTTGTGGGGAAGACAGGTGGTGAGACCAAATTGGTTTGGGAAATGATATATCCTGCAACATCTGCTTGGAGATTCATAATGTGCATAAGCGTGTGAGAGGCTTTCCAGAATTCTCGGCACCCAGATCTCCATGTGGCTCACTCCCCACTTTTCTCCAATGTTACTTCCCAAGAGTCTTTTCCAATCACCCAAACAGGTGATGGTCTAGTGCCTCATCTTTTTTCACATGGCTTCTCATCTCCTGACATTATAGCCTATGAATTTATTTCTTTGTTCATCATCTGTCCCCCTCAACCCAGAACATAGCCTTGGTGTCAGCAGAGACTTGGTCCATTTGTTTGCAGCTGATCCCTAGCATGTGGTACATAGTAGATGCTCAGTAAAAATGTGGAGTTTCACTTGTGGATTTCCAGGTGAATTTAATCAGGGACTTTTTCACTTCCACTCATCAAAGTCTAGGGAAGCAAGCTTGGGAATCAACAAGGGAGAGGGTGTCTAAGTCCTGATAGCCGTGGCCTCCTGACATTCACTTTCTTAGTATGAGCCACTCAGGTCTAAAGGTACCGAAGAGCTGGTATCAGGCTGGAGAGCAAACAAAACGGACTGACTTGCCCGCTCTCCCTGATGGGAGTTGCCGTCTTGGGAACTGAGGAAGAGAGAAACCTTTTGCCTCAATGATCTGCTTGTGGCTCCCCTTCGTCAGGACTCTAGCCAGTCGGAGAAAAGTGAGAATAAAAATCGGGGATAGGTGGAGTGCCCACTATGTGCTCAACACTGTTTATGATGCAAAGGCGGTGCCTCCCTTCAAGGACTTGGGCTAAATTTAGGATCAGAACTCAAAAGGGATCGGATTTACTGGGAGGACACAGCATCTCTTATAAGAACCCAAGGGCTGGACTGGGCTTCCCAAGGGACAAGGACCAAGGACCAGAAAGCCATCCGGAGACAGCTATTTCCTAGGTCTCATTGTTCATGTCTGCCTCTTTCTGCCTCTTCCCCTGCTTTGCTCACCTGTGGCCCATCACGATGGCGCCCAAACTGCCCCCTAATCCCTGAGACCCCATCATCCAACGGCCTCTCCATCCATCACAGGACCAATTCCTGAGGGAGCAGGGCTTAGCCCAGCTCAGCTTCTGATTGGTTCTCCTGGGTCAGGTGGCCACACACCTCCCGTCCAATCAGCTGTGACCTGAGAGAGTAGCGCTCACGTGACACCAATATAGCCGCTGAGATTCCTCCTTTTGGGTGGAGTGGGAGGGCTGGGTGGGATTTTTCTCTGCTCTTGGCCCTGGTGCTATTTAGGCTCAAGAACGAGTGGGTGGCTTCTTAAATTTTCTCCCATATTTCTGTCCTTTCATGTTTACTTTAAGAACAGAAACATGATGGCGAGGAAAGGGCTAGAGGCTTTATTCTGGCTTTTACCCTCTGTCCCCCCACTTTTTTTTTTTTTTTTGAGTCAAAAGATAGAGGGCCCTGATAGATCTGGACCAAGGAGCAAACAGGATGAGTGTGCCTTGGGAAATTTTGAGGTGAAGGTGGTCCCCTGCTTTGACAGGTGGTTTTAACTTAATACTGCAGATGGATTTTTTTTTTTTTTCTTTTTGCTTCTCTAGGCACTGTTCAGGTCTCCAGCCCCCAGGCAACATTTCCAGCTGACGTTCTCTCTGCCTTCCTATAGACAAAGGTGAACCATGCTCTATATGCTACATGTTCTAGGCAACAAATTCCCACAGACTGGGTAGCCTAAAATAATAGAAAGGTATCTTCTCATGGTTCTGGAGGCCAGAAGTCCAAAACCAGCATCAGCTGGGCCACAGTCAAGGTTGCAGCGCCCTTGGATGCTTAGAGGGGAATCCCCTTGCTTCCTCCAGCTCCAGGGCTGCTGGCAGTCCCTGGCTTGCAGACGTACCAGGCCAGTCTCTGCGGCCGTGGTCACACTGCTGCCTCCTCTTCTTTGTGTGTGGTGTCCCCCAGCTCTCATTTGCAAGTGCACTTGTGGATGGCATCTAGAGTTCACCTGGTGATTCCCAGATAACCTCATCTCAAAACCCTTAATTTAATCACACCTGCAAAACCTTTACCTTGTAAGGTAACTTCTGCAGGTCCTAGAACTTAGGTCCTGAGATCTTTCGGGGTTACCATTCAGCCCACTACAAGCCCCAAAACTTTCTCCCCCCAGGAGGGTCTAGGCTGGGCAGACACCCCGCAGGATGATCTACCAGAGCCCAGACTGAGGGCCCTTTCTATCATTTGGAACCTTGCTATTCTCCTTTTCTTTTTTAAAGATTTATTTATTTTAGAGAGGGGGCGGTAGAGGGACAGAGGGAGAGAGAGAATCTCCAGCCGACTCCCTGCTGAGCGTGGAGCCCAACGTAGGGCTCTACTCCGGGCTCACTCTCACGACCGTGAGATCATGACCTGAGCCGAAGTCAAGAGTCAGAGGCTTAACCAACTGAGCCATCCAGGTGCGCTGCTTGTCTTCTTTTCTTTTTCCTCCTGTTTGTCTTCCCATCAGGAGGAAGCAAAAAGACTAACCGAAGAACAAATCCAGCCCCCAGATATATGCAGAGCCACAGGCTGGCTCGGTAGTGGGCTGTGACCAGACCAGGCCTCTGGTGTCTTAGCCACGAAGCAGGTCCTTGCAGCTCCCTTTTAATAGATGGATTTGCATAAGGAAAGAGAAAGGTTGGAATTTAGACCCTGCTGCCAATCCCGAGATCAGGAGGGATTCATTCCCTATCTGCCCACCCTTCTCTACTTAGAAGCTTTTCGGAAACATCCAGGGCCTCAGAATTTACTCTTCTCCTAGGCATGCAGACTCCACTTCATGCTCCCCAGTACCAGGAAGGCACGCCTGGACCCAGGTGTGTCTTCCCAGACTCCCACTCCACAGTCAAGACCGTGACCCCAGTCGTTCCTCTTCTGGCCTAGCCTCAGCAGTCAGCAATCCTGGGCATCCTCATTAGTTGAACTGCTTTTCTGGGTTCCACAGGCAGGCACTTTGGCCCCTGCATGAGGACACACTCACCCGCCCTTTCTGAGCATACAGCCCATCGGCTCCCGCTGGGCCGGGTCTCAGGAGGGGGGTGCTGGGGGGACGTTTAGGTCGGTAGGAGCTGCTGTCTAGACAGCCACCATGGTCCTTTGGGCATGTGAGTCGAAGGGGCAGCAGCAGTAGCTTCCCCTTCTTGGGAAGCACAGCTCCTCATTCGAAGTCTGAAAAAGCTCTTCACACTGAATGGCACAGTAGAGCATTTAAAGAACTCAGGGCCTGGAGCCAGACGGCTAGGGTTCAGACTCTAGCACGGCTACTTCCTAGCGATGTGACATGAGGCACTTGAACCAGAGCCTCTGTGAGCTAACCTGCAAAATGGCAGTGATACCAGGATCCAGATGAAATGCCGTAACACATGTGAAGTGTTTGTGCAGATTAGCGGCAACTATTATTATCAGTGGTATTTCTCCCTAAGCAAGTCAGTGTTGGAAGAGCTGCGACAATGATTCAGCGCCCAAATGTACTACGTATAAAATATTTTATTATAAAAAGCTCACTTGCATGGCATTTTAGAAGGAATAAAATATCTCACGCAGCTTTCCTTTTTCGCCCTTATCCTGAAGGCCCTAGGAAAGTGTACCAGTAAAGACTCTGATCTTATGCATCACCGGGCCTTGGGGCCCCCGAGAGCCAACAGCTTCAGGGGCTCTGAGAGAGCCCAGCTGGGCCTCATCCCCACATCATCGATCGGCCTCTTGTTTTGCTTCGTTCCTGAAATGGCCCCGCGTCCTTTCTAGAAAGCTGAGTCACATCTCCTACCCACGGCTCAGGACTCCGGTGAAGAAAGCAAAGGCATATCTTGTTTTCTTTTTGAAACAAAATAGTCCTAGTGGAAGCAAAACAAAAATCACAACCTAAACCAGCTGCTAGGCATCCTCTCCTGATTGGAAAGAGAGGCGTTGTCGCCAACAACTCAGAGTTGGGGAAAAATGATGGGGAAGGTGCGTACCCTGTGAGGACCGTGACGGGGTCCACACCCCGAGATCCGAGGCAGCAGCTCTTCCCAATGCACTGCCACATGAGGTTCTGTGGACGTCAGTCAGTCCCTAGTCACTGGACTCCCCACGCCCCCCGCCCTCGCCCCCATCCACATCAATCTGTATGCATCTGCCCCCTCCACTCCTCAATTGCAGCTGAAGTGGCTTCACTGGGGGTCCGTGGTGTGGAGGGTGAGCGACCGGAGGGACACACCTGAGCAGGGCCGTCAGTCAGGTGGCCGGGCGTCAGAAGCCTTCTGCTGGACTTCGTCGTACTGTGGTGGGGGGGTCAAAGGCTCGATGGAGGGAGGAGGGATGTTTTTGTCCGGGAGGCTGATCCTGAAGTCTTTGAGGTGAAGCTTTTCGGATTTAATCCTTCGAACTTTGAGTGGCTTCAGGCGTTTGGCCAACTTGGAGTTCTGCCTGTCGGGTGGATTCCCCGGGCTGGTCTCCGCGTTGGCCCTGGCAGCTGTGGGGCTCGTCTCGTCAAGCCCCGTCAAGGACTCATAGGATGGGAGAGAGATGCTCATCCTCGGGTTCTGGTCCAGTTCCCTCGCTTCCGAGTAGTTTGTGTTCATCACTTCCTCGTAACTGGGGACATAGTACCTGGAGGAGGCCTCTTCCTCCTCCTCCTGGCTGCAAGACAATAAGCACCAACATGGAGAGTGTTAGCACGCGCTCCCGCCATATTGAAAATCACAAGTAGATGGACTCCAGATCCTGTGTCAGCACCGGGTCCACGTACACCAGCCTTGTGAACAACCCGTGGGTGCCAAAAGTAATAAAAGCTAACACTTCAGCTGTGTGCTAGGCGTCAGGTACTGTGCTAAGTACTTTAACACATATCAACCAGTTTCATCTTCCTAACAATGCCGTGAGCTAGGTACTACTTTCATACCCATTTTATGGATGAGGAAACTGGTATGTCAAGGTTATGTGACTTGGTCATATATTTGGGAAGTGGGAGAGCAGGAACTGAACGCCACACTCAATGACTACACTGGACGATCTGGAAGTGTTAACACAAGGAAGTGTGAAGCCCCCTTCGCTTTTAAGACTCATGCTTAACCACATGCCGGATGGGCCGTTCTGGCGCCAAGCTGGGTCCTTTTGCCAAAGGCCACACAAACATGCACGAAGCAGCGGCCAGTGTGAAGTAGAATGGTTGTCCCCGGGTAGAGAAGGAATTTCTGCTATAAAATTTATATGTATTTCAAGGTATTCTGTAATTTTGTCTTCCAAGTTCACTATAAGGCTCAGAGGTCTTATCCTCAGGCTTAATCTCTTTTGACTGTTGAAAGAGAAAACCAGAAAGTCAGGGTGTCTTTTTTTCTTTTTCTTTTTTTTTTTACACACGTATAGGGAATAGTGCCATAAGCCATAGTTCAGGACTCTACACTTGAACCTATAGGGTGATAATGGCCAACATCAGCCCCTCCCTGTTTGTCCAGGCCTACCTCTCATTTCCCTTAGTATGTGTGTGCTCCTGGCTAGGGTGGGGAATTAGGGGTGGACTGATTCTCCGTCTCTGTTCTTTTCTGTATTTCCTAAGTTTTCGAGAATGTGCGTGCATGATCTTTTATTATCAGAAAATAGGTTTCGTTTCTCCAAGCCAAAAACAACTCCCTTCCCGCTAGAAGGATGACAAGGTTGCAGAAAATCTAAACAACACAGAAAAACCTAAGGCAGAAAATAAAACCGTCCCATCTCCTTCCACCTGGAGACAACCACTGTTAACACTCTGTTGCATACCTTTCCAGACCCCTCCCTAATCCCACAGCTGCAACATTTGATGCAATTAGGACCTTGCCACAGATGCCGTGTTGTAACCTCCCTTTCTCACCATGGTGCACATGGTCCCGTGTTGGCAACTATGGCTCAGCTGTGGCTCTGCAGAATGCTGCCGAGTGGGCGTGCCATAATTTAGCTTGAATGGTGGATATTTAGGTCATTTCTCAGTTTTTGCTCTTCTAAGCAACGCTCTGATAAACCTAAGGGCACAGACTCCTTTGCACTTGCGTGATTTTTCTCCCAAGGGTAAACTCTTAGGAACAGAATAGATTGGGACACGCATCTTCAACATCTCCTCTCGCCATGAAGACTCCTCTGTGTCAGCCGATACCCCCATCAGTGGCCCATTTCCCTACAACTCTCCAACACGGGGGGCTGCCCGGCTTGGCCATTAAGATAGGCAAAGAATAATGACACCTTCTTTTTGTTTGCGTTTCGTGACGAATGAGGTTGAACATCTCTCATCTGAACACCTACGAGATGCTTGCTTGTATCCTTTGTCCCTTTTCCTACTGGTATGCTCCCCTGTCACACTCATTTGCAAGGGCTCTTTTCCTAGCAGGGACGTCAGCTTTCATCATGTGTTCCCCGATTTATTGCTTATCTCTTAAATGCGTTTGTGGCATTTGTGTCCAAATAGAACACTGGTTCCCAGCCTTTTCAACGCAAAGCACGTACACACAGCCTGTCTGGAGGCTCTGGCTGCCCTGGGCCCCATGCAGCTTTCCTGCCAGCGTCAAAATCTTGATACACCTGTAATCCATTCATACCGCATGATTTGGGAAACTCTGGGATAGAAGTATAAAGCTATTTGGAAAATTATAAACTGCTTTACGGAGCCTTAGTGGGGGAGAGTGGGAAGGCAGAGCCTCCTAGATTAAAACAGTCTCATCAGTGAGCCCTATGAGTGTGAGCGTGTGTGTGTGTGTGTGTGTCCATCCCCCGGTCCAAGGGCGGTCAGCCCGTCCTCACCTGTCTTCCTCCGGGCCGTGCGGCTCCACCCCCGGCTGGTGCTGGATGTGGGCCATCTCCTCGCCTTGCCGCTGCTTCCTCTTGTCCCGGATGCTCAGGCAGATGGAGAGCAGAAGCAGCATCACCCCAGCCCCGACCAGCACGTAGGCCACGGAGAAGGTCTTGCTCTTGAGAATGCCGCTGCCTATCTCTGTCTTGTTGTTCCCCTGAGCTGTCGGCTTTTCGTGGGCGCTGAACCCGGGCACCAGGTTCCACATGGCCATGATGACCCCGAGAACCAGCATCCCCAGGCCGATGGCGGTCAGCGCATAGTGGGAGCCGTTGGCCTTCGACTGGGCCATCATGCCAGTGCGAGCAGGGCGAGGCCCGGTGCAAAGAAAGAAAATAAATAAATGAGCGCACCAGCAGTGGCAGCAAGAACAACAAAAACCCCTTCAACGCACGGAACGAAATCCCTAGTGCTGCCCTAAAGAAGCAGCGGCTGCGCTCTCGAGGGATGGCTTCCAGCAAATTCGAGGCATCCTGTGTGGACAGCTGCGGCCGAGAGGTCTGCAAGGAAAGCAGAAAGAAGAGAGAGGAGGCTCAGTTCAGATTCCCGACACGTTTGTGAACGCAGCGCCGGTACTCTCGAAGGAGTCACGGAGCGGGACCGCGCCGCGCGCTCGGCCAGGCCTAGCCGCTGATGCATTCCAGATGGCTTACGTGCCTGCAGAAGGAGGGCTGATCCGCCTACCCCACCCGAAAAGGAAAAGCCAGACCTTTCCATGCAGGAGACCAGAGAGGTCAGCACTCTGGGGCCTGAAAACATTTTGTGGAATTTAATGAAGTGCAGTGAAATCTCGGCGGGCACGGGGTCCAGCGAGGAGTGTGAACGATGGTGTGCGTGAGCCGTGGTCAGTAGCTGTACCCAAATCGCCTGGGCGACGGGCATCCGTCGGGGCTGTGTCCCAGTCCACACGGCCTACGGGCTGCCCCCCACCCTCCATGGCTCCCCATTTCCTGCAGCGGAAAATCTGGGCTCCTGGAGTCACGTGTGTGACCGCCTCTCGCCCTCATCTCTCACCTCACCCTTCTCTGCACACCCCCCTCCAGCATTTCTGCAGTTCTCTGGTCCCCCCTGCTCAGCTGCCCCTTCCGTGGACTCCACCAGTGACTACTGTGGCCAGTCTCTCTCTTCCCATGACACATCTCTGTACCCAGAACATAGCAGGGGCTCCAAACATGTCTGCTCAATCTCTGAATGAAATGAATAGAGGCCACCTGAAGTCTTCCTGCAAGACTCGCCTCCCTTCAGCCACGCGGAGTTTTGCTTTTCTTAAAGTGGCAGAAGCCGGCCTATTCCCCATCTTAGTTGCTGTGCCCAGCCGGGCGAGAAACCCTCCTCCCACGGAGCAGCTCGGAGACCTTGTGCTCAAGGGAACAAGCCCACCGTCCTGGGATTCCACAACCATTTGTTGGCTGGGAGAGTGAGCCAGATAAGCAAGTCACCTGAAGGTTTAGCTCAGAACACTTTCAGGGGCCAGGAGGACCAGCGAGCAGCGACACCCTTCCTGGCTAACTGCTCCTCAGTACATTATTCCCGGGACAGTGACCTTCGCAGAACAGTAAAGCCCGACAGATGTTTGGATGGGCAAGGTCCTATTTTCAACTCTGCATTCTTTCCAATCTTTCCAGAAGGACGGCTAAACAGGCCACTTGAAATCTAATGCTGCAGAGATATTTTCTCATCAAACAACGGGCTCAATCTGAAAGTGGCCACTTTGTTAAGAAAATAATCTAAAAATATTTGGGATAATATCCTTTATCGGCTTGAGGTCTGTTTCTTCTTCTTCTTCTTTTTTTTTTTTTCACTCCACAAATATTTCTTGCGCATCTGCTAAGCAGTGTTAGGCACTGGAGGGACACCGGTGAGCAAGTTAAGGGTTAGTGGGGCTTCCGGGCCAGCAGGAAAAAGTCTACAGGGAATAACGACAAAGTGGGAAGAAAGTCTAGAAACTGTGGAATTCGGTAGGTGGGTGTCCTAACTCAGGCTGGAGGGTATATGGAAAGTCTCTGTGAGAGACAAGTCCCACTTCAGGTAATAGGGTCTGCACCCGAATTGTGCTGTGCTAATGCACATGAGCATACCCACAAATACATGTGTGCTGATGTGTGAACATGGATGTGTAGGCATGCAGGGCACTGAACAGGGATCCCATTCCACTGCAGACAGTTGCTGTGGATCCGCTCAAAAGCCTACCGAACACATGAGGGTATTTGTTTCCCAAATATCACTCATAGCCAGCAAAGGAAAGGATTAGGGGTTTAGCAGTTCTGCCAAATGGATCTGAGACAAGGCCAGAGGAGGAGGAGGGCTCAGTGGTGCGGAGGTGCAGCCACAGGCTTGTGTGGGAAGCAGGAGATGAAAAAGCCCATGACTGAGCACCTGCTAGGTGCCCAGCAGGTAGGCCTTGTCCTTGGGAGGTGGAGAGTGTGTTTTCTAAACCAGTGATTGGGGCTACTTTAACCTCCCACCCTCCCTGATCTCTCGACTCAAGCTTTGCCTTACCTGTCACATGAGTCAAACAGGCTCCAGATGAGAGTCACCAGAAGAGATGAAAATGTCGGGATTCACACATTTGGGCCTGTTAAATGGTCAGTGATGGAAAACAGGCAATAATGCCCAATGTGGGTAATGGTGTTGGGATAAGCGATTTCATACAATTTTTCCGGACGGCAAATTTTGGCGCTGATGGATCAAAAGTTTCAAAAATGCTTATACCCTTTGGCTCTGAGAATTATGTACAAGGCAAGGATATTCATCGAAGCTTTGTAGCAGTGAGAAACTAGAAACTGTTTCAATAGCCAATCATCTGCATCTGGTTAAATAAAATATGGTACACGTGCTTGTTAAATTATGGTTTTAAGCCAGCTAATACATTTTAAAGTCAAAGTTAAAAAAAACAACAACCCAGTATGTTCAGTGTGATTCTAATTTTTAAAAAATTCTATATACACATCTGTACACATGAATATATAGGAAGGAAGGCTGGATGATCCTCCTTATGTTAAACAAGAGACAGACGATTTTCATATATACAAACATATATGTAAAAATCTCAGGCAAGACACATTCCAAACTTAGCAATGATTTCTTCAGAGAATAGAGAGGGCTTGGGAACTATACCTGTTACCCTGTTTCTGTAGTTTGGATTTGTTACAATCAGAAGGTGTTGTTGCAAGGCAAAGCAGTTTGGTGGTTCAACGTGAACTTTGGAACCAGGCTGCCTGGGCTCAGATCCTCTCTCCCAACTTTCCCAGCTGTGCGCCTTTGGCAAGTTACTTCACCTTTCTGTACCTCAGCTTTCCACAACTGTAAAAGGAGACCGAGTCTTTCTGGTATTCACCTCATAGGAGAGTTATGATAAGTGAACAAGAGAACATACATAAAGTACCTAGAATTATATGTGACCGGCGCATAGCAAGTTCTTCTAGAAAGGTTTGTTATTTAATTTTATTTAAAGCTTGCATTTCCAATGGAGTGAGACCACCCACGGTGGGCGGGGGCAAAAATTGGTTCTTGGGGATGGTGTAATATAGTCTTAGATATTACAATGGTGTGTGGCCCTCCACCATACATTAACAGACACACAAGATATCTGCAGTATTAAAATTTCATGGAGTGGGGGTAAAATGGGGGCATTACAAAAACAGTGTCTAAAAAGACTTTAGGGAACAATACTGGGGAAAAAGGCTGAGAAACACTTATGTTTTATATTAAATTTCAAAACACTCAGATTATGCATCCCATGGTCTTTTTAGTTGTTTTCTGCACTGTGGGATTAGAGTGATTTTTATTTTCTTTTTCTTACTGGGAGAGTAACAACTGGGAACACACAAATGTGTATATGTTGGTTTTAGAATCAAAAAAAGAAATGAAGGTCTTGTGTTTGGGGTTCATGGCAGGGTTATGTGTCCAGGGGGGTCGCTTAAAATTGTCCGTCGATTCTGCCCTCCCTCTGGAGACCAGGACTCTGGTGGGTTCACCAGGGGTGTGGAACCCAGCTCCTGAGCTGCAGCTGCTGGCTGTTTATCTTGTTTCTGGCTTGTTGACCCATGTTATATTTAGTAAGGTGTTCTTTCCCTTTCAAAAATATGGAAAGAAGCTAATTTTGTGCTTAGAGGATTTGGACCACATAGTTTCCAACATATCCCTAAAACAGAGCAGCCTTGGCGGGCAGACCGGGGTCCCAGGTCCGCCAGACCCACCTCTGGCTGGACTCTGGCTCATGTTCGGGGAGGCCCTAAAGGATAAGTGAGTGATCCTATACCTGGGTTTTCAAGAAGAGTGGTTAATCTGTTAAGAGAGGCAACTACCTGTTACGTGGGGGCGCTCAGGGCAGGCCTGAAAACAACTCTTCATGCTAAACTCTTGAGTTAAGGACCCACCTGTAAAAAACCAGAAACACAGCTTTCTAAGTAAGCTGTGAGCATTTCCATGTGAGACGCTTATGAGGGAGCAATGTGTTTCCTTTGTTTTTCTTGGCGGGGTGGGGGCATAGGTCGGGCTGGAGGCACAAGCAAGAAAAGTTGTACCAAAAAGTGGGACCACAGAAGGATGACAGTCTGGTAGCTGCGCTTACCAGACCCTTCTGCGGTTTTATCTGTCTTCCACAAGTGCCCCGGAGGGTAAAAGGAGAGGAAACATTCCCCCAAATGATTTTATGAGCAGTGTATAACCTTGATACCAAAACCAAACAAGGACAAGGCAAGAAAGGAAAATGACAGGCCAATCTGATCTGTCTGCACACAAACAAAAATCCTAAACAAAATACCAGCAAATGGAATTCCACAATGTGAGAAAGGAATCCATCAACGTCCTAGAGGAGAACACAGACAGCAACCTCTGTGACCTCTGTGACAAGCAACTTCTTGCTAGACACGTCTCCAAAGGCAAGGGAAACAAAAGCAAAAAATGAACTATTGGGACTTCATCAAGATAAAAAGCTTTTGCACAACAAAGGAAACAATCAGCAAAACCAAAAGACAACCGACAGAATGGGAGAAGATATTTGTGATGCCTTATCAGATAAAGGGCTAGTATCCAAAACCTATAAAGAACTTATCAAACTCAACACCGAAAGAACAAATAATCCAATCAAGAAATTGGCAGAAGACGTGAACAGACGTTTCTCCAAGTAAGACATACAATGAAAGACACACATGAAAAAATGCTCCACGTCACTCAGCATCAGGGAAATACAAATCAAAACCACAATGAGATACCACCTCACACCAGTCAGAATGGCTAAAATTAACAAGTCAGGAAATGACAGATGTTGGCGAGGATGCAGAGAAAGGGGAACCCTCCTACACTGTTGGCAGGAATGCAAGCTGGTGCAATCACTCTGGAAAACAGTATGGAGGTTCCTCAAAAAGCTACCCTACGATGCAGCAATTGCACTACTGGGTATTTACCCCAAAGATACAAATGTAGTGATCCGAAGGGGCACCTGCACCCCAATGTTTATAGCAGCAATGTCCACAATAGCCAAACTATGGAAAGAGCCCAGATGTCCATTGACAGATGAATAGATAAAGAAGATGTGGTCTATATATACAATGGAATATTATTCAGCCATCAAAAAAATGAAATTTTGCCATTTGCAACAACATGGATGGAACTAGAGGGTATTTATACTGAGCAAAATAAGTCTTTCAGAGACAGACAATTATCATATGATCTCACTCATATGTGGAATTTAAGAAACAAAACATGAGCATAGGGGAAGGGAGGGAAAAATAAAACAAGACGAAATCAGAGCGGGAGACAAACCATAAGAGACTCTTAATCATAGGAAACACACTGAGGGTTGCTGGAGGGGAGTTGGGGGGGGGAATGGGGTAACTGGGTGGATGGGCATTAAGGAGGGCATGTGATGGAATGAGCACTGGGTGTTATATGCAACTGATGAATCTCTGAACTCTACCTCTGAAACTAATAATACACTATATGTTAATTAATTAAATTTAAATAAATTAATTAATTAAAAAAAGAAATACACAATACATCACAATCAAGTTGGGTTTATCCCAAGTATGTAGGATTGGTTCAACATTAGAAAATCAAATAAGGCCATGCACCAGGAGAAAGGATAAGCCATGACAGCATTATTCTGTGAGTCCCACACAGCCACGAATATAAGTCATCTGCAGCTATGTGCACCAACGTGGCCCACTGTGACAAACGTGACGTTGAACAGAAAAGCAAACGCAGCATGTTTCCATTTCTATGACGTTCCAAACCAGGTAAAACCAAACAATATATGGGTGTTTATTTATTACATTATTCCTTACACTTCACAGATACCTTATAGAGACCCTTTTCATTTGCTGAATTACTTTGTAATAGGAATTTCCAACACCCATCAACACCTTTCCACCACTCTTTGCGTAAATTCCAAACTCCTTTGCTGTGGCCTCAAGCCCCAGCAGATTGGACTGGCTCCTGCCTTTCTCATATCTTCTCTCTTGGCTCACCAACCCTCAGTGGCTTCTGTTCTGTTTTTTACCCACACCAAGCACGTTCTGCCACAGGGCCTTTGTACTTGCTGTTCCCCATACCTGAAACACTCTTCCATCTGTCTCTTTGGTCTGGCTACTTCTTTACTACTTCTGTCTCTCAGCTCAAATGCCACCTCCGCAGTGAGGATTTCCTTAACCATTCTATATAAAATGTCCCTCCATCACCCAGCTACTCTTAAGCCCCGTGCTTGGTTCCTTGATGACATTCCTTCCCATGGATGGATGACATTACCTCACAATCTATAATAGTATTGTTTCGCTTTCTTATTGGCTCCCTGTCTCCCCCAGTGGAGGATAAACTCCCCGAATGAAAGTTCTTGTTAGGGAACCTAACAGGTGCTTAATAACTATTGGTAGAATGAATATCTGGCAAGTTAAAAAGTTTAACCAATGTCCCGTATCAATTTGGGGAAATTCCTAGTCCACGGTTGGCACCGAGGGGGAGAGGATTAGTTTGAGCAACTTTCCGGAGTATCTGTACGCAAATGATTTGCCAGCAACATGGGAGAGGTGCCCAGGCTAAATGTGACTTCCATTCTGACCCGAGAAGGTGACTCTACCAACATTCCCAGGTGGAGGGTTTTTTTTTTTTTTAAGATTATTTATTTATTTGTCAGCATGAGAGAGAGAGAGAGAGAGAGAGAGAGCACAAGCAGGGGGAGAAGCAGGCTCCCCGCTGAGCAAGGAGCCCAACGTGGGTCTCGATCCCAGGACTTTGGGATCATGGCCTGAGCCGAAGGCAGGTGCTTCACCGACTGAGCCACCCAAGGGTCCCTCCATGGTGGAGTTTCCGGTTTCAGCGTTCCCTCGTGTTCCTAGGCAGAAGTCTGCAGGGGTGAGAGCCCGAGCCTTGCTCCTTTTGGGCAGCCTGTCTTCCCTCCCACTGGCACCCTTGGCGGACCAGAGCCAGCAGGGATGTCCGGGGTGGGGGTGGATAGTCACAGCTCTGGACTTTAGAGCACTCCACCTGGTTGAGACCCGAGTGCAGCCATCCTGCACCTGGACTGGAGTCTCTATGAATCTAATGTGAAGACAATGCTTTGAATAAAATTGAACAAAAGAAAGAAAAAAAAAACCAGTGTTGTCCTCGCTGCGGCAGAGCAAAGGGTCCCAAGTGATAGCTAAGCCTTCCCTTGCCCGTTCCCAGAATTTCTGAATCCCAGAAATTCTATGGGGATTTGGAAAGCAGGGATCTGATCTAGACCCCTCCGTGGCCATCAAGCTTGCCCCCTGGCCCTGGAAGGCGCAGTTCCAGGAGCGCCTGGCCCGGCCCAGCTGCCTTTCCCGGGGAGGGGAATCTCAGCGGTCCGAGGTGCCTGGCAGCTTGACCAGTCCCCAGGACAAAGAGGCTCCTTGACAGGTCTCCCTGTGCCCCAACCTCTGCCTGCCAAACTGCATAATTGGAAACGGGATCCCCAGCTGCATTCCCAGGGAACCAGGCCACATTCCCATCACAAAGGAAGAACACAGTGGGGGCCTCTTGGGCCAAGTTTCAGCCCCTAGTCACTTTGGTTACCAAGTTCCGGTCCCAGGCAGGGGGGCACGGGAGGAGAAAGGCGCTGAGCCACCACCACCATGCTGCCCTAGTCCTGCCTGGGCATTTCAGGCCACCTCCCCACCAACCAAGGTCAAAGGTGTCAGGTTCCCATTCTTTGAGAACAAGTTTTTGTAGCTTGAGCATTCAGGAAAAATGAAGTGCAATGAGTGCAAATGAGTCATAAAGGTAGAGGGGAGGAGAGAGGGCTGCCTGGGCCCGAGAAAGCTGACGGGGGTAAAAGAAAAGAAGGGATGTGCAGGAATCTGCCAGGCAGAGCGGTAACTATAGGAATAGTAGTAGAAGTACCAGCAGCATCCACCCTTCAAGGAATGATTAGCCCCACTATCTCTGAGTCTCAGAGAGGTTATGTAATTTGCCCTAGGTCACACAGCTCTAGGCAGCAGGCAAGATTCACAATCGAATCCCCGCTGACTTTGCAGTGCACCTCCTTCCCTCGCACCACACCCCTCCCTGGGCAGGGCGGGCAGGCCTGCGGTGAGCACTGCACTTTATCCTCAGAGATATTTCGTCACAAAAGCACCGGGGGTAACAGGTGTGCCGTTGTGAAACTGGCTTTCTAGAGAATTTGAGTCCAACAATTCCTGGGTTCCTATCGTGTGCCCGGGGCTTTGGGGTCACACATCCATGCACAATCCTTCGAGAGGTATTATATTTGTTTTATAGATAAGGACACCGAGGTTCAGAGAGGTACAGGAACTAATCCAAAGTTACACAGTCAGTACAAGGCAGGGATAAGGTGTGTCTGATTCCAAAACCCATGCTTTTAACTACCAGTACTGCTAAAATGGGGCTTAACAGGAGGCTACAGAGAGAGCAACACATTAGCTTTGGAGCAGGTGGGGGAAGGAAGATAGAGCTGCACCTGGGGGCACCTGGGTGGCTCAGTCGGTTAAGCATCTGCCTTCGGCTTGCGGTTGCTTCTCCGTCTCCCTCTGCCCTTCCCCCCTGCTTCTGCACCCTCTCTCTCTCTCTCTCTCTCTCAAATAAATAAATAAAATCTTTAATAAAAAAAAGCAGCCACTTTGCAGGCCTTGAAGTGTATGTACATTTACCATGGGTGGAGTTTGGGGGTATGAGGAGATGAAGGAGACCTGTGGGAAGGGTTCAGCCCAAGAAATTGCAGAGAGGAGAGAGAGGACAGTTTCCAGACGCCTGCCACTTGTTGCAGAGAAAAGAGGCAGCTTCCCCCCTCCCAACAGAAGAGCTCCATGGATTTTATAAGACCTGACATTTCCAGTCTCCTTGCTCATCCACTTAAATGTTGGTGAGATTAAGGAAGTCAAACAAGTTCTGATGACTCCAGGAGTCATCAACAGAGGGAGCGAGTTAACCAACTGGGTATTGGGACGCCTGGTTGGCTCAGTCGGTTAATCATCTGCCTTCAGCTCAGGTCATGATCTCAGGGTCTTGGGATCGAGTCCTGTGTCGGGCCCCCTGCTCAGCTCAGCCTGCTTCTCCCCCTGCTCTCGCTCGCTCACTCTCTCTCTCAAATAAATAAATAAAATCTTAAAAACAAAACAAAAACAAACCGGGTATCTAAGTCTGCTGGAGCTTGACAGGGTATCTTTCTCTAAGCAAGTGGCTGGCGTGTGACCCTATTTGCAAGGCTGGCACTGGGAACCGGTCTCAAAGGCTCCAGCCACATTCAATCTTTCTTGGGAAAGGTGACATCGCTGTGTGTCCCCTGCCAGGATGGAGTCTGGTGCCTATGAGATGCAGGGCAGCATCCAGAGCTCCTGTCACCAACAATTCAAAGGGAGTCTGACAGTTTGATCCCTCTCCAGGCTCTGGGGATGGGCCACCAGATGAGACCAGATGGGCCTCCCACTCTGGCAAGCAGGGCTGAGCACAGGTGCTGACCATCCCACCCGGGCCCAGCATGCAGCCAGCAACAGATACATCGGCTATGTTTCCCGGACACGAGTGTGCTGGGCTCACGCTGAGTCCTTGGCATGGGTCAGCTCATTTGTTCCACCCAAGCATCCTATGAGGCAGGTGCTCTTATCACCTCTTCTGTCCACGTTATCACTGAATACACTGAGGCACAGAGAGGTTGAGAAACTCGCCCCAGGTCACACAGCGTGTAAGTGGTGGCTCTGTGCAGTC
Source organism: Callorhinus ursinus (assembly GCF_003265705.2). NCBI lineage: Eukaryota > Metazoa > Chordata > Mammalia > Carnivora > Otariidae > Callorhinus > Callorhinus ursinus. Next base: position 25,962,120 of record NW_027397080.1, read on the forward strand.
CCCTTGTTCAGAACTCCCTCATCCACGAGGTAGTAGGAAAGCAGCTGTTCAGCCAAACTCACCAAGGCAGGGCAGGTGGCACCTGTTATAGGTACCCCCCGACTGGGGCCAGTGAGATGTCGTAGCTGAACTTCCCGGGACAGGGAGCTCATGCGACTTTGCGGCTCAGGTCAGTGTGCTGGCTGCTGGCCAGGCTTGTGTGAACCTGGGCACCATGTGGACAAAGCCTGTGTCCTTGTGCAGAAGGTCATTTTGGACACTGCCCCGATTCATTTGTTCCTCCTCTCCAAGAGGCATTTTGCAGCAAAAAAAAAAAAAGTAGAGGAGGGCGGAGGCGAGAACTCACATCAGGGAGCTCAGGTTTATTTGCGAGCATCAACCCCTCCCAGCACGCAGTGGGTTCCCAGGGTGGGCTTGGGACCAGCGGCTGTGCTCCCACCGTAGCCCAGCTCTTTCACGCTCGCCTGGAGGCTCCCTCTCACCTTTGTCCGCTTCAGCAGCCTCACTGGTCAGGGGAGCTGGACTCGGATCAACCTCATGGGTTGGTATGCATGATGGGCTCAAAGTTTGGGGGGCTCGGGCATTTAGTGAGTCACTCGACAGAACATGAACAGAGCACCTACTGTGTGCTGGGACCTGCTGTAAGTGCTGGGGATAGAGGAATGGCCAAGACAGACAGACAACCACCTGTTGGAGAAAACTCCGCAGAATGCTGGGTGGAGAGGACAAGTTGGGAGCAGTGATGCTGACACCCCCCGGGGCGGGGAGTAGGGAGTGCGGGGTTGGGGACTTGAAATGCAGTGGTCAGGGAACACAGTCACTGAGAAAGCGATATTTGAGCAGGGGTTTGAAGGAGGTGGGGGAGGGAAACATGTGGATATTTGGGCGAAGGACCTTCCAGGCAGAGGGAACCACAGAACGGAGGTGCTGAGGCAGGAGCCTGCCGGGCTGTTCCCAGGCACAGTAAGGCTGGAAAATCAATGAGTGGCTGCATTACGAGCACAGAGTAACGGCTCCCAACGTGTTAGCTGTTATTTCCGGACTTGTGGAGGCAGGTGAGCATCTATCATCTTTACAGAGGCCCGGGGTGGGGTGGGGGGTGTGAGAGGCTAATTCAAGGCCATTGAAGTTGAGCGCAGAGAAGAATCTGGGGTTTAGCTTGGGGCTATTTGCCACTCACCCACTCCGCGTTTCTCAGAATTTGGGAGAAGGTAATGGGAGGCCGAATAATGATCCCCCACCCCGCCCCAAATATCCAGATTCTAATCCCTGGAATTTGTGACTGTTAACTCTATATGGCAAAAGGGACTTTTCAGGTGTGATTAAATTAAGGATCCCGAGATGGGGAGATTAGCCGGGATTATCCAGGTGGTCCAATTTAATTACAACTGTCCTTAGAAGAGGGAGGCGAAAAAGCTCAAAGGAGGAAGCAGGAGATGTGAGGTCAGAAGCCAGGGGCTGTGGCCACGAGGGGAGGGGCCCTGAGCCATGGGGTGCAGCCACCTCTGGCACTGGAGAAGGCGAGGAAGCCACTTGTCCCCTCAGCTTCCAGAAGGAACCGGCCCTGCAAACCTGCTGACTTTAGCCCATGAAACTGACTGAGGGCTTCTGGCCTTACTTAGGAGCTGCAAGAGAGTACAGGTGGTGTTGTTTCCAGCCACCCTGTGGGGTAATTTGTTACAGCAGCCGCAGAAAATGCACGCAGGCCGCCTGCACAAGCATACCCTTCCTCTGGCACCTGCCAGCGCTCAGACCGTTCACTTGTCCAACAGCTCCTTTAATTGGGCCCCGTTCCTGGATCCTGATCAAATGGATCCCTTGGTGAATTTTGCACCTCTTCCTCACGTGGCCAGCCTGGAGGGAGGCTGGGCAGCCTGGCCCTCCTGCATCGGGTTTACATTTTAACCCGAGGTTGCTCTGGAGGCAAGCCTGCACTTGTTCTAACGTGGCTGGGGTGGAAACTGACAAAGGCGTGCATTCTCATGCTGTATTGGCAAGGCACCCGCTTTCCCGGTGGCTCATATACCTCCAGTTCCTCAGTCCTTGGGACAAAGCTTGGCAGACGTTTATTTTCTGGGGTCCTTATATGGGGGTTTCAAGTCAAAACTGGAGGTGTGGAGAGAAGACAGGCAGACCTCCGCGGGCAGATGGATCCTGCAGAAGCAAAGCCCTCCCTGTTCCCAGGCCTTTAGCACGGCTGCCCTTGATTGTGGAGGCCAGGACACAGTCGGAGAGCATTTATCCTGCCCATATCTGGACATTTTCTTTTTTAGCCACAGTGATGCTGCTTCCACAGAAGGGGTTCCTAAAACTTCTGCCAAGCACCCTTTTGGAATCCACTCAAGCTTGTCCAGCCCTCTCTTCTCGTGCTACCTGTGATTCCCACTTGAAGCCCCCAGGGCTCCACCTGCTTCCGGTTTTCAGGAAGTCGCTTCCCTGAAAGTCACACCCAATTCTTTTCCCAGCTGTTAACGTTCTGGGATCACAGTAGGCATCCGTGGATGGTCTCCTAAGCGTTTACCAAGTGCTGGGTGCTTTCCATGCATTTATTATTATTGTTATTAATGGTATTTAGACAATTTAGTGTATCTTATTTGATACAAATATTAACGATTTATTATTTCTATGATTTAGTTAATATACTTATTTAAAAAAATGTGTCATATATTAACACATTGAACATTCCCACGATCCCTGATGAGAAACTTTCTGGAGTAATCCCCATTTCACAGATGAGGAAATGGATGTTCAGAGAAGTTAAGAGGCCTGCTCGAAGTCATCCAGCTAAGCTTCGAACTGGCTATGTCTGAGGGCAGAGCTAGTGCTCCACCCCCCACCCCTGCCTCCCGGTGCCCCGCACCCCCAATGAGAGCCCCCTCGCGGCACCCTAGATGCTTCCAGCCCTTCTGAGACTGACCTCAGTCTCTGTGGTCAGGTGGTAGAATTCCTTGTTTCCCTTCATGCTATTTCCCCTCCATAAAAACCAACTTCTCCCGTGTGAGTCACTCAGCCCCCTGCAACCCCTGATAGTCATCTGGACATATTGTAAATAATTGACGCTGGGATGTTTAATCATAAAACTGGAACTGAGGTTAAGACAGGGCAGCGCGCAGGAGTTGAGGAGGAGAATAACAGCCCATGGAGGAGGCTTGCGTGGCGGGGCTGGCACTTCTGTAGGGAAATAAAAGGAGAATGAACCTCTGCGAGTGCTCACGACGTCCACAGCATCGCTCGCGCTCCCCAACACCATGTCCCTTGTTGCTTCCAGTAGCCCGGGAGGACAGTGCTACTATAACCACCCCCAACAATACACAGAAGTTGGAGGGCACAGTCCGTGCAAGGGTTGGGGTTCAATCCCCTCTGTCCAGTAGATCAGGCAGTGTCAACCTCATAGGGTTAAGGAGTGAAGGGTTAAGATACAGATGACGTTTGGATTCTGTGCTGGCCACCACGGGAAGTGGCCTCATCGTCAACAGGTGAGCCCCAGTGAAACCCCTGAGGTGCGAAACGATTTCTCAGGGGCACCAGCGGGCACGACTTGGCTGCCATTCCTCTCTGCCATGCTGGTCTGTAACTGCCAGTCAGGCCCCAGCTAAGGGCTGGAAAAGGCGATGACCTCCTCGGGAGGCCCCAGAGCCAGCTGGCTGAAGCAAGATGTTACCTGGAGGGCACAGCTCACCTCCCAGCCCAGCTCACCTGATCTTTTCTTCTCTTACCTGTGCTGGAGGGAGGGGAAGAAGAGCAGGTAATGTTGACTCACTAGCCTGGTATTCTCAGTAGGGTGGTTTTGTTCTGCCAGCTCATGGTTCCCAATATCCACTCTGCCCTTCCTCCATCGTAAGGAAACTCCTGATGCTGTTTTCCAAGACTTCCCAGAGTAAAGAGCATTACCCAGCCTCTTGAGCAGTGAGCTGTGCCATGCCACAGGACTATGTTCCCCACAATGGGACATAAGCAGAAGTGTGTATCAGGGGAGGGGGACATTCAGGAAGGGTTTGTAGAAGGGACATTTAGAAGGTACATTTCTCTTTTTTTTCCCCCTTTCCTCCTTTCTATTGACCGTGGTGTAGATGTGATGGCTGGAGCTCAGCAGCCATACTGGAGCATGAGGTCAAGGATGGCAGAGCAGTAAGAGAGAAGGAGTCCGGGACCCTGGTGATTGCTGAGCCATCCTCCCAGCCCTAGACTGCTGAACTCTGGACTCTGTTTACACGAAAGAAAACAAATATTTACTTTATTGAATCTATTGTTATGTAGGGCTTTTTGTCACCTAAACCAGCCCACGCCTGGTGAATCGTAACAGTGAATTTGTTATTATTTATAAGCCTAACAGCTATATCAAGGATACTGCTAAAAGCTCTGCCTATAGAGTTTATTTAATCATCCCATGAACGCCGAGAGTCAGATGGTATTGCCCCATTTTACAGATGAGGAAACTGAGGTCTCACCTAAAGCCAAACAGCAGGTCTCTCTGACTCCAGTCTCCCATCCTGCCATTAAGAAAAGATAACCAGAGGGAAGTATGGCAGACAGACTCGTAAAGTGGCCCCACGGTCCCTGCCTCCTGGTGTTTATGTCCTCGTGTGACCCCTCCACTTAAGTGTGGGAGGAACCTGTGGTTTGCTTCTGGCCAATAAAATATGGCGTGATGGGATGACGGTTATTATGTGAGACTATATTACATACAACTGTAATGTCCACCTTGCAAGGAGATGTTCTCTTGCTTGCTGACTTTAATAAAGTGAGCGGACATTTTGGGGAGAGACCCATGTGGCAGGGACCTGAGGTAGGGTCCCAATGACAAGTGTAGGCACCAATTCTGCCATCAGCCACAACAGCTCGGAAGTGGATCCTTCCCCACTTGACCCTCCGGATGAGAACCCATCCGTGGCCTATACTCTGATTGTGGCCTTGCAGAGAACTGGGCTGAGCTGTGCCTGCACTCCTGACCCACAAAAACTGAAATAATAAATGAGTTATTTTGTGCCACTAAATTTGTGGTAATTGGGTACAAAGCACCAGACCAAGAGGGGAACTTGATGAAGAGGGTAACAGCGTGCTCCCAGTGGGCCCCGGAGAGATTAGGGGAGGTCAGTGAGGACCCCATCTCTCCCCATAGGAGGACTAGGGAAAGGGTGGGGCAGTCTGAAAGTCAGGCTGAGAGGCTTACAACGGTGGGAGCGAAGCCTGGAGGCCGGCTGTGGGCAGGTGCAGCTCTGTGAGGCAAAGGTGCCACGTTCCAGAGCCAGGCCTTGGCGACTGAGCTCCATGTGGATCAGGAAGAGAGGGGACTTATGGTGGTACGAGGCAGGACTCTGTACCAGCCGTGGCTCCTCTGTTCAACTAGCTGTTCCTTATACCCTGTGGAGCCTCAGTGTCCTCATCTGTAAAATGGCAATAATGATACCTTCCCGAAGAAAGAATGTGCAGAGAAAGTGCTCGTCGGTGGAGTGCTGGCCGGGCGGGAATCTTCACAGGAAAGAGGGGCGTGAGAGACTCAGTGCGGGCTCTCCGAGAGCCTGAACCTGACCTGGGGGAAGAGGACAGCCTGGACAAAGTAGCTGAGAAGGGCTCTTCGGGCAGAGAGGCTGGGAGTCGGGATGGAACACAGGGTCCAGAGGTTCCGGAGGCGGGGCAGGCAGGGAGGGGCAATGGTCAGCCTCAGGCAGCCTGGAGGTGTCCAGAGGACTCTGTTCTTCCACCGGCCCATGGCCATTCCCATTCCTGGTGGAATGGCACCCGGATTCTCCTTTGCCAGAACCTCCCGGCTCTCAGTCCAAGTGTGTGACCCTAACCCTGGCTCCAGGGGCGGCACCTGCCAATCACAGGGGCCAATCAGGGCATTCGCCACCGTGGGGAATGGGCGCTGGGAGAGGAAAGGAGAATGGAGTGGGGGGAGGGGAGAAAAGGGGAATAAAATAATAGCAGCAATAATCAAACAAGAGAGAGGCCCTGCATGGCTACTGAAGATGATGTGGTGCAAATTAAGGGCTGGATTCATCCAACCTCCTGAACTGGGGCCCAGCACCTCCACCCACCACCCTGCAAAGAAATGCTGGTTCCCTAATTCCACAACCACCCAGCCACAAGAAGCTGCAGAGCCACGTGGGGCCATTGCTGAGCCATCCTCGACGTGGAGCTCCACGGGGTGGCACGACACCGGTTGCACCCAGGTCACTGTCTGGATGGGCGTTGGCGGTCTGCCACAGCGGCACTGCCCAAGAGTCGCTGGACACACGTGGCTAGTGAGCCATTGAGATGTGGCCGGGCCGCACGGAGATGATCTGTACAAGTGCAAGATACACATCGGATTCCAAAGACAGAGGAACGCCACAAGAACATCTCATTAACATTTTTAATCAATTTTGTGTTGAAATGATATATTTCAGGTATACCAAGCTAAATAAAGATCACGATTTTTGCCTATTTCTTTGTACTTAAAAAAAAAATACTTTGGTTACAGGAAATTGAAAATGACACATGGGGCTTGCATCCTATCTCCACGGGACAGTGCTGCTTCGGAATGTGAGCTCCCCAGGGCGGGGACTTTGGTCTGTTTTGTTCACTGCTTTCCCTCCGTCCTAGAACTGGCCTGGCGCATGCAGGAGGAGCCACATCATTGCTGAATGAAGGAATGGCATGACACAGCGGTATCGTGGAAAATACACGGGTTTTAGAGTCTGTCCAGGCTTTGCTTAATTCGGTATGCCCCTGGCAATGCACTGCACCTCTGTGAGTGTCCGTTTCCTTCCCTGTACAAGGAAGATGCTGCTTCTGAGGGTCCAGTCTGGACCCTCACAAGCAGCCAGGTCTGGCCGACTCTGCCAGCGGCTGTTGTCATGCGTGGGAACCCGGAAGGTTCTGCCGCAAAGCTGGTGCTGTTGTGGGTGCGCGAATGATAAACCCAAGTCAGGCGCCAGGCTCTGGCCTTCAGCAGCTGCTAAGAGGCACATCTTGGAGAGGCACCAGCAGCTTGGAGAGAGAGGCCCAGGGCTAGGGGAGGCACACTCCACGGAACCTGTACCGGCCGGGATTTAGAAACCCCCAGAGCCATGGGACACGTTGTTCTGTGGGGCTTCTTGCAGTCTGTTCCAGAGAAGAAATGACCGGTGGGAATACATCTGCATGTCAGATGCGCTCCACAGGGTCTGGGAGGCCCGACGAGGAGGGAGGGTGGCTGTGCTAACACCCAGTAGGGTGCTCTGGAGGCCAGCTGGGATACTCTGCACCGGTGACTGTTGATCATCCGCCTGTCAACGCAGGTGGAAATCTGAAAAGGACCACAGACCCTCTCCTGAGAAGGGCTTGATGGCTTCCCGTTGCTGTGGTGACAAATCACCGCAAACTTCGTGGCTTAAAGCAACTCCAGTTCATCCTCTTGTGGTCCGGGAGGGCAGGAGTTCTAAAATCAAGGTGTCAGCCAGACTGCATTCCCCCTGGAAGATTCAGGAGAGAAACTCTTTCCTTGGCTTCTTCAGCTCCCAGAGGCTGCCTGCGCTCCCTAGCTCCCGGTCCCCTCCTCTGTCTCCCAGGACTTCATTCCCACCTCTGTTGCCATCAGTACAACTCCTTCTGACATTCCCTACCCACTCTTACAAGGACTCTTGTGACTACGACACGCCCAGCTGGATAATGGGAATCCACAAAGGCCTTTGATCAAGGAAGGTAACATAATCACAGGCTCTGGAATTAGGTGGACATCGTTGTGGGGAGGAGGGTGCCATTATTCAGTAATACATTTGTCATCCAGCCTACGGTAAGGGCCATAGGCACAATCTTGCCCAATCTCGGGTTCACAGGCCTTCCAGGGACTGTCCTCCAGGATGAGAAAGCCCAGTTTGGAACCTACCCGTGTGGCTCTTGATGCTTCAGGTGAATCTGGATACAGACAACCCACATCAGATGCAAATTGGGGGATTACACGTTTTACAAAAGGGCCCTTTGTTTTCAAAAGCATGTGTCTTTAAATCATGATAAGAACAGCTAACACGCCTTGGATGCTTAGCCTGCGCCTGGATTATCTCACTTCATCTTCACAGAGAGGCCGCTACCATCACCCCCACGTTGCAGATGCAGACGCTGAGGCCTGGAGAGGCTAAGTAACCTGCCCAAAGTCTCAGGTTAATAAGTAGCAGAATGAGGCTGTGAACCAGATGGTCTGAGTCCAGAGTCCCTCTAACATCCTGCCTCTCCTCTGCCCCCAAGCCAGGCTGTAAAAGCATGAGTTTTTTGAATGGCTACACTGCTTCCACGAACAAGGCACTCCTTTGTCCACCGTGGGCAGCCAAGCTTTGCTGATGGCACAGAGATGGAGAGGACTCGGGTTTGTCCCAGGCCGCTCAGTGACCAAGATAAACACCAGTGTCTTCAGTAACCTGCTTGGAAGCCCAGGGTCAGGGCTGAGTTCTGACCTTGCGCCTCTCCGCCACCCAGGCTCCAGCCCCTGTGACTCGGGGCTTCAGGCGGCTAGTCACATGTCCCAGGCCACAGCACAGCGTTGGGGGTTGCAATTCCTTCCTGGCACTGAGCTGGACACTTCTGCACATCAAACACTCGCCGGCTGCTCCGTCGTCCCCACTGCAGAGGGAGGAAGGGGGCTGAGGCTCTTGAGCACTCAGACACCATAGGCTCTGTTCATGTTTGAACCAGGATCATCCCCCTGGAAGCCCCACAGCATGTGTCCCCATCCCCTCAGGCCAGGGGCTATGTCAGATGGTCTCTACCCTACAGGGGGCCCAGGCAGTGCAGGAGCCACGTGCTGGGCGCCATTGGAGGAGGCTGCCCGGTGAGAGTGGGGGTCCTGGGGGGCAGGAGCAAGCCTGCCGACCTCTGTCTTGCCTGCTGTCTCCTGGCAGTCTGCCCACCCACCCCCAACATTAACTGGGCACCCACGGCATGTGCCGGGCGGAAGTTCAGGTGCTGGGGGACTGAGGTGGCCAGCCCCACACACAGGCCCTCTCTTTACAAAGATCCAGTATCAAATTGGAAAATCCCCAACTGGGAATCTGAGGGTTACCTATTATTATCACAAAAGTCTCTGCAGGGACCCTTGGAATGAGGCACTGCTGTGCTCTCCGCAGTGCCAAGTTGTACAGAACCTGTGGCACAAGTCACTCCCAAGGAGGGTCCCGGGAGGCCTGGGAGGCCAGGCTATGCTGGGCGGGGGGAGCGAGGCTGTCCAGGGCTTACCTGGACCAGGGCGCAGGTGCCCTGTGGCCAGGCTGGTACTCAGCATCCCAGCCCCCTCTTCCCGGCCCTAAGTCTGGGCGTGACCAAGCCTGGCCAATCAGATCTTCCTATTTCTCAAAGGGCGGGGCCTGGCCCAGCCGGGACCAATGAGACTCAATTCTTCCCCGTTGGTGAAATGCCCGGGAGGGGAACCCCCGCTGGGTTTGCTGGAGGGACAGGAGGTAGCCGGTGGCAGCTGGTGGCAGCTGGTGGCCATCTGGCGGGAGAGGCTGCCCAGCACGGAGGAGATGAGAGCGTGGACAGCGAGCCGACGCCAGAACACACCACTTGAACCCAAGAATCCCGCTGGACTTCCCAATATGCCAGTTGCATGAACCAATATAAACCCTCTTGCCTAATTAAAAAGAAAATTAAAATAAATAATGACTTAAAAAAAAAAAACCCAAAAGCAAAACCACACTGGTCAGTTGCCCCCAACCCTCCCCTTTCTGAGGCAAGCCTGGTGCTGACCAAGTGAGCAGTGGCCACCATCTTCCCCCTAGGACACCTCCTCACACGTCCTCTCAGATTGCATGGTCAGGCCTCGAGCACCTGCACAGGTAGGCGTTCCGGAATGCAGGGCCAGGAATCAAGACCCAACTGCAGGGTTATTGGATCTCCTTCCTTGGTCGGGATGTTTTGAGGATGACTGTTAGGGCCGCTGACTAAGAGAGGCCCCGGGGCCGTGGCAGTGACTGAGGAAGGATGCGGTCCACGGGCTGAAAGTTGGGGGCAAATCTCTCCCTGGGTCACCGCCCTCGAACCCGCCACCCGGTAGATACTGTCATAAATCACAAGGCTGGGATTGCCTCTAGGCTGTTAGCAGGAATCACAGGGCAGAAAGAAGAACCAGGTCTGCCCTTGAAAACGTTACTGACAAGGTTATAATGCACAGCCAGCCGACAGACACACGCAGGAAGAAAGAGAGAAAGAGGGGAAGACATTGGAAGGGCAGGAGGGGGCAGGCAGACACGCCCAAGGGGACGCCATGGCTCTACCCCGTGGGCCAGGCACTGTGCTGGGCACCGAGAGAGCCCTCACCAGCACTCTGCCCTCAGCCTCCTGCATGCCCAAGAGGAGAAGGAAGAAATACGAGGAGAGATGACACAGACAGCGGGGTGGGGGTGGGCACCAGGGAACAGAGAAGGGCAGACAGGGAGCAGAGATGGAGGGGCCCCGGTGAAAGAAGGAGAAGAAATGGTAGTAGGAGGAAGAAATAGCTAGTAGAGAGCAGGAGCCATGAGGACCTGGTTCCCAAAAGGCAAGGGGGGGGTGGCTGGGGAGACCATTGCGGGGGAGGGTGCAGATACAGGGCTAGGGTGCGGGCTGGATTTTTTCGAAGGGAGGGTGAATCCGGTGCTGCTGGGTTCCCACTCTGGGCAGCTACTGTCTCTCTGGTCAAATGGCAGGTGTTGGTTGTCCGGCAGCTGTCCCAGGGGCGGGCCCAGCATCTGCACTGTGTGCACAACTAGGGCACAGAGAACCCCGGAGCGGGGATGCTGGGCAAACATCTGCCTCCCCACATTCAACGCAGCAGTTGCCCGAGCACAGAGGGGACCCAGCAAGCAACTGGGGCCCTGGGAAGAGTCCATACCCCAGGATGGCCCACCACCTCCCGCTCGGTAAAGGCCAACCTCACCTGGATATGGACCACGAAGGCCTCCTCTGGGGACTCCCTGCCTCCCAGCCTGCCCTCTCTATGCTGTTTTTGGTGGTGGTGGTGGTGGTGGTGGGGGGTGTCTTTCCAAAAGGCAACTCTGATCATACCACCCCCAGTCAAGATCCCTCCGTGGCTCCCCATCACCCTCCTGGCCCCTAGCACCTGCCTGCAGTTCCCCTCAGGCCTGGGATGATTTCCACACTCTCTCCATGAACAATCTCATTTCATCCTCCCCATGCCCCTGGTCTCCCCCCATTCTACAGACGACTGAGGCTGGGAGAGTGTCTGTCCTCCTCTGGGCTCGAAAGCCAGCTCAGCTGTGATGGCTCTCCCTAGTCCTTCCCATCAGCCCCTGTCAATGTGAAGGTCCATTTCTTCCTCCTTTTCCGCTTCCACTGCTACCACTCTTGGGTAGCGCCTTACACTCTGCTGTCCCTACCTGAGCTTCCTGCCCCACGGTCTTTCCTTTCTATCCAACTCATCCAGCATGCGTTGCCCTTTTGATCCTCCAGGAACAGCCTTTTTTATCCTGTTACTCTCCTGCTCAGAAACCCTCTGTGGCTCCCCAGTGCCAGAGAATCAAAGACCAAAGCCCTCAGCTTGGTGTTTAGGCCCTTCTGCCCAGCCTGAGGGGTCTGGGACACAGGTAAGGAGCCCTCCCGGGGAGCTATCCGGAACACAGCTAATAAGCTCTGGTCTGCAGTAGCCAGTGAGGGGCAGGGGGTGCTTTAGGATAGCTCCCTGGGAGGGCTCCTTACCTATCCTAATGCACCCCCCCGCCCCTCTCTAGAGGTTTCACCTCTCCCCACTGGCCTGCTGGAGGGGGGCCACAGGCTACAGCACTCTGAGTCTGAGGCTGTGCTGGAAGGTGACCACCACGTGGTTGTGGCGCTCCACGGGCATTTGAGGGTGACGCCGAGCCTCGCCCTCAGTTCAGCCACTGAAAAAAGATGAAACCAGGGCTTCCAGACCCGGGAATTCACAGACCAGTAAAGTCCCTCCCAATCTTTGGAGAAGCCTGACATTGGGTCACAACCTTTCTCTTCTACCATGGAAGGGCATTAAAGCAAAACAAAACCCAGACAAAAAGCATCCTCCCTTCTACCGCCATCTTTGGGTGGTAGAAAGCTTTGTGTCACAGTAAAAACAGTAGGAGGGAATCTTGAGTAAAGGGCACACCCTTAGATGCCATTAATTTTTATTTGGGGGAAATTTAATACATTGTCCTTTGTTTTCCAGCTGTGAACTGATGAAGTGTTTCTCACTGCCAGGCCAGAGCCTCCACGCAGCCACTGAGGAGCAACAAGGCTAAATTATGTCTCCTCTGTCAGCCATCGTAACCAACCCCACACAGGGAAGCCACCAAGAAAATAAAATCAGAAACATAGCTGTCACCACACATCACAATAAAAATCAGAGATTAAAATCCCAATAAAATAAGAAGAGACTATTGATTATAAAAGGATCTTCCCATTTACAAAAAAGTCTCTGGCCTCAGTTTTCCCATCTGAGAAACAGGAAGTCGGGCGAGACTGCACATTATCCCTTCCAGCACTGAAATTCTCAGATTTCCTAAGTTAGCCCCGTTACAGAGGCTTCATGCATCATCAGGATATGCAGTCTGTAGAGAGTTCTTCGGAGAAAAGGAGGAATTTCACAACTTTTAGAGGAAATAGGTTTTAGGCCACTTGCCCACCTCCCGGCTCCTCTGGCTGGGCCGTGACCTTTATTGTGGGGTGAGAGATTCAGCAAAACAGATGCCTTCCTCCAAACCCTCCTCCCAAGTTTTGAGCACTTGCCTCGTCTTCCTTGCGGGGTGAGGTGGTTTATGGGAGTCTGCATATCTGCAGTGAGCAGCCCCTGGATGGTTATGCAGCAAACCTGTCATGGTGGTCATCTTTGGGGTGTGGGTGGGGTGGGAAAAAGGGGCAACATCCTTTTGACTTTTGACATTTCTACACCAGCGCTTTTCCACCTCGGCACCATTGACATGTCGGGCTGATCGTTCTTTGTCACGGGAGCCGCGCGGTGCATCGCAGGGTATCTAGTAGCATCTCTGGTCTCTATCCACTGGAGGCCAGTAGCATCTCAGTCCCAGCTGGGACAACAAAAATGTCTCCAGACATGGCCAAATGTTCCCTGGGTGGTGGTGGGGGCGGGGGGTGGGGGGGAAGATGCCCTCAGCTGGGAACCGCTGCCCTAGATGATTTTTTAAAAGAAGCACGCACAATCATTTTTATGGAGATTATTAAGGATATCTCTATTCAACACCTTGGCAAGTGTTATCTATTCTCCTTGCCCAAAGATCCATCACCCCTGAAAGTTCCTTGTGTGTGCCTTCACCCAGTGAGCCCAAAACACCTACACCTATGTCCACTGCGGGCACCCTCACCTGTACGACAACATCCGCCTCTTGCCTGGTTCCCCCGCTGCTGCCCTTGCCCCTGTTGCCGCCCAAACGAGCTTCCAGTAGTGCCCTTCAGTTACGTTACTCTCCCGCCTGGCTCCCTACTGCCCTAAGAATAAAATCCAAACTCCCCACCTGCCTTCCGGGCATTCTGTCATCTAGACCCTGGCTCTCCCTGCCTTCTTCCAGCCTTCCGATCTCACAACAGCCCCATGAGGAGGGCGCACGACTGTGCCCATGTTACAGATGATGAAACGGAGGCTCAGAGAGGCAGACGGACAGATCCTCAAGGTCACACAGCCACGTAGAGAGTAGGAGTTTGAATCCAGAAGCGACATGCCATGCTGTGTCACCACCCTGCTTTCAGCCTGCTGCAGTCACATGTTTATCATTTATAAACCAGCCTGCACCATGTCTCACCAAGGCAGCTGGACGTCACAGTTTGATTTTTGCTTGCAACCGAAGGGAAACAGAGAAGCTTGAGAAACCCACACTGTGATTCCCAAGATGCAGGCGAGGCGCCCCAAGCTGTAATTCCAGGTCCTCCCTGTGTGACCTTGGGCCAGGGGCTTGGCCTCTCTGAGCCTCAGATGTTGCTCTCTAAAATAGGGATAAGAATAGCTCCTAACCCATAGGGTTATTAGGGTTAAATTAGGTAATAATAATAATAATAGCCAACATTTCCAACATGTTTTCCATGCTCAAGGCACTCTATGCAGAAAGAAGTATTGCCATCCTCTTCATTTTACAGACGAGGAGCTCAGAGGGGTTAAGTTACTTGCCCAAAGACACACAGCTAACTGTAGAGATGTGGGGACTTGAGCCCAGGTTGCCTCTGAGCCCAGGCTCCTGGTGACGGCATCCTGTTATCTAATTCAACACAAAACAACCAGCATAGTGTTCATAACAAAATAGTTCCTCAATATGCAGCCCAAATCATTAATATCTGGAGAGTGGCCAGGGAGACAGAACCCAGAGAGGCCCTGTCTAATTCTGCCTGATGCCCAGCACCTGGCAGGCGTCTGCAGCCCCGCGTGGAGTCCTGCCCTCTGTTCCTAGCATAGCAGACCCTGTGATGCCTGGCACACGACCAGAATCAGTGTGATGACTGAGGGTGCTTTGTCCATGTCTTAGAGCTGGTCTTGCCGATTATGGGGAGAGAGCCCCAGGGCCAGACTTTGACCCCAGTTAGTTTTATGCTTAAAAACAGACTAGTAGTAAGTGCTTGACATCTTCAAAGACTCAACTGTCTTGGCCAGAAGAGACTTTCATGATTAGAGCCTGAGGGTGAACATCCCAGGTTGGGGGTCACCACTGTCTGTGCCACTGGTTGAAATGCAGATGCCCTGCAGTCCCTCCCAAGACCTGCTGACTCAGAGTTGTCGGCCCCCGGGGCGGAAGCATTTGCTGCTTTACTTATTTGTTTACTTAAAGTATAATTTATATATAGTAAAATGCATAGATCTTAGTGCACAATTTGACGAGTTTTGACAACTGTATACGCCCATGTAACCATTGCCCAGATCCATCACCCCTGAAAGTTCCTTGTGTGTGTACCTTCACCCAGTGAGCCCTCACCCTCCTCATCCAGACAACCACTGATCTGCTTTGTGCCACAATGGGTTAATTGTGCCGGTACTAGAGGTTTCTATCAATGGACTCCTACAGCACCCGCTCTCTCTGCCTTCTTGACTTCATCGGCAGAGTTGGTCTTTGTGGTTCATTCTTTATCTGGCTGAGCAACGGCGTCACGGTTCCCCTGCTGATGGGCAACTGGGCTGATTCCTCCTGCAGGCTGTTATGCAGAAAGCCACCAGGAACGTGGGCAGATGTTTACACTTCTCTCCGTAAATACCCAGGAGGGGAATGGCTGGGGCACAGGTAGAATTTATTTTAACCCTCTCTCCAGCTACAGCAGTCCCGTGGGGGGGCTACGATTCCCTGCTATGCTCTCTTCAGCCCTCTGTCCAGGTGGGAGGCCCCTGGAGACTACAGGACCTGCTCTGGATCACAGAGGAATCAGTTTTCCTAACCAATGATCATTCTATATTTTGATTCACATTTAGCTTTGAAAGCTGAACTGAATCTGGATGGTTTGTTCTAATGGTGTCAGCTGTTCATATTAGGACTTAAAAGCCCTCGGAAATAGTAATAGTGCAAGGAATATTCTGGGTACCAAGGCTTTTTTTTTTTTCTTCCCAAGATTTATTTATTTGAGAGAGAGAGCGCGCATGAGCAGGGAGAAGGAGAGAAGCAGACTCCCCACTGAGCAGGGAGCCCCATGGGGGGCTCAATCCCACAACCCTGAGCTCATGATCTGAGCCAAAATCAAGGGTCGGCCCCTTAACCAACTGAGCCACCCAGGCGCCCCTGGGTACCAAGGCTTTGACAAATTTCATGGCTCCTTCCCTTACAGTCTACATATTGAATGCACTCATGAAAATGCATCATTCATGGCCCTTCCTCTAAACCCCACCAGGGGCCCTCAGGGACCCCCCCCCCCATACCAGTTTAGCAGAGGCAGTAAAGGTGGTTAGAATCAGTGATGATTAAATCCAGGTCTTTCTGAGCCTCGTTCCCCTCATGTGTAAAATGGGGATGCTAGCAGTATTACCTGTAATACGGAGTAAAGATTAAACAGGCTGAGGTGTATAGCAGAAGGTGGAAGTGGTAGGCTGAGCAGCAGGTGGGGGTCAAGAAGCAGAGGGAACAGTACCTTGAGACCCACTGCTACCTGAGGACTTCTACATCCCCAACCTGGCATAGGTAGAGCAGGGTTTGCTAAATAAGCAGATTCTGGGGCCCAGAAGCTCCCTAAGTGGTCCCAATCCTCACAAAAGCCTTGGAGCTCTCATCCCCAGTGTGAACCCAGGCAGAGCCCGGGAAGTCCGTTGGACACGAGGGTGCAGAGACAGGTGGAGTGGAAGGAAGGGCAGGTGATGCTTGGAAGAGCCACAGAATGGAAGGAGGCCAGGGAGGACCAGAGATGGATTTATTCCTCCACCAAGACTGCCTCCTGGCTCTGCCCAGGAGCTCTGGCCACATGTGCCTCATGTGGCCTGTGGGTCAACTCAGCAAAGTGCTGACACCTTAGCGAGCGTGGCATTGTTGGGCCAGGGTTAAATGTTCTGGCTCCGGAGTTAGGAGGCCCTGGATTTAACGCCCAGCTACACCAGTTCTTGGCTGGATAAGCTTGAGCGAGTTATTTCAGATCAGCTGTAAAAAGGGCCTAATAAAAATGTAGGGGCCTTTTCTCATACAAATGCCGGAAGGCGGTCATGAGCTCGAGTGGGTAGAGCATTTAACACCATCACACAGCGTCCGTCACACGGTCAGTACTGAAAGCGCTAGGACTTTATCTTGCTTCCTCTTTCGGTTTGGGGATGCCATTTGGTGACTCCTGACAACTGAGAGGCTGTCCTCAACCCATATGGCCCCGGGGACAGAGGACGCGGCTCTCCCATGCGTCTGGCTGGACAGCCTCTTTCCCTCGGGCTGCGTTCGCCTCCTTTCCATCTCAGCTGTAATGCATGTCCTCCAAGATGTTCCGAACGTACCCATTTGCTTAGCTCTGTACAGATAGATAACGGGGTCTCCTGCTAGCCAGGGAGACCCAGCTCTGCAACCTGAGTGGGGTGGGGTGGGGAGCAGGCAGCCTCACTGCACTGGGTCTCAGTTTCCTCATCTGTAAAGTGGACATGATACTGAACCCACCTTAGTGCACTGTTGTGGGGGCTTCAGGAAAACATGGAAGCCAGATACACCAACTAACCTGGTGCCTGGCTCACAGTAAGTACTTAACCTGTAGCCTGTGTCACCCTCCCTCCTGCTGGCGACTGTAAGCCCCATGACCACAGGGGGGCTTGTCAGACAATCTACACCTTGTCAGACAATCTACACCCAAACAGGCATTCAGGGCCTCGGGATGCTCCGCGGCATCTCTGACCAGGGAGGTGGCCAATGACTGTTCTTCAGGACCCCTCCCCCCATGGCTGGAGTCCCTCAGGGGTGAAAGGCGGTCCTTCTGGACTGTTTAGGGTGTGCTGCGGTGTTAGGTGGCTGGGGGAGGGAGAACAGACGGCATCAGCTGCAAGATTCCCCTCTGCCTTCCACCTCCAGCCAGAGCGCATTCAGATTTCAAGGGGACCTCCGCGGTGGGACTCCCGAGGCCCAGGCGGGATGAGTGGAACAGGAAGGGCCCTGGGTTCATCATGTCTGTGTGCCTCATTTCAGAAGAGAAGGTGGGAGCCATGCAGGAAGGAGGAGGGCCAGAAGACAACGGTTTCAACCATCATGGGTGTGACACGAACACTGGGGAGGGGGCTGTGGATGCCTCCTCGCAACCCGTCAGGGCTGGCGTTCTCATACACGGGTGACAAAGACCCAGCAAAGCGGGGCCTGAAGGGACTCTGCTCAACGTCCCTGACAGCCAGGGGCTGGACCAGGACTCGAACCCCGTCCCTGCGTCTCTAACCCCAGTGTCCTTACATGTGCCTCCTGCCAGGGGCCAGATCAGGCCATCTTAAGAGCCCCCCCGGGGGGGGGGGGGGAGATAAAACACAAAGACAAAAATCAACACCAGAATAAACCCCTTAAAGAATCACAGGGGGCCCAGAGAGACCCCTTCCTTACTAGTCCCCAGGTAAGCACAAACAGGCCCTCCCCCCCATCTCAAACCCACCGCCTTTGCAAGTCAACAACTTCCCCAGGTCATAAGAGCATCCACCTCACTGCAACATCTTCCACTCCGCACACCCCTCTCCTTCCGACTTCCTAATTAAGTGCAATGGCTCACTATTGCCCTGGTGACCTGGTCTTGAAATCTCAATGCCCTTGGGCATTCTCTTTGCTCTTTACTCTATCCCCCAAAACACACACACCTCCGGGTCGCAAACCGGCAGCCTGAGGGCTGTATCTGACCCATAGAAGTATCTTCTTTGGACTGTGGAGGGTTCTTTATTTTATGTAATATGGAGTGGTAGCCAATAGGGAGAGCATGGGTGTGATCTCATATATAAAACTTGAAAATCTGGTAAGCCTGGCCCCAATTCTCCCATGTAACAAGCAGCTGGTGCTGGCTCAGAGCTGTGTCCTATGGAAGGGGCCTGCCTTCCACTTGGCCATGATCCCCACCACTCCCTGATGCCTCATGCCTGGCCTGACTCTCTCCTTAACACACCTCCTGCTGTCTCCTTTCAGACACATGTGTTTGCAACCCCTGTCTGCCTCTGGACTCAGTTGGTCCCAAATTCGTTTCTTCTCCCTTCCCAAAGCCTTTCTTTGGCCCCCCTCCACCTCCCTCTTACTTCTCAGGCCTGGCTGACTGTGACAATTATTATAACCCACTTCTCTAAGGCTGTCTCAGCCCCCCAGCCATGCTAACCCTCCAGCCACTGTGTCTATCAAAGCTGCAAAGGAGTCCCTCACAGCCTACAGGACAGGAGCAACTGGACCCCCCCCCCCCATTCAAGCTTACTTCCTATGCCAGTGTTCCTGGAGCACCTGCTTTGGCACCTGTACCAGACACCAGCGATACAGGGTGGAGGAAAACGTGCTTTCTCCCAGGAGAAGGATCAGTGCAATGTCAGGGACGTGTCCAAGAGAGGGAAATAGTCCTGATGTCACAACCCCAGTCACATGGGTCTGCCTTCCATCCTCTGCACGCTGTCCGGTCTCCCTGCGTTGGCTTTCTCCCCTCCCCCAGCTGACTGTGAAGGCCTAACCTCCTTCTACAACCAGCTCGCACGCCCTGTCTCTGTGAAGCCTCCTCCCAAGGCCAGCGAGAAGGAGCTCTCCTCTTCTCGAGCTTTGTCAGTGCTGGTCATTTGTATAAGCCACCTGACCCCGGCCATTTAGAGAGGTCTGGAGGGTGTCATTTTCACGCTACTTTCTCTAACTACATTTCAAGTAAAGCAGGCAGGGCTTAATACCTGTGTTCCTCTTATTGCTGCCTCTGGGCATTTTGACATTTCTCCGGGATTCCCCTAACACTGGGTAAAGAGCCATATGCATTGCAAAGTCTCAATAAATCTCGGCTGACTTCATTCATTCAACAAATGTTCACTGAGCAGTCCCGGATGCCAGACACAGGAATGGACACAAAAATGAGCAAGACAAAGGCCTGTTCTTATGAAGGCTCTCTTCTAAACATTGGAAGGGATGGATTAAGAATTGTTCAGAAAAGAAAACCAAACATCAGCATAAAGGTGAAGGTGGTTCTTTAGGTGAGGTGATGGAGGAAGGCCTCTCGGAGAAGGAAACATTTCAGCTGGGATCAACAAGGTAGCAGCACAGCAGAATGGGAAGGCGGAAGGAGTCCTGGGTGGAGACAGCAGTGAGTGCAAAGGCCCCGAGGCAGAAATAACCTTGGAAATGGGCAAGGCAGAAGGGCAGCAGGGAACCAGTTACAAGGGTACACTCCTAGCCCAGGGCAAAGTTGACTAATGGAGATGAATTTATCATGGATTTGATTGGGGAGGGAGAGTGGGGTGAGGGGGCAGATGATTTTAACCTGAACAATTGAGAGGATGCTAGGGCACTGGCAAGAACTGAATTTAAATCCATGTGTTGAAGCCCTAACTCTCAATGTCCTGGTATTTGGAGATGGGGCTTTTGGGAGGTAATCGGGGTTGAGGGGGTCATGAGGGCGGGGCCCTGGTCTGATGGGATTAGTGCCCTTATAGGAAGAGACTCTAGGGAACTTGAACTCTCTCTCTCTCTCTCTCTCCACACCTATGTCCCAAGGAGAGGCCTTGTGAAGAGACAGCAAGAAGGCATCCATCTGCAGGCCAGGAAGAGAGCCCTCACAAGAACCTGACCATGCTAGATCTTGATCCTGGACCTCCCAGCCTACAGTACTGTAAGAAAATAGGTTTCTGTTACTAAGCCACCCAGTGTATATGGTATTTGTTCTAGCAGCCTGAGCTGACTAATCCAGGTCCTTTCCGGAGATGGGGAAAGTGCCCCGAACAATGAATGATTACAGATGTCTCTGAGACAAAAAGTCTCAGAGTTGAGACTGATACAGGAAATGGTGAGATCACATCACTGAAGCCCACAGAGGTGTGTCTAAGGTGTGGAACGTTGCGTTCGCTCCGTGCACTTGAGCCTCGGCCTAATGTTGAAAGCTCTTCTCCAAAGGCCCCCCCCTTCCCTGATTTCTGACCACTAAAAATCATCCTTTCCTTTTTCACCCTTCTAGCAGCTGAAATGCAAAAGCTTCTGTTTTCTTTATTGCTGCTTTTGTTTGCTTTGGGAATAACAGCTTCTTTAAAAGCTCACTTCAAAGCCAAAGCTCCTTTTATCAAATAGCCTGGCCCGGGAGGTACTGCTTTCATCCACCGAGGAGCAGACCTTGCGAAATCTTCCAGCTTTGCTTTCTTGGAAAGGCAGTTCGTTCTATCACACAGACCACAGCAATTGACTGAGTGTCAAAGTGACAGACACGGAAGGAAAGATATTTATGGAAATGTTCCAAGAAAACAACAAAGATTCCAGATTCAAGGAAATGTTTTGAGATGAAACCAGGCTGGAGGTTGGGGTGGTCTCGATGGAATCATTTTTGTTGAAAGATGGAATTTGTGAAATTTGCCTAAAGAAGAAATAAGCAACTGATATTTTTTTTGAAGAAATTATTCTTTTTTAAAAATTCCAGTATAATTAGCCATAGTGTTATATTAGTTTCAGGTGTCCAACATAGTGATTTGACAATTCTATACATTACTCAGTGCTCATCACAAGTGCCCTCCTTAATCTCCGTAATGTATTTCCCTCATCCCCCCTCCCAACCTCCCCTCTGGGAATTATCAATTCGTCCTTTATGGTTAAGAGCCTGGTTTTTTGTTTCTTTTTTTGTTTGTTTTGTTTCTTAAATTCCACATTTGAGTGAAATCATATGGTATTTGGCTTTCTCTGACTGACTTAATTTCACTTCTTCCACTCTCTAGCTCCATCCATATGGTTGCAAATGGCAAGATTTCATTCTTTTTTATGGCTGAGTAATATTCCATTGTGTGTGTGTGTGCGTGTGTGTGTGCGTGCGCACGCACACATCTATGTCACACCTTCTGTATCCATCCACCTATTGATGGACATGTGGGCTCTTTCTTTTTGAATTAGTGTTTTCATTGTCTTTGGGTAAATAACCAGGAGTGGAATTACTGGATCATATGGTAATTCTATCTTCATTTTTTTGAGGAACTCCATACTGTTCTCCACAGTGGCTACACCAGTTTGCATTCCTACCAACAGTGCAAGAGGGTTCCTTTTCTCCACATCCTCACCAACAATCTGTGGTTTCTTGTGTTTTTGACTGTAGCCATTCTGAGAAGTGTGAGGTGATAGCTCATTGTGGTTTTGATTTGCATTTCCCTGATGATGAGTGACATGGAGCATTTTTTTCATGCGTCTGTTGGCCATCTGGAGGTCTTCTTTGGAGAAACACGTCTGTTTGTGTCTTCCGCCCATTTTTTAATTGGATTATTTGGTTTTTTGGTGTTGAGTTGTATCAGTTCTTTAGATATTTTAGATATTAACCCTTTATCAGATATGTCACTGGCAAATATCTTCTCTCATCCGGTAGGTTGTCTTTTTGCTTTGTTGATGGTTTTCTTTGCTGTGCAGAAGCTTTTTATTTTGGTGTAGTCCCAATAGTTTATTTTTGCTTTTCTATCCCTTGCCTCAGGGGACATATCTAGAAAAATATTGCCACTGCCGATTTCAGAGACATTTCTACCTGCACTTTCTTCTAGGATGTGTATGGTTTCAGGTCTCACATTTCGGTCCTTCATCTATTTTTGAGTTTATTTTTGTATATGATGTGAGAAAGTGGTCGAGTTTCATTCTTTTGCATGTCGCTGTCCAGTTTTCCCAACATCATTCGTTGAAGGGACCGTCTTTTTTCCCATTGTACATTCTTGCTACCTTTGTCATAGATTGAACGTAAAAGTGTGGGTGTATTTCTGGGCTCTCTGTGCCCCTTATTGTGCTAGTACCATAGCATTTCTTGATATCTGGGAGTGTGAAACCTCCAGTTTTGTTCTTCTTTTTCAAGACTGAAGCAACTGATCCTTATATGAAACAATGCCTGGAGTATGAATGGAGACACAGGAAAAGCAAGTCTGGTTTTCATGATGTCAGGAAAATAATCTATGTAAAAATATGGCCAGCTGAGGGCCCAGATTCCTAAGAAGAAAGAGAAGACTCTGGGCCCATCTGACACACCCCTGGATGTGTCTATGCACAGTTATTAACTGTATTAAGCACCATAATATTCACGTGCCAGAAGTTTGTGATACATTCTGTCATTCGGTCCCCACGACCCTCCACGAGGAAGGCAGGCATTATGCCCATTTTACAGATGAGTCAACAGTCTCACATCAGAAAGGGTTAGCTGCTTGCCCAAGATCACAAAGCTAATACTTACAGAACCAGAATTCAAACTCGTGTCTGCCTGGCCCCACAGTATCCTTTCTGCTCCACACGTCAGGAGTTCCAAACTTGGCTGGATGTCTGAATCAGCTTCAGAGCAAGTGAAAAACCTAGATTCCTGGGTCCCGCTGTCGGAGGCCTGGGTTAGGGCCTGGGAATCTGTTTTTTGTAAGTTCCCTAACGGGTTCGAATCCAGCTGATTGATGCTCTGAGCAAAGGCTCGCTGGGGTGGGCCACATCTGTGCCAGACAGAAGGTCCTGCTGGGAGAGCTGGGGAACCCCCAGCCGGGGCCCCCAAAGCACTCATGGGCTCAGGGAGGCAGCTCCATGGCAGGGATTGACTGATCTGTTACGGTAGCTTATGCTGTGTCAGTTTGGTGAAGCTGGAATTGCTTTCCCCAGAATCCTTCCTATTGGCTCTAGGTTAGAATTGGCCCAAAGAGGAGTCTGTGGGAAATCTGGAAGCTGGAAGTGAAGAAGTAGCCAGCCATTAGGCTCTTGAGGTAGATGCAGTGATGGACAGGCCCTGTAGGGCCCAGCAGGTTTGAGTCTGTCCTGATGACCCACAGTGTCCCCAGGCCTGCCACCGGACACCTGGCTGGGCACCCACCAGGCCACAGCTGCCCACGGGCCTCTCCACCAGCCTCCCTGGTCTCCCCTTGGTGGCTGCACATTCTGGTCCCTCAGTTCCTGTTTCATCTTCACTCCTGCCCCCCCCCCCCCCATAACTGGGTAAGATCTGATTCTTATCACAAAGTCCATTGGTGGCAGGGGCCCAGCTCCCCGGGGTCAGCCTGAATGAGGTCATCATCCGCCCTCTCCTGCAGGCCTTGCAATCTTAGGCGGTGGTTTTCCAAGTGTGGTCCCGGGCCAAAGGCATCAGCACCACTGGGAGCCTGTTAGAAAGGCAAGTTCTTGGGCCCCAACCCTCCAAACCTACCGGATGAGAAATTCTGGGGCAGCTTCTAACACGTGCCGAAATTTAAGAACCACTCCTACAGGCATTTAAAAAGCCTTCCTCCATTTCTGTCTAGGATGATGAAAAGATTCTGGAACTACATCAGTGTAAAATATGTTGTATTATTAATGTAATTATGTCATATGGGTTTCTGAGGCCTAACCTTCTGTCTGTGAGCACTGGCATTTCCTGAGACATTGTGCTAAGGTTCCGCAAGCTTAGTATCACTTCATCCTCACCCCCACCCTACGGTGGTGGCATTAAATTCTCTATTTTTTTTTAAAGATTTTATTTCATTTATTTGACGGTGAGAGACACAGCGAGAGAGGGAACACAAGCAGGGGGAGTGGGAGAGGCAGAGGCAGGCTTCCCGCGGAGCAGGGAGCCCGACGCGGGGCTCGATCCCAGGACCCTGGGACCGTGACCCGAGCTGAAGGCAGACGCCTAACGACTGAGCCACCCAGGTGCCCCTAAATTCTATTTAATCGACGTGGAATCCAGGTAGTCTGACTCAGAACCTGTGTTATTTCTCTGTGCAGCAGACAGAAACCGGACATCAGCCGGGGCGCCCCTTGGCCGATGCATTTTTTTTCTTTTAAAGATTTTATTTGTCAGAGAGAGAGAGAGGGAGCACAGGCAGGGGGAGCAGCATGCAGAGGGAGAAGCTGGTTCCCCGCTGAGCAAGGATCCCAATGCGGAACTTGATCCCAGGACACTGGGATCATGACCTGAACTGAAGGCAGTTGCTTAACCAACTGAGCCACCCAGGTGCCCCCTTGGGCGACACTTAAAAGCAGCAGCTCAGTCACTCAGCTCTACCCTGCCCTGCAGAGGAGGCCAGAGGGACGTCGGGGGGGCACACTGGCCTCCTCACAGGTCCACAACCCCAGGCCTGTTGCAATAAAGCCCCCACCTCCCACTACTGGAAATGGTTCGTTTGGATTTGGAGTGGGCTTGTGAGAATGGGAAGGTTTTTTTTAAAAGCAGTTATGACAATAACAGCATCTAAAAATGTACTGAGTATCTACCATGTGTACTTTCTACACATAGCTCATTTAATCCTCACAAAGTCCTACAACTGTCTTCCCCATTAGGAGACATTCAGCAATTGCCCAAGTCACTCCAGCCCTTAGGGCCCGCACTTAAATTTTGAAATCTGTAACTTTAATACAGTCATACATGGTTCTCTATAGGAACTTTAGAAATGGTAAATATTCAAAATCTTAAATTCTTTGTATCCTTTTTAAAATGAAAAAAGCGGACTGCTTTTATAATCTGCTTTTTTACATTAAGAGATTAGAATTGTCTTATATACAGCCATACCACCCTGAACGTGCCCGATCCCGTCTGATCTCGGAAACTAAGCAGGGTTGGGCCTGGTTAGTACTTGGATGGGAGATTAGAATCGTCTTTCGAGGTCTCTCAAGGTCTCCATCACCGCCATGTTTAACGGCCGTGTGGCATTCCCTTGTGTGGATGTACCACACTCTATTGTCCGGGCTTTTATGTTGGACATTTGGGTTGTTTCCACAAGAAGACACTTCAACTGGGGAAAGACGTTTTAATGAGGGTGCTGTAATTCAGCAAAACCTCCTCCCTACAACAAGCAGCAACGGGGGGCAGTGGGCTCAGCATGGATGATGTCTGTGGCGGAAAGACCCGCGTGCCAGGCAGCAACAAAGCTGACGCACATGTATTTCAGGTGCATACTTTTGGGGGGAAAGGCTTTCATGTTTATGTGCAGAAGATGAGGTAAAAATGTCCGTGAGATTTACCCAGCTCAGTGCTTAGGAAGAAGAGCTTGAGCCCTTGGCAATGAAGCGCCAATGTTCTCCAGAACGCCTCGTATTCTCCCTCCCTCCAGTTCTGAGGTGACGTACCAGGTAAATCTAGCTAAAAGCCAGTGCTATCATTTCTTACTATGATGTAGTGGTTAAGAATACAGACTCTGGAACCAAACTACCAGGGCTTAAAACCCGTCTCTACAACTAGTGGGTGGTGTTATTAGCTCACCAAGCCCTTGGAAACCAAGTGCTGAAGACAGAAGAAGCCTGGGTCCCTGAAGGACCTTGTGGAGCAAAGACTCCATACCTTCCCCACCCAGCAGGTGACATTGTGACCTAATTGTCGTGGGCCCTTGAGATGTGGGGCTGTTTGCACAGTAGCTAGCATAACTCCTGCCCCAGTTTCCCCATGTCATTGAACTGTTATGAGGATCGATGAGTTATGAGTTAATATACACAAAATGTGATGTGCATTTAAACTAACACGGGAACTACCTTGTAAGGTCAGACCTTCTCTCCATCCATCCAGCCAGGATCTGTCTCCTCCCCCAGGGCCACTCCAAAACAAGGATATGGGGAGCCTGGTTGTTCCGTACCCTCCACCCCATCAAGAATATTGACCCCATGAAGGACATTTCCCCACACGTTCATGACTTTCAACACCAACCATATATGGCTCTGGCTCTCAGGAATTTCCCTAAAATCTTTTTGAATGTTTTTCAGCCAGAAATCCTCTTGTCAGAAGCAAGTTTGTCTCCTCCTCTCTGTGAGAAGTTCCCAGTGAATGGGTAACTCCATCCCGGGCAAGAGCATGCCTGTGTTCTAAAGCTGCCAACACACTTCCCCACAGGCAATGAGTCAGTAGAAATACCCAGGGCTGAAGAGCTCGGTGAACTTCATGGCTGTTGGCTCAGCCAGGCACAGTTCCCCTTAGCCTGGGACAAAACTGTTCAATGGCTTCATCGGTTTCCGACCACAGAACTAGGGACCAATGATCCATAAATTCGGAACTTGCACCCCCAGCCGATTACACATGTAACTACTTTTTGTCAGTAAAAGGTTGCTTCTCTCATACCCGCCCGCCATGCTTTTTTGTGTAAGCCATGTTTCTTCCTCTCTGTGGAAGAGAGGAACCACTGAGTGGTGCTGGCAGTCGGAACTGGGAAGAACCTTCTTATGGAAGTTGAGGGAGAGTGCCCTCAACCTAATCAACTTTGAGCCTGGCTGGAGGTGATGAAGATAGTAAATGCTAGAACAAAGTTGGAATGTGGAGGGAAGACGCTCTGTGGAGCCTCAACAGTCGGCCACCGCAAACCCTCTCCAAGTTCAAAGAGAGTAGCTCTGTGTTTATCGGTTTGAAGTGTATGTCATTGCCTGTTCTGTGGGTCAAGGGGTAGCTGGAGCCTGTTATTTCCTCAGCTGTGCTGAGGACCACGTGAGGCCATGCGCATGAAGCTCCTGGTGCTGTGGGTGGTACACAGTAGGTGCTCAGCAAGAGTATACTCCTCCCATCCACACTCCCCTCCCCGGATCCTCAGCATGACACGTTCAAGTCTGGCCACTTAATATAAAGATCCACTCCTAGATGAACCATGAGAGACGATGGACTCTGAAAAACAAGCTGAGGGTTCTAGAGGGGAGGGGGGGTGGGGGGATGGGTTAGCCTGGTGATGGGTATTAAAGAGGGCACGCTCTGCGTGGAGCACTGGGTGTTATGCACAAACAATGAATCATGGAGCACTACATCAAAAACTAATGATGCGATGTATGGTGATTAACATAATATAATTAAAAAAAAATCCACTCCTAGGTGTTTGCTCAAGAGAAAGGAAAATTGTGTGTGTTCATACTCCAACCTGCGCGTGACTGTTCATAGCGACCTTAGTCATGATCGCCCCGGAACTAGAAATTAGAAACAATCCACATATTCTACAACAGGTGAAGGGATAAACGGATTTCCCCGTGCAATGGAGCAATACAGTATGGAAGAATCTCAAAGTGTGATGCTGAGTAGAAGCAGCCAGACTCCAAAAGGTTTCATACTGTCTGATTCTATTTGTATGACATCCTGGCAAAGGGAAAACTCTGAGGACGGCCAACACCAGTGGTTGCTGAGGACCAGGGGGAGGGAAGGGGTTGACAACAAAGGGGCAGCACATGGGAATTTTGGGGGGCTAATGAAACTTTTCTATCTCTTGATTGTGGTGGTGGTTACACAACAGTCTGCGTTTATCAAAACCATAGAACTATACAGGAGAAAGGGTGAATTTTACTGTTTGTAAATTTAGAAGGACGTATGTGACATAATGACATAAATGAGAGAGCGCTGGGAGGGTGGTGTCTTAGCTCAGGCTGCTGAAACAACCGCCACAAACTGGGCAGCTTAATCAACAGACCTTGACTCTGCCCAGTTCCAGAGGCTGGAAGTCCAAGGTCAGGGCGCCGGTAGATCTGGTGTCCAGGGAGGGCCTGCCTCCTGGCTTGTAGATGGTGGCCTTCTGGCTGTGTCCTCCTGGGGCCTCTCCTGGGCCTCTCCAGGGTGATCTCTCTCTCCTCCTCTGCTCTTAAGGGAATGAATCCCATCAGGATAGACTCACTCTCCTGACCTCATCTGAACCTAATTACTGCCCAAGGCCTCGCCTTCTAATCCCATCACATGGGGAGTAGGGCTTCAACCTATGAATCTGGGCGGGGGACAGAAACACAGCCTGTAACAGGAGGTTTTCACAGGTGCAGGCGAGTACGCTACGGTATTTTCACCATGCTCCCCTTCTCAGCTTTTTAAGTCTGGGAAGGGAGAACCATATGCTCAAGGTTAAAATCATAAAAGAACCACCTGGACTAGGGGCTGAGCCAACGCAAGCCCTCAACAGCTCACAAGCACCTTACCTAGCAGTCATCCTTGGAGGATCCACTACAACCCTAGGAGATTTAAAAAAAAAACACAACATTTTTCTCTTATTATAAAAACAATGCTTCTTAATTAAGCAAACATTAATGAATCTAGATTAGCAGAAAGGAAATGAAAATGACCGATTACCCCACCATTCCTAACTACTGATAATACCTATGATGGTGTTCAGACTTTCTTGTGTGTTTTGTAAACAAACATACTTTTTCTTTTCTTTTCTTTTTTTTTTTTTTACAAAAATGAGATCTTACTGCAACGTGGCTTGGTGCCCTAACTTTTAAAATGTTGATCCATAACAATTTTGCACAGCATCATTATTCCTCTAAACCATTACTTTTAGTGGCTGAGGAATATTCCAGTACGTGGAAGACTCATCATTTACATAACTAACCAATCCCCTACTCCAGATACATTGTTGGTTTCTAATTTTATTGCTATTGAAAAAAAATAACAGTATTGAAACTAACTCCTTACACAATTGTGATTCCTCTAGATAAATTCTTGGTATTGAAACTGCTGTGTTTTTTTTTTTTTTTAAAGCTTTGACATGCATTTCGGACTATCCTCGGCCCCACCATGAGCTTGTGAAAGATTAGCCTTCTTTTTTTTAACTTAAAAGTTTGAAACGTTCAAAACATTAAAAATTTCATATGTGAAAGATGGTATTGTTTTAAGTGGCATTTTCTTTAATATGATGGGGGGTGAATGTTGGGGTTTTTTTTCCATATGCTTATTGGCCAAGGGCATTTCTTCTCCTTCTCTGCCCCCTCCTCCCCTTCTTCCTCCTTCTTTCTTGAGCTCTGACCTGCTGTGCTTTCTGATGGGATACAGGACAACTATCCCACAGTGCATATGAAAATGTCTTGCCATAAAAGTTTAGAACTCATCCAGTCATGAGCGGAGAAGCGTAGCAATTAAGATATTGGCTCCATCTCTTCAAAAATGTCAATGGCATGGAAGACCAAACAAGGTTTGGGGACTATCTTGGATTAAAGGAGACTAAAATCAATGGGTGGCCCAGGGGAGTAAGGGGTGCACTTGTTGTAATGAGCACATTACAACACCCAACAATGTAATGGGTGTTGAATGGAAGCGCTGAATCACTATATTGTACACCTGAAACTACTGTTACACTCTAGGTTAACTACCTGAAATTTAAATAAAAACTTAAGAAAAACAAAATCAATGGGTGATCCCAATGTGGACCCTGATATTATGGGGACTCTTGACTAGGGACAATAAATTAGATAATATTGGTGTATCATTGTTACATTTCTTGGTTGTTTCTTTTTCTTTTTCTTTTCTCCCCACATGCTTGTTGACCAACAGCATCTCTTCTTAGTTCCAATTCTTTTTTGTTTTTGTTTTGTTTTTTGTTTATTCCATTTCTTGAGGGCATTTGACTTCTCCTTACTAACTGGAAAAGCTCGGTATGTATTTGGAAAACAGCCCCTTGTCTGCCATGTGTTGCAAATGTTGCTCTAGTTTATCATTTGCTGTATTGAAGTTTTTTAATTTTAGGAGCCTAATCTATCAATCATTTTCAGTTATTTCTTTTATAATTTTACCTTTTACTATCACCCTATAAAAGCCCCCTCCAAAAAGGGGCTGTAGCAATTCTACAGTGGAGAAGTCTTGCAGACACCACTTTTAACCAAATGATCAAGATCAGCATCATCGGTGAGTCATGTTGCTATGTATCGTGCAAATCCTGATGTGATGCAATGATAAGGATACTTCACCTCTGTTGCATTCTTTCCCCGAACCCCAAATCCCAGTCTAATCATGAGATGACATTAACCCAAAGTAAGGGGCGTTCTAGAGAATACTGACTAGTACTCTTCAAAGCTTTCAAGGTCACAAAATTCAAGGAAACGCTAAGACACTGGGATAGACCAGGAGAGATGAAGAAGACAGGACAACTGAATGCCCTGTGGTGTCTTGGAATGGATCACAGAGCAGAAACAACAACAAAATAACCTGGTGACATCCAAATAAAGTCCGCCATTTTGTGAGTAATAATGTGAATTTCTCAGCTTTGTTGCAAACGCCATGTTAGGTAAGATGCTAACATCAGGGGAAGCTGAGTGAAGGATATAGGAAAGCTATTATTTCTGCAAATTTTCTATAAATCTAAAAGTATTCCAAAATAAATAGAGTTTGGATGTGTTTTTGTTTTTTTAAGAGTTTTGTCTGGGACAGAGAATGGTCTAGGCAGAAAAGCAGAAGGAATAGAAAGAGAAAAACCATCACGGTTCATAGCTATGGGCGGGGGTGTAGGAGGGAGGTGGAGGTGGGAAGTGGTTCTGGTTCCTTACAACTCATCCATTGGTTGGGGGGAGAGGTGGGGCAGCAGCAATGGGTCTGGAAAGGTAAACTGAGTCTGTACTCTAAAGAGTCCAGTATTTAGGAGAGTCCAGTCTTTAGAACGTTGAAAGCTAAGGGTTTTAGCTTGGCCTTGATCTTTAGCAGGCAGTTGAGGGAGTGGTAAAGATTTCAGTTCTGTGAGTATATGATTGTTGGTTACTTCACTTATTTGTGTCCTAATTTATTGATTCCTCGCTCTGCCCCAATAAGGTGTCAGCTCTACGAGAGCAGGGACCATGTCTCTCTTATGGACCATGTCCCCCCCAAACCCAGACCACCTGGCCTGTAGAAAGAAAACTCAATAAATATCGGTTGAATGAATGAGTCTCACGTCCAAAATGACTTGTAAGAAGAAATTGTATAAAAGCTTTTTCCCACCCCATCCTTCACTTCTTCTGCTGCCAACCTTCTGCACCCCCTTCAGATTTCAGCATAGACTCAGTTTTCTGAAAGCCTGCCCATGACACTCCAGGTCTGAAAGAAATTTCCTCTTCCCGCTCCTGGGCTTCGCCGTCCCTGTCAGCTGAACTTCAATGATGCCTTTACATCCAGCCGGCCCTCTAGTTCCCCACCGGCCCACAGAACATCCCAGTGCATTTGTTCAAAGCCACAGCCTGTGGTGAGCCAAAGATAACGCCTCCCACCGCCATAGTAGAATCTGCACCTGTCACTGCTTGAACACAATGACCCAAGGACAACTCCGCTATGTAATTGCTACCGTCCAAACTGCAGTTGATGAAGACGTAATATTTGGGGTCCCAAAGTGTGAGTGTTTGTTTTTTAATCGTATCTTCCTCTACCGAATATCAACAAACCATGCTTATAACGTTAACCAGCATGGGCATACTTCGGAGATATTGTGGGTTCAGTTCCAGAGCACTGTGGAATAAAGTGAATATTGCAATAAAATGAGTCAAATGACTTTTTTGGTTTCCCAGTGCATTCAAAGTTATGTTCACACTAGGCCGTAGTCTATTAAGTGTGCAACAGCATTACGGCTGAAAAAAACAATGTACATACCTTAATTGAGAAATACGTAATTGCTAAAAAATGCTAACCATCATCTGAGCTTTCAGCAAGTCGTGATCGCTGATCACAGAGCACCACACAAAATATAATATAATGAAGAAGTTTGAAATATTGCGAGAATTACCAAAATGTGACACAGAGATAGGAAGTGAGCAAATACTGTTGGAAAAATAGCACCAAGAGACTTGCTGGACACAGGGTTGACACAAACCTTCACTTTGTAATATACACAGTCTCTACAAAGCACAATGAAATGAAGTATCCTTGTATACGCCCAGCAGTAGGTGTGGGGAAAATGTAGAACAAGGGTAAGGTAAGTAAATTCTTTTTCTCTCTCCCAGACCAGATGTGGAGAGGAAAAAATGACAAAGACATAAAATTCACCAAGAATTAGAGCCACCTGGTTCTATATCCTGAATCAAAGAAATAGCAGAACCTTCTGGAGACATCCAGAACTGTACATCATATGAGTACACAATCTTAAAAAAAAAAAAAAAAAAAAAAGGAACTCACCTACCATGGTGAGTTCCCATCCTGGATCTGCCACGATTTGCTGGGTGACCTTGGGCCCACCACCTCTAGGATGCTTCCATTAGTGAAGCTCGGGGGACATTAAGAAAAGAAGAAATGCCAAAATGGACTTACCAATCCTGTGATGAGTTTTAGATGCTGACACTGAACAAATTAATGTTTTGTGCACCATGGCAATATAAACTGGGCCATGAGCATGACAGTTATGGGCTTTATGATAAACATGAATTCCTGGTGTACATGAACGTGTAGCCTGTGGGGGACTCAGGCTGCATGGTGAATGTGTGTTTCAGGCCAACAGCTCCGTCTGATACTGACTTTGGCACATCATTTGGAGAGGTGTCAGAGGTCTACATTTAGAGACCCTTGAGTGTGTGGCTGGAGACCCCACGTGCCCCGTACAGACCCTCTGTTTTCTGGCCTCTGTTTCTTCTTCTAAGAATTGAGGTGGATAGATAAGCACTGGTTTCCAGCCTGCTGTTTAATATTGTTTTTAAAGCCACAGAACTTTCTTAAAGGAGTCTTTCACACACCTGACAACTGGAACATCTGTAAACAGAGTTTCCTTCCAGCTGGCCGTGCCTCCCACTACTCAGCTCTGTCCCCTCGAACCCTTGAATGCCTCTGGGACCCGACCAAAGAATTCCAACTTTCCCAGAATCACAGTTTAAAAAGCAGTGGACCGTTAACACCATACACAAAAATTAACTCACAGTGGATTGAAGACTTAAATGTAGGACTTGAATCCACAAAACTCTTAGGAGAAAACAGAAGCGATAAGCTCCCTAACATTGGTCTTAGCGATGTTTTTTTGGATCTGACTCCAAAGGCAAGGAAAACAAAAGAAAAAATGAACAATTGGGACTATGTCAAACTAAAAAGCTTCTGCACAGCAAAATAAGCCATCAACAAAATGCAAAGAAAACCTACAGAATGTGAGAAGACATTTGTAAATCGTATATCTGATAAGGGGTAAATATGCAAAATATATAAAGAACTCACACAGCTCAATAACCAAAGAAACCCACAAAGAATCTGATTAAAAAATAAGCAGATGATCTGAATAGACATTTTTCCAAAGAAGACATCCAGATGGCCAACAGACACATGAAAAGATGCTCAACATCACTCATCATCATGAAATGCAAATCAGAACCACAATGAGATATCACCTCACACCTGTCAGAATGGCTATCATCAAAAGGATAAGAAATAACATGCGTTGGCAAGGATGTAGAAGAAAGGGAACCCTTCTGCACTGTTGGTGGGATTGTAAATTGGTGCAGCCACTGTGGAAAAGAGTGTGGAAGTTCCTCAGAAAAACTGAAAATAGAACTACCCTATGATCCAGTAATTTCACTACTGGGTATTGATACAAAGAAAACAAAAACACTAATTTGAAAACAGACATGCACCCTTATGTTCACTGCAGTGTTATTTACAACAGCCAAGACATGGAAACAACCTAAGTATACCTCAATGGATGAGTGGACAGAGAAGACGCAATATAAATATTTATATATATAAATAAATACTACCTACCATAAGAAAGAATGAAATCTTACCATTTGCAGCAACATGCATAGACCTAGAGGATATTATGAAAAGTGAAATAAATCAGACAGAGAAAGACAAATACCACATGATTTCACAAATATGTGGAATCTAAAAAAACAAAACAAACAAAACAAAACAAACCCTAGACTCATGAATAGAGACCAGTTTCGTGGTCGCTAGAGGGGAGAGGGCGTGGTGGGGGCAAAATGGGTGAAGGGGATGAAGAAGTACAAACTTCCAATTATAAAACAAAGAAGTCATGGGGATGTAATGTACAGCATGGGGAATATAGTCAATAACATTCTAATACCTTTGTCAGGTGCCAGATGGTACCTAGACTTACTGTGTTGATCATTTTGCGGATACAAATGTCCGCATTTGTATGCGGATACAAATGTCAAAATCACTATGTTGTCTACCTGAAACTCGTATAATATCGTATGTTAACTGTACCTCAGTTTAAAAAGAAACCCAATGGACTGGAGCAAGGGCTGCCCAAGGCTCTTACCATGCAGATGGAAATATATTTATCTGGTGACTCAGTGCCTACCCATATACAGTTTTACTAAAGAATGCTTCTCATGACAGGAGATGCATTTTGTTTTCTAGTCTGCTTTCTTCTATTTCACTTTTTAAAAGCCAGTGGAAAACTACTCAACTGATTTTAAAACCCACGAAGTTGCTGCCCACAGTCTGTAGGCATTGGCCTAAGGGACCCTCCGAGATCACTTCTAGCACGGACAATTTATATGGCATTAAAGAAGCTGTGATCTTAGAGTCTGAGAGGTGACACCAGGTGACCCTGTCCCAAAGGTGAAGTTACCAACCTGGATCACCTGAGTAAGCAACAAATTCTGGCTTGCCATTGACACAGCCACCTTGCTGTCCAAGAGACAGGGCTCAGAGACAAGCAAGCCGAATACAGTCCTGATTTTCCTAGGGACCCACACTTGCCACCCCAGTGCCTAATCCCGGGGAGATTCAGGGCAAAGGGTGGTAACATGGGGGTGGGGGCACTTGGCTGGGTTAAAAGCCAACACAGAAAAAAAAAAAAATCAGAGGAAACGAAGACTTCTCTTTCCCTCCTATAATCTTTGGATCACACCCATCCCACCGAGATGGCTAACCTCCTCCATTTCTAAGAGGCTCACTGAGAATCGGATCTTTGCCTCAGATTTTTGTAAACATAGCCCTTTCCCAAACACCATGGCGGTGCAGAGACATGGCCCCCTGAAGTCCCACACAGTGAATAATTTGCATGGCGTGCTAGGATTTTTGGTGGCTGGAGTATTCTGACATAGCCCCAAAAAGCTGGCTTCCTGAGAACCTTCCAGCCATCAGAGGGTAGAAGTGCGTGAGATTGACGGGTTAGAACCGGTGTGTTGTCACATGGGGAAAATACATGTTATGACAATGAACCAGGATATTAAATAGCAGAGCAAGCAAGCAAACAAGATATCTGCGTAAACACTGAACTATGTTTTCCCGTCCAGGTTTTCTACAGTGAGCATGTACTTCCTTGGTGATCTGGGGGAGAAAACAACTTTAAATGCCGATCCATTCAGAGGTACATTATAAAGAGCAGCGAATAAGGTCCGTTAAACACTAGCTTACTCCCTGGCGTTAATACCAGTTTGAACAGACAGGACCTGAAAATGTCAAGATATATACTCCTTGATGTGCACCCCTCATCTTCCGGGTCCCTCAGCATGTACTCCTCCTGGATAGGTCACTGTGGACGTCTCCAAAGCACCTGCCTGTGCGGAGCGTAGAGGGAAAGAGGCTTCTGAGGCAGGGCTCCTCTGGTTTTATTGTTTTGGTTCATTTTCAAGAACCATCCTTGAAATCAGGAAATGGGGTCTAGTCCTAGCTCTGAACTCAGGCGAGCGCCTTCCCTTCCCTGGGCCTCAGTTTCCCCATTTGTAAACTAAGCAGATTAGATGTTCTGACGGCTAAGGTCCCCTCTGGCTCCAAAATTCTAAGAGCTAAAAGGACCAGCATTCAGGTTTAAGGGCTGCTAGGTCTGATAAATCTAGGGCAAGAGAGAATAAGAGACTGTTGGCAGCTTAGCCCAAGTAAACAACGCTGGATAGAAGGCAGGGCCAACCAGCCTCAGGAGATAAGGGTTGGGGCCAAGGCGAGGGAGAAGTCAAGAGTCCCAGGCCACAGCTAGTCAGGGAGAGCTCAGCAGAGTCTCACAGGGCTGCCTCTGGCCAGTGTGTTGGGGCAGTCTGCTCTAAAGCAGGGAAAACCTGTTTCTTTGGGGGGCCAGAACTCCCAGGAGGGGCCGCCGGTGCACCAAGGGCTCAATCCAAGGGGAGGAGAACAAAAATGTTGCCAGGCCAAGCCGGGCCACCTATCCAGGCTGGGGAGGGGCAAGACTCTATGAAGCGGCCAGCAAGACAGAGATCCTGAGAAACCACCAGACCTGTACTAAACTGGGGTCTAAAACAAGTCTCTGACCTGAATGTGGCCAGTCTCCTGGGAGAATGAAGAGTGGTCAGCGGGTGGGCGGCAGTCCCAGTTCTGCTGCTGACTTGCTATGTGCACTTCTACTCTCTGAGTTTTGTCAAATGAGAGTGGTCCCCTCCACCCAAGACATTCTGGGGTCCTCCTGGTGAAAGACAGAGTATGGTCCCCTTCCAAGCAGAGGGAGACTTCCATCACGGAGGACACCCTTAGAGCTCTCAGTTGCAAGAATGACCCGTCCAAGCTTCAGAACAAAGTGAAAGCAAAAGCCAAGAGCCAGAGGCAGACCCCTCACCACATCCCCGACAGAAGACATCTGAGCTTCTGGAACTTTCTCAGCACTTAGGGAGAAAACTCTGCTCAGTCCCTTGAATTCCACCTTAGTTTGGAACGGGGAGAAGAGAAGCCCAGAGCCAAAGCCCCTCTTCTAGCCCGAGGGTCCTGAGGGGTTTACTGCCAGCCGCATGGAGGGAGAGAACATTTACCAGAACCGTGACCCAGGAAAACAGGAGCCCTAAAAGAGGCAGGTTGCCCAGGAGACGGGCTGCTGGCTCTGCCTGCAGCTTTGCCATTCCTCACACAGAAACTCCTAGGTTTTGTGCCTTTTGGAGTCTGGAAGCAGGAAGGCCACAGCTGGAGAGGCTTGGGCCCTGCCAAGGCCCCAGGCACTTGCCGGTACCCTCTGGTGGAAGACAGGCTGGCAGTTTGGGCATCACACCAAGTCCACAAACCTCACCCTTGAGCAGTGGTCACGTGTGAAGACCACATGTTAATCTCTGCCTCCTGTGCGGGGCTCCCCTCCAGCCCCCCCCGTTTCATCCCCACTGCCCCCGGCCCGCAGACCAGCCTCCTCTCTCCCAGCAGTCCCCCCCAAACTCTCCTCCGACTTCCACACAGAACTGTCTTCCTCACATAGACCAAACAAGATCAAATGACTGCCCTGCTTAAAGAACTTGAATGCAACTTGCGTCTGTCTTTGTCTTTCTTGTTCAGTGATCCATCCTGAGCACCTAGAACAGTGCCTGGCCAGCGGAAGGCACTCAGTCAACATCTGTTGAATGGTTCCCAGACGTCCACATGATAAAGTCCCACGTGCAACGATCGGCCGCCATTCCAGTCCCTCCAATTCCCTTTACTTTCCCCACCTTCCACAAACCCATCTGCCACTGCCTGAGCACACCCCCCAGGCCCACCACACCCCGTGTACTTTTGTACCTCGGTGCCTTTGCTTGTGCTGTTCCACCTGCCCGGACACCCTTCCTCCCCCTCCGCGAGGGACTCCAATACACTGCTGCATAGTCCAACATTCTTGTCTTTTTTTCTTTTTCTTTTTTCCCCCAACATCCTTTTCTTAGCAGGGCCTCCCGGAACACCTCAGCCTGAGTTATTTTCTCTCTCCTGTTCTCCCTTAAGCCCTGTAATGGAACTTCCTGCTAGGCATGAAGGTCCCACCTGGGAGGTTATCCCTCCCATCGAACAGATGAAGAAACCCGAGGCTCAGGGAGGCGGGTCACAAAGCCAGCCAGGGCTGGGGCCTGACTGTAATATCACCTCTGAACGACACTTGTCATTTACTACTCACTAGGCTGGGAGCTCTTGAGGTCCCTAGGCTCTGCATCTCTGGGGCAGGCCTGGCCCTGCTTGATGCCCAGGAAGCCCTAATCATCCAACCACTGGACAGAACCCTGTGAGGAACAGAGGCGCCACCAGCCTCCTCCCCTTCCTCCGTTCTGCCTTTTGTCCCAGTCTGGGCAGTACCTCTGGCAAGCTGCGGAGGGAAGCATTTGGAGGGAAAGGGGCTCCTTCCCAATTCCGTTCGTTCCTATCAACTTCGGTCAAGATCCTTGTGTGACGAGTCTCCAAAGTGTGAAAGCCGCTCACAGGTCCCAGAGCCGACCCTCCACTAGAGAAGCCATACTCCAAGAGCACCACGTCGAAGGAAAACCAAAAGCCAGCTCTAGAGGGTAACCCCTCTCCGGCAGCTCGCCTGGGCTGGCTCCGACTCCGCCCCCGCCGCTCCGGCCCCGCCCACCCAGGCCCCGCCCGCGCCGCTCCAGCGGCGCCTGGGTTCCCGGCGCCTGGACCACCCGCACAGCTAGGAGGGATCTGGCCCGGGCCACACAAGCTCATCCGAGAGTGCACAGGTGCCCCATGGCTGCTACCGGCCAGGGAGGGCCCAGGCAGGGCTGGGGAACCGTAAGGACATCCAGGTTTCCTGTTTCCCACACCCCTTGGTTAGGAAAGCTTACTTCCTATAAGTGACCATCCCTTTCAATTAGACTTGGCAGTCCCAGGCCACACGCCTCCCGTTGGGAAGCAGACAAGAGATCTGATTTGGATTTTAAGTACTTGCTATGTGCCAGGCACGAGTGACCCCACCTCATCCCAGGAGGTTATCATACCCATTTCACAGTGAAGAAACTGAGTTTCACCCTACTTCGCTCACGCCCGATTTCTCACCGTTTTTTGCCTCTGGTACGTAAAGCACACATACGAATCTAAATTCCCCCAAAGCCTCGGTTTCCAGAAAAGACTTAGGGATGGGGGAAGGGGGAATCAATTGGGCAGCGCCAGGATGGTTTCCGGGGACTTCCTGGGAAGTTCTGCTCTAAGCATGGGTGGAGGTGCCTCTTGGTCGAGGCCGAGAGTTCGAAACCCGCCTGGCGGATGGCACCTGTCCTCGCCAACAGGGGGCCCCGGAGGCTGGTTGCCTTCTCTGGGCCGAGGTCAGCGCGATGCCGTGGAGGCGGGGTGTCCCGCACTGGGGGGGGCGCGG
The DNA here is from genome assembly GCF_003265705.2 of Callorhinus ursinus. Taxonomy (NCBI): domain Eukaryota; kingdom Metazoa; phylum Chordata; class Mammalia; order Carnivora; family Otariidae; genus Callorhinus; species Callorhinus ursinus. Next base: position 26,001,226 of record NW_027397080.1, read on the forward strand.
CTCCAGTGAGCGCGGGTTCGGAGTCCTCCAGGCTGCAGACCCGGGACAGGAAACTCCCGGACAGACGGACAAACAGACCCCGCCAGCCCTGACTCCCTCCCCGGCCCTGCCAAGAGTCACTCCGCGGGGCGCCGCGGGGCGGAAGGCGCGGCGGCGCAGACTCACCCGGGCGGCTGCGGGTCCAGCACGGTCACGGTCGGGCGGCCGGGGACCGGGGGCTCCACGACCCGGTCCCCCCCGGGCTGCCTCCTTCGGGGCGATATGATCCCGGGGCCGGAGGTTCGGGGCGGGGGGTTTAAGATCGAGGGAGGCGGTGGCGGAGAGGGCGCAGAGCCCGCTCCGGGACCGGGATGGGGACGCAGGAAGCTCTGCCTCGGAGCGCCGTTGTGCAGGAGGGAGGGACGGCGAGACACAGAGGGCGGCGCCGGCCCGGAGCGGCCTCCAGCCCCGAGAGGCGCCGCCCACCAGCCGACCCTCCCTCCCGGCCCTCCGCGCCACCCCCAGGACTGGGGCGCGGGCCCGAGCCGCGGAGGGAAAGCACCCACTCTCTCGCGTCGGATTGCGGGGGGGGGGGGTGCCAGCGGGTGGGGGGACGCTGGGCCAAATCCTCCCCCGACCCCGCCCCTCCGAGTTGGCTAAACAGGGGTGGGGGAAGGGAACAGAGCCCAGACATCCCTACCCCCGGGCCGCGGAGGTGGATGTGGGGGTGGAATGGGGGACGGTGACTCGGGACCGGAGTCCAGGTTATTTAAATGTTAAGTAGAGCTGGGAGACCCCCCCCACCCCACCCCACCCCATACCCCACTCCCAACTCAGGCGCGAGTAGGCAGGTACAGCACTGCGGACCCACCTGCCGCGCCTTTACCTGGCCCGGCGCTCACCTGGTCGCCCGGTGCGCCGGCCTCTCCCCCCCACTTCCTGGGGAGGCCACCGCCTCCCTCTTCACCCTTGGGCGTGTTCGGGGCGCTGGGACCCGTCTGCACCGCCCAGGGTTGGTGGTTTGCGAGGTGACTGATGGGTGGAGGTAGGAAAGGAGGAAGCAGGTTTTTAAAAAAAAGCGAGTCTGTTCCTGCCCTCGGCCCGACCCCCCACCCTCTCTCCGGTCCCCTGCGCGCCCCCTGCGGGTTCCCGGTCGCACGGTCCGGGTGGAGCCCATTTCTGGGGGCCCGCGCCTGCATGCATACGGGATGCGGGCGCCCCCTCCAGAGAATCTCGCCTACTGGGGGCTTTCATTCCCAGCTTTCCGGAGAACTTTCCCAATGAAACACCGGCTGTCGTCGTCCTGACCACCAGGTTGCAGGCGATGGCCCACAACTGCTTAGAGCCCCAGAACTGCTGCCTGAGGCCGGGCTCTGGGGAGGGTAAACCGGAACTGGTGAGGGTGCCTCTCATCCGCGGCGGCTCTGCCTCTGCCCACCCCCTCCCCCCCACACCTGGAGGTTTGCCCTGGAACCGTGCCTCTCCGGCGCCCAAACTGATCTCAGCCAGACCACACAAAAAAAAAAAAAAAAAAAAAAAAAAAAAGGATTCTAAACCTAGGGGGAGAAGATAGCCCGCCGCCTCTCCCAATCTTAGATTGTTTTGAATTCCAAGAGAGGCCAGTTCGGGGGTCCCCTTCTCCTGCAACTGTCCAGTTCTTTGAACCCTGAGAAAGGCCAATAGGCAGCTGGCTGGGTGTCAGAGGATCCAGCTGAGGACAGAAGGCGCCTCCTAGGGACAGAAATTAGACACCCTGGTGGAATTGTAATCAAGTCCACCTTGGTGGAATTGTAATCAAACTCCCAAGTTCATGGGTATACATCATCCAAAGGTATGTATACCTATGTTGTCCCACGTGGGTATTTTCTCCCATTGTTGCTTTTCAACTTGAACAGTAACAGTTCAACAGGTCCCTGGTGTCCCCAAATAGGCAAATTTGGGGCTGACTTGTGATTTGGGGATGAGGAAACATTTAGGGAAACAGTGATGAGTCTCCGCAAATATAACAATAACAGCTTATTCCTCACATCCTTACTGTGGACCCATCACCAGGTTGCTACTCACTTCCTAGCCCATTTAATCCTTGTAACAACCCCAGGGATGCTTTTTGGTTACACCCACTTTATAGAAGAGAAAGCTGAGGCTTCAGAAGATGAGGTCATCATTGCCCAAGGTCACACAGCTGGGAAGTATCAGCAATTAGACCCCAGTTGTTTGGCTCCAGAGCCTGTGTTCTCCCATCTTTGGAAGAATTCCTTGTCACTCTGCGTATACTCTCTCCCCTGAGGCAAGTTTCCCTGCTTCTCCTGTCTTTCAGGAAGAGAAGTTACTTTTGTCTCATTCTGCACAATGACATAATTCTTTACAAGTCTGCCTCCTGCTCTCCTTGAGGATAGGGACCTCTGTGTCCTGCCCACTTCTCCTGGCCCCCTGCAGGTGCTTAATAAATATCTGTTGGCTAAATGAAAGCCCCAAATAGTAACATTATTTTATTGAATGGGGTGAACTGTTTGTGTAGACGGGTACCTGTGATCACAAGCTCACATTGGAGAGCGGTGTGTATTCCATCACAAAGTTTAGACAATGAATTTGGGAACCTTCCAGTCTCCAAATGGTTGATGAGAAACAGTGACGTAGCTCTCAGATAAGACCCAGAGTCTGGCTTTCATTTCACTCTGCAAGACCAACTTTGGAGAGGCCCAGACTGGGGATAATCATTTCAGACAGCGGCTCTAGCTCCCATCTGGAGGCAAAGAACCTCAGTACTTTTCCATGCCAGGATCCAACTCCAGATCCACCCTGCTCTGCCACAAACCTAACTGGGCAGGTCTCGTCTATCTCAGCAAATCATCTTCAGAGCGTTCCTTTTAGGCTGGCTCACCCTGGCTAATCCGGGAAGAGGCTGGAGAAACTCCCATCCAAAGTGGAGCCACAGGCAAAACTAGAAAGTGGCAGAGGAAGCGTGTTTCTCCTTGTCATACTACTCTTCACGGCCCTCTCCCTCTACATGGTAAATTTCTTTGATTCTTCCCTGGTTCTCTAGGTCCCATCGAGGAGCCTGACTTCATTTAACTGCCAACTTCTCTGTCAGCTCACAAGGGCCTGAGATGTGACTGTGTCCTTGGGGAAAGAGCCAAAGAAGTAAATCTCGAATGGTGGAATTTCTGTTACCCATTACCATAACAGGCGGTGGGGAGGATGAGGGTTCCCATTTACTGAGCCCTGTATTTCAAGAGCTCGGCAACCGTCGTATTGTTTAATCTTCTCAACGGCCTTGGAAGGAAAATTCTATTATTTCAGTGTTTCAGGTCAGGCTAACTGAGACTCAGAGAAATTACACACCTCCGTCTTTTAACAAGGGGTAGAGCCAGGAATTTGAACTGACGTATATGCTTGCTCGTAACCACTATGCTAAGAACCCCACGGGATAGGCAAAATAATGGCTGCCAAAAGATGTTCATATTCTAATCCTCAGAATCCATGAAGGTGTTACCTGGCACGGTAAAAGGGACTTGGCAGATGCGATTCAGTGAAGGCCCTTGAGATGGGGCAATTATCCTGAATCATAGTCACAGGGGTTCTTCTAAGAGGGAGGCAGGAGGGTCAGACAGAGTTGTAGTGGTGGAAGCAGAGGGCAGGGTGATGTGATTCCTGGAAGGGGCCACAGGGCGAGCAGCGGGGGCAGCCCCTAGAAGCTGGAACAGGTCAGTGGCGAATTCTCCCCTAGGCCCTCCAGAGGGAGCACAGCTTTGCTGACACCTTAATCTTAGCCCCCTGAGACCGTTTGGTTGGACTTCTGACGTCTAGAACTGTAAGCTAAGGAATCTGTGTTGTTCTAAGCCCTGAAGTTTATGGTAGTTTGTCACAGGAGCCCTAGGAAACCCACGGGGCTGGCCAACTCAGCCATGTAGGCAGATGTTTACGTCACCTACCTTTTCAGCTAAGCGTCCACCATATGTCTCTTCTCTAAGAGGCTCCGTGATACAGCCTGCGCCATGGATTTAGAAAGAAGGCAGGATTTCATCAGATCTGTCTCTCGTTTCTGAGTCCTCTGCCGCTTACGAGCTGTGTGACCCTGGGTGGATGTCTCGTCCTGTCTGATCCTCAGTTTCCAAATCCTCTGTAAAAACTCCTACTCTGCGGACTGACATGAGAGTCAGGTGAGACAGGATGTGGCCGAGTGCCTTGTCAATGGCCCAGGGGCATCTGAACACAAGTCGCTTGGCACATTAGCTTGACCGTTTCTGGAAGTCTGGATTCTAAGAGGAGAGAATGCTGCTCTGAGCCTTCTCCTAGCAAACGTTTGTATCTGTTCCAGCTGAGTGGGCAAGTAACAGTTTAAAGTATCAGACTGTCTCTGCTTGGTGACTAGACCTCAATCTGTAAGGAAGTGAAGCTGAAAACCTACTTAGAGGAACAGATCATCATGTGGAACTCACATAGGTGCTCAAGACCGTGTGTTCAAGGATTTTCACTGCTGATTATTTAGAATGGGGAAAATGGTTACCAACCTGAATATGTCCCTGGTAGAAGATAGTTAAGTCATGGTGTAGGCTTGTGCCGGGATGCTACGTGGTCACGGAAAAGGAGATAGAGCTGACACAGGGAAGACTAGCCAAGATGTATCATGAATTAAGAGAGGCAAAAGACTGGGCATTATGATGCCACACAATTTTTTTTTAAAGCTATAGACACACATATATTTGCTTATGCATAGAAAGTGTATGTGAGGGGGCACTGGGTGGCTCAGTCACTTGAAAGTCCGACTCTTGATTTCAGCTCAGGTCGTGATCTTGGAGTTGTAGGATTGAGTCCCATGTTCATCTCCGCTCTCAGCAGGGAGTCTGCTTGGAGTTCTCTCTCTCTCCCTATCCCCGGCCCCTCCCCTGTTCGTGGTCACTCACTTTCTCTCTCTCTCTCTCTCTCTCTCTCTCTAAAAAAAGAACATGTTATGAGAGGAATGAAACCAAACTGTGGTTGCCCTTAGAAATCGAAAAGCAGTGTGTGTATGTGCTAAGAAAAAAAAAAAAAAAGGAGTCCAGGAGCCTTGTGTATTGTCCCCCAGGAGCACACGCTCCCTTGCCCCTGTGTCTTCTCCCATCAGCCACTCTTTTGCTCCATTCTGAGCCAGTGACCCCTTGCTCCCATTCACTCCGGAGGAGGGCTCATTTCTAAACCCTTGAGAAGCTGAGCAATGTCTCCACTGTGTGACTCTTGCCAAAGTCAGCAGTAATTACATACGTACGTGTACTTGTAACATGTGCCTCATCTGGAGCGGATCCCATTAGTCACTGGGAAGGGATGTGCTCACAGGCAGGTTTCACCCGTGACATACTGGCCCAGCTTTTCGGAAGGTTGCATCAGGTCTGGGTGGCAGAGATATTGCGCTCATATAGTGCAAAGTGAAATTGGGTAGGTGGACTATTGGTTTAAATGAAACCATTTGGATTCAATTTCCAAAAAAATGCTTCAGAAATGATGTCTCTACCTCAGTTACCACTGTAAGTGGGCCTGTGTAGACGAGTCAGACAGTCCAGAACGGAGCTCGTGAGGACCTCCTGACTTTAGGGTGCCTGATCTTGAGGCCCCTGAGCACAGAGAGCCAGCAAGTCTCGCTCCTTATCACCCTGATTCTTTGGTGCCCCATCCTCTAGAACCTTCCTCTATGTCCCATCTGCAGGTCATCCAGCTGCTTCCTAACTGGTGTCCTGCTTCCAGGCTGTCCCCCTTGAATGCGTTCTCCATGTCGCACGGTCAGCGGTGTGACACACAGACCTGAGCCGTGGTTCCCCAGGGCCCTCAGCATCGAGTCTGGACTTCTTGCCCAGGAAACAGGACTTCATGAGCGGGTGGGGGGGGGTCCCTCTGATGTGCTCAGCCTTGTTACTCATGGCTCTCTCAGGCTCCAGGCCCTGTCATGCTTCCGTGGTCTCTTTTCCATCAAGGATGAGACCTTTCCCAGAAGCTCCCCGTAAACTTCCTTGATAGCTCCCTTGCCAGAACTGGGTCACATGCTCATTCCGAAACCCATGACTGGCAAGGGCCCTCGAGACTGGTGCAGACTTTCAGGAGTCACTGGGGTTGGCACAGACCCCTGAATCAGACGGAGCCTCTGCCAATAGGAAGAAGAGGCCGGTGCACCCAGTAGGCACCTGCAGCAGCCCCCCCCACCACCCCAGGTACAGGGAGGCTGCCAGTTTGCTGTCCACCTTCCTTCCTTTTTAGTGCTGAGCAGCATTCCTGTTTTTCCAGTGAGTTTCCTTTTTTACTTAAACTAGTCTAATGAGTTTATGTTTCTGGCAACGCAAGGATCCAAAGAGAATCCCTCTGATGCTCTTGAGCGGACAGCAGTGCCGGAGGCCAGGCACAGATGCCCTGACCCTCTCTCGGTGAAGCGATTGCATTGAAACCCCCAGCAGCAAGCACTGGGGCCCTGTGTGACCCGGATTCCAGGAAACCCATTCACTTCTAGGGTAAGTGAGTGACAGCCATAGCAAGCCAGCCCCCGTACAGTGCTGACTCAGTGCTGGGCACTGTTCTACATAGTTTACAATTTCTGTCTCAGTAATCACCCTCATAACCACAGGAAGGAGGTATTATATTCCCCCCTTTTACAGCCTAGGAAACTGAGACCCAGAGACGTTAAGTGACTTGATCAAGCTCACTCAGCTGGTAGGTGGTGGCGTGTGGCTGGGAACCCAGGCTGCCTGTAGTCCGGGCACCCATACCCTTCTCTACCCTGGCTCTCCTGCTAGTGTGGCTTGCGATGCTCTTAGGGACTTCCGATCCAGGTTTGGAGGATGGGAGATGAGCCTGGGGACCGAGATTCAGCTGTCCCTGGCTGGGAAGGGCCCACAGAAGAACACGACAGTGTCTTCCATTCATTCCTCACACACTGCTGGAGTGAGCTAATACTTCGTGATAGTGATGAAAGGGGTTTCTTCCCCTTTCCTTTTTGCTCTTTCAGCCAGTGGCTCTTCTTATTTCGGGGTGAACCAGATTCACCAGAAAAGCAGAGATAATGTTTTGAGTTTTAAGAATCAGGTCTTTGGGGTTGTAAGAACCTGAGCTCTGAGTTTCAAAAGTGGGAGCCCTGGGCGTAATGTTTATGTCATTAACAAAAGGTTTTGGGACTAAGCAAGATCCAACAACCACTTGCCCAGGCCCAGATAGGATCAGGTGTCTCTGGGCTGTGGGTCCACGTAGAGGGGCAGATGAGAGGGAAACAGCTATGATGATGTGGGCTCCGGAGAGGTGAGTCGTGGCCAAGGCAATGGTCCTGTGGCAGCTCTGAGAGTGGGTGTGGGCTGGGGGGAGCCTCAGAGGATGTTTGTCCTTCACCCAGGGTGGTACCAGAGGGGATGGTCACATGGAGTGGCGACAGCCCTGCAGCAATTTCCCTGGCCCTGCCAATGTACCCCATGTGCCTAAGAGGAGGGCAGAAGAAGCTGAGAGAAGAAAGAGGGAGAAGCTGGGTGAAGAGAGGGCGTCCAGGAGGCGAGGAAGGCATGTCTGCCATCCGGAAGACAGAAATGAGGCCATGTCAGCAGGTGCCAGAGAAGAGCAGATTGCCGCTGGCCCCTGCCCAGGTCTTGGCACATTGTGAGCTCCCTTCACCAAAAAAAGAAATATAGATACAACTTAGAACAAGCAGTAGGGAGACTCTGATTAATTGTGATCTTCTCCTACCCAGCAAAGTGGGGACTTGAAATTGAAATTAAGCCTAGTTCTGAAAACTGAGGTTATGTCTCTTGTACACTCCACAATGCAGACTGAGCATCCTGCCTGCTTCCCGGCTGTTCCTAAAAAGGCTTTGCATGTTCAGCTCGGCTCTCTGGTACATTTCGGCACGAAGGAGGTTAATAAGGTTCTTCAAGAGAAACGGAAGAAGAGAGCATGGAACAGAGGAACGGTACCCCTGCATGTTCTGCATCCTCTTTCAGGCAGCCCTCCCGGCTTCATAGTGACCCTCTATCAGCCCCCGACCAACAGTGTGCTGCCTTCACCAGACCTGTCATGCAAATAATTGTGTGTTCAATATTACACTGTGCTGTCTAGGTAGTTGCTGTCTTTGTCTGTGACATTTAGGGCGCTTTACACCAGAGTTTTGCAACCTTGCCACTATAGACATCTGGGTGGGATAAGTCTTTGTCGTGGGGGCTGCCCTGAGCACTGTAGGATGGTTAGCAGCTTCCCTGAACCTCTACCTACTAGATGCCAGTAGCAACACCCCTCTCAAATTCTGACAACCAAAAATGACTCCAGACATTGTCAAACGTCTCTGGGGGGAAGGGGGATTCACCACCCACCCCCATTAAGAACCACTGCTTAGAATACTGCATACAGGATCCCCAGCATGTGCTTTTTGCTCTGAAGTTGTTGTCAGTGAAGATAGATGGCAAAATCTAACCAGAGAATTAGTGGCCTGGAAGTCAGAAGTCCCGGGGTCAAGTCTCACTTCCCACCTGTGTGCCCTTAAGCAAATTATATAGCCTCTCTGAGCTTCAGGTTTCCCCGATGAGTATTGGGGATAATCAACAAGGAAAGGGATTTGAGTCTGTTTTGTTCACTCCTGTATCCCCAATTAATCTAGAATAGTACATACTACATAGTAAGTGCTCAATAAAAATGTGTTGACTGACTGAATTTCTGCCCTGCCTCCCTCCCAGGGCTTCTGCAGGGTTCAGATGAAAAAGTCTGTGCAAACTTCCATCATTGAGGGATCATGGAAAATATTGCACCCTGTCCAAACTCAGAACACAGATGCCACTGGCTGGCATTTTCTGAACTAATTTTATAAACACATAAGGATTCATAATAGCCAAATACCGGAAACAACCTACATGTCCTTGGATAGATGAGTGGTTAAACTGTGGTAGATCCACACCGTGGTGGAATACTATGTAGCAATAAAAAGGAACAGCTCCTCGAGGCATGCAGCAATCTGGATGGCTCTCAAGGGAAGCATGCTGAGTTAAAAAAGCCAATCTCGAAAGGTCCCATACTGTATGATTCCATTCATAGAATATTCTTGAAATCACCAAATTTTGGAGATGAAGAAACATTGCCAGGGGTTGTGGTTGTGCCAGCATGGGTGCGGCTTCCACTGCGCAGCATGATGGAGCTTGTGGGAACGGGACAGTTCTGGATACTGAGGGGGAGGGGCTGGTTACATGAACCTGTACACATGATAGAACTGCACAGCCCTACACACAGATAGACTCACACACAAATGAATAGAGGTGGACCCGGAAATCCAAATAAATTCTGTGGGTTGTACCAATGTCAATTTCAACGTCAATCTCCTGGCTGCACTACTGCTCCAAGGACTGGGTGAGGGACACACAAGACCTCCCCAGGAATTTTTTTTTTTTTTGCAATTTCCTACGAATCTGTTATTATTTCAAAATAAAGATTTGAATCCGAGGAAAACAAATACCCAGGGACAAAAGGGAAGAAAGAATTCCCTAAAACATGTGCAGCATAAAAATAGTTAAATTCCCCAGATCACTAGAGGAGGTGAGAGACTCAGACCACAAACTCAAGCTGGCAGGAAATGGAACTATTTTTCCATGACTCAGCCAGATTTATCTTAGGAGCCCCTATTCTGCCAGGTGGCAGAAATGCTTTCCTTCTCCCTCCCCTCACCCCCTGCTGGGGTTGCATCTAAATTCTGAAGCCTTGTGTCATGCCAAAGCCTCCTAGGGGCACATCTGGTGTGGATGCCATCCATCCCTGTCCCCACACTGGTTGCTGGGCTGTTGGTCCCGGCAAGTCCATGCTGAGCCTGAGGGAACTCTCACAGGACAAGTCACTACCTGGTATCTTCTGACTCACATATAGTTCCACAGATACATTTCATTTGATCCATAGCGTATTTTAAAAGATCACTTGCCAATATCTGAAATGGGAATTTTCACATAAGCATCTAGATATTTGAAAGAAAAACAAGATATTGGTGTCTTGTAAAAAATATGTTCATGTTTTGTAAAAAATAATATTTTCATGTCTGGTAAAAAATAATATTTTCATGTTTTGTAAAAAATAATAAAGATTTTCATGTTTTGTAAAAAAAATCTAGAAATTGGAGCAGATCATTCTGGGGACACATCCCGATGGGGCAGCAATCCCACTGCCTGGTGGCTGCCCAGTACACCAAGCATGCTCACTGTCAGCTTGCCACAGTCCCCACCATTCCCCATTAGGGGGCCTGGCTCACTCATTTGCAAAATCTGCCTAGCCCACATAGTCGCTTGAGTTGGCAACCTCACTCTTTCCTATTTCGGTGTCACTTTTGGGTCCCTGGGGCCCATTTTTCTCCTGCTCCTTGTTGGGGTGCAGAAAAGTGCTGTGGAGCTGTCTCAGACCCATCTGCCTTGATTTATCAAATGGCCATTCAGTCCGGGGTCTTGCTGCCCTCCCTGGCTCCACACGGGAAAGGAACACAATGGGACACAGCCCAGGGCCCTCATTCTCAGTTTCCCTTCCTTTCAGACACTCCCTCCTCCTGATCTGGGAACCTTTGTCCGCCCTAAGAGGCAGGAAGCCTTGCTAGTCCAGCATCTGTGTCTCCCTCCCCGCCCTGCCCCACTCCCAATTCTATTGTCTAAACACACCAGTCCTTTCTATTTCCCCTGATTTCCTAGGCTTTCAAAATCCAAAGCCAGGACTCTTTGGTTCTCTTTTCTTTTCTTTTTTTTTTTTTTTGCTGTGTCATCCCTTTCTGGAGGCATATGATAACAGCTGCCTGAATTTTGGGGGTGGAGAGGATCTTGAAGCAGTAACAAAAACTGGGAATGAAAAACGCATCAGATAATTTAAGATGTCACCCTTCATCATCTTTCTACACGCCAGGTGCTGTGCTAAGCTCTTTACGTGTGTTATCTCATTTCAACCTAAATTGGAAATGAAGGCCGAGATGAAGTGTTTGTCCAAAGTCAACAGCTAGCGAGGGGCAGACCTGAGACTTGAACCCAGAGTAGATCATCCTAGCCATCTGGTTCCTCCAAAGCTATGGCTTTATTTCACCTACACCCTTTCGGCTTCCTGAGCTCCCCGGTACCTGACCACCGTGGCAGAGGCCAGTCGGAATCCTTACCTGGGTGAAAGTGAAAGGCCACTGGTCGAACTTTTACTAAGCCCCGCCCACCCCCAGTTGATTGGCAGGGTGGCCGTGACTGACAGGTTGGCGATCCTTGGCACAGTGAACTATATTGACCCCCCCCACCGCAAGCCACTCTAACCGCAGCAGGAGAGTCGGGACGGCCAGGACAGATCGACTCCCTGGAGAAGAACAGGGATAAAAATGGAAGGACAAAACAAGAGGTTGAGTCAGAAAGTTGGCAAACCTCGTTAAGGGAAAGGATAGATGCTGGCTGCTATCAATTTGTAAATCAGCAGCCCGCCTTGCAAGCAGGATAAAGCTTTTTTCTCCAAAATCTAATTATAAGACAGAGCCTAGAGAGCCGTCCTGGGTTTTCTGCTCAGCTCCCTGCAGAACTTGCTCCCCCCCCGCCCCCCCCTCCCCGCAGAAAAGACAGACCCACCCCAGGTCCTTGGGTTTTCTCCGAGGCGGCATCCACCCGCACAGCATCTGGACCAGGTTTGGATAGCACCATCGAGCTAACTGGCCCTCTGTTTGGCCAGAAAGAGGGAAGTGTTTTGTTTTGGTTTTTGTTCAATGTAATTCAACGTTTAAAAAGGGGTATTAAGTGAGGTTGAGATAAATTCCTGCTAGAAACGTAACGCTTTCTTTCACCTACATTGCTCTTTAGCTAACACTGGGCACCATTCGAAATACTGGCACTTGTATTTAGCATTGTTCCTATAGGAGGGAGCCTAGCTCAGGACTTAGGGGCACATGGCCCTGCAGCTGGGCTGCCTGGGTTCAAATCCTGGCTCCGCAGTTACTGACTACAGCTCCTTGGGGGAGGCTTTTAACCTTATGGAGCCTCAGCTTCTTCATCTGCAAAATGGGGTTAGTGGGAGTCCTGACCAAGTCAGTGTCTGTGAAGGGCAGCAAACAAAGTTGCTCTGTAAAAGGAAGATCTTATTATTGAAGAAAAACTCGCAACACAAATGAAACTGTTCTAGGTCAGGTCAGGGAGGGGTGGGGTGACAGGGTCGCTGCGCTTGAGGCGGGGGTTACTCAGCAGACCTCTTACTGAAGTGTCAAGGACATAGTGCTGCCATTTGAACTGGACTCTCCAGTGTCTCGGCTGGCACTGGAGAACCAGCCTCGGGACTGACCCATCGAGCCATTGAGGCGAGGAGGGAGGTGCCCCACTGCGATTTCCTCTCCAGCTCATCCTGGATTGTGGAACACTGTTTGGGGAGGAGGGCAAGGGATGGAGAAATGGGATGCACTCAGAGGGCTCTCCGGAAGGAGGTAGGAGGGCAGTGGAGGAGGTAAGCAGCCTGGGGCCAGAAGCAGCTGTGCCCTGTGTCCTCTCAGCTTCTGGGGACCCGGCTGCTCAGAAGGAGGAAGTCGTGGCCAGACGTGCTGAGTTCTGAGTTAATGACTTTGCGGGCTGCCAGGGGAGGTGGTCACTGCCACCCAATCCCGTGGAAATCCCCTGTGGATGGGTGGCGGGGGCGGGGGGTCTTCCTGTGCTGGAACTCTCCTCTGGCTCCAGCCTTTTACTGATTTTTATTTATTTATTTTTATTGAGTCATAATTTACATTTAGTGAAGTGCAGAACTCTTACGTGGACAGCTCGGTGTACATACCTGTGCGGTCACCACCCAGGTCAAAATCTAGAGCATTTCCAGGACCCAGGAAGGCTGCCTCCTACCCTTTCCCAGCTCAAGACTCCCCAGGGTCCTCAATTCTAACCTCTGTCACCTTCAACTACTGTTGCATATTTTTGAACGTCAAATAAATAGAATCATACAGTATGTATTCTCTTGTGACTGGCTTCTTTCATTTGATATTGTGTCTGGGTTTTTGTACATCTGCACTTCATTTTTCTTCACGGCCGTATAATACTCCATCGTGGGAATATCCCATAATTTATGTTTGTGTTCAGTTCCTCTCCAGCTTGGGACTGTTATGAATAAAGCAGCTAGGAACACTTTTGCACCTGGTTTTTGGGGGCACAGAAGTTCCCGTTTCTGTGAGACATCCACCCTGGAGTGCTTTCAGGCCTTTTAGACATTCTATTTGAAAATTCTCCAAGATCAGGGAATAGGGAACTAGCGTGTTTCCTGCCCCTCCACTCCCCTCCCCCTGCACAGCCGTGTCGGGGTTGCAGGCGTGAGAGTCTGAGAAGCAGAAAGGAGACAGAGGGTCCCATACCCACAGCAGCCACGTTCAGAAGAAGATGTAAAAATACGTTGGCTCCTCGCCAACAGCATTTCCCCTTTCATAAATGTCATCTGACCTCATGCTGGCAATGTACGTAGAGATTTTCTGAAACTTGGAAGAAAATTCTGCTCTTTTTCTCGTGATGATGCCTGCTGAAGTCTCGAATGTCGTATAGGAACTCAGAGATGACCGAGTACATTTCCCCCATTTTACAGATAGGAAAACTGGTACCCAGAGAAGCGACCTGCCTAAAGCCTCACAGGTGGTAAATGACAGGACCAGGGACACAAAGAATCCTGGCCTCTAGTGGCCTCCTCTGTAAGTTAGGAGGAAGGGGCCATATTCGTTGGTCTTTCCCAGTGCTATCTGGCCAAACTGGAACGGTCGTCCCCAAAGTTTAGTCTCCTAGCAATCATCCTTCCATGATTAGTGGATGTCTGATTCTAGATTTACTCTATGGATCACCTACTCTGTGCCAGGCATGGTTTTAGTCTCTGGGCATACAGCAGGGGAGGGGAGAGATTAGCACTCCAGCCCTCATATAACTTGGCATTGTCACAGGGGAGAAGACAAATAAACTCATAAGTAAATACATAAAGTGGAGTAAGTCGGATAAAGATCGGTGCTGTAAGTGAAACAAAGCAGGAAGGACGATGGGAAGTGCTAGAGGCTTGGGGACGGGGAGGGTTGGCGTTTTGAACAAAGTGGTCAGGGAAGGTGACTTTCAGGAGCCCTGAAGGAGGTGAGGGATGCCTGGGCGGGGAGGTGGGGTCTGTGGAATAGGGAGAGTGTTCTGGGCACGGGGAACGGCAGCTGCAAAGGCCCTGAGGTAGGATCCTGGGGTATCCGGGGAACCGTTTGGCAGACACGAGTGGAGCAAGTGGGAGGGGTGTGGGGGATGAGGTCAGAGAGGTGAGGGGCAGAGAGGCCATACAGGTGGCGAGGACTTTGGCTTTTACTCAGTGGGATGCAGAGCCTTCAGAGTTTCCCCAGAGGAGTGACAAGGTCTGACTTAACGTTTCTAGGGGGAGCTGGCTGCTACGTGGAGAATAGATGGGGATAAAGACAGAAGCAGGGAGACCAGCTAACAGGCTGTGACAATGATCCAGTGACCGATGATGGGGCTTGGCTAGGCAGGTGGAGACAGTGGAGGGGGAGACGTGTGCCAGTAACATTTTGAAAGCAGCACCAGTCGGACCCCCTGGCAGGTTGATGTTGGTTCTAATACAAGACCGCCCTGAATGCAGAGATGTGCTTTGCGAAGAGAACCATTGAGTTTCAGGTACAAGGTCTTCTTCTAGATCCCTCCTCTAGGTTCCCTTCCCCCAAAGTCAGCCAGGGAATGTCTCTTTTCTCTGGGAGGTGTTTGACAAAGCTCTAACCACTCAGCTGACTTACAAACACCTGCATGATCAAACCTCATGTAAGGCTACGCTCCTTGAATGCGCTCCAGCCCCGCTGACCTTTCTCCTTGGGGCCCTGAGCCTTTTCCACCTCCAGGCCTTTGCACTTGCTGTTCAGACCTGCTCCGACTGGCACCTCTCCCTCGTCTTTCAGGTCATAGCTCAAATGTCACCCTCCTCGGAGAGGCCTTCCCTGCCCTCCCTGCTGGAAATGACTCACCCCGGCTGCTCTCTGCCTTCTTCATAACACTGCAGTTTGTAATGATTTATTTATTTGTTTACTTATTGATTGTTTCATCTCTCGTGCTGTAAGGCACCAGAAGGGCAGGGAATGAGTTGGTCTTGTTGACTGTCAATTCCCCAAGTACAAAGCTCGAAACGTAGAGGGACAGAGCCTCTGAGATGGCGTGGGTGAGCCCCACCTCCTGGTATTCACACCTTGGGCATCCCTTCCCACACCGAATAGGGCTGGCCTTATGTGACCGATAGTGAGGTGACGGGGAGGTGACAGAAAGTGCTTTCCGTGCCATATGTACATATATACGTATTTATCATACATGAAGACTTTTAAAGGGTAATTCCTCCCTCCCTCCTTCCTTCCTTCCTTCCTTCCTTCCTTCCTTCCTTCCCTCCCTCCCTCCCTCCCTCCCTCCCTCCCTCCCTTTAGATACATATAAAATCGCCTACTGGTTCCTCTGCTTTGAACCCTGACTTAAACACAGGGAATCAAGGATCATGAGCTCTAAAACCGATCTGCCTGGGTTCAAGTCCCAGGTCTACCATTTACCTGCTCTAGGACTGTGGACCATTTCTTTTTTTTTTTTTTTTTAAGATTTTATTTATTTATTTGACAGAGAGAGAGAGAGAGCACAAGTAGGCAGGCAGGCAGGCAGAGGCAGAGGGAGAAGCAGGCTCCCCGCTGAGCAGGGAGCCCGATGTGGGGCTCGATCCCAGGACCCTGGGATCATGACCTGAGCCGAAGGCAGACGCTTAACCGACTGAGCCACCCAGGCGCCCCTGTGGACCATTTCTTAATCTTTTTGCCTTGTTGCCTCATTATAAAATAGGAATTATACCTACCCCATTGATTTGTGCGTATTAAATGAATTAATAAGCAAAAACGCAGCAGAACCTGGCACACACACTCACTATGGGAATGTTAGCTATGGCTTTTTTATCTAGCACATAATAGGTGCTCAATAAATATTCTCCAAGTGCATGGCCGTTTAGTGAATGAGAGGGGCCAAGGGTCCTTGTGTGCCCCATTTCTTCCTGGGCTTGCTTCTGAGTTCAAGTCTTTATATGCAGGAGGGGCTTTTAAAGGATATTTTTTGCCTCCCTCCCACCCTTCCTTCCTTGTGCTCTCTTCCATATGTATACTAAAAAATTATTGTTTGTCTGAAATTTGAACTGAACTGGGCATTAAATTTTCCTTTATTCTGTCTAAACATGCTCCATGTTCTCGGAGGCTTAGTGAGGTCACCTCTGTGTGATGGACACTTTTATGCGTCAACCTGGCCAGGTTCTGCCCTCAGTTACACCGTCAAATGTTAATCTAGGTGTTGCTGCCAAAGTATTGTATAGATGTGATCAAAGTCCGGAATGATTGACTTTAAGGAAAGTAGGTTATCCTAGATAATCTGGGTAGGGCTGATCTAATCAGTTCAAAGTCCCTAAGAGCAGAGCTGAGGTTTCCATGATGAAGGATAAATCCTACCTGTGGATTTTAGGGACGCTGCCTTGCCCCCTGCCCCAGAGTGTTAGCCCGCCCTTCCCCATGGCCCGCCCTTCCCCATGGCCTGCCCTACTGAGCTCAGGCTTGACTTGCCAGCCCGCCAAACTCCTTGCAATAAATTTCCACATACGTCTCCTGTTGGTTCTATTTCTCTGGTTGGACCCTGAGGTATACAACCCGCTTCTCCTACACACGACAGAGGCTTGGTTCCCCGTATGGCGGGGTTACTGTAGCTTTCAGCGCTAGAGTCATACAGACCTAGGATTAGGTTGATGGAAACCAAGTCCCAAGTGGGGAACACGGTTTCAGCTCAGAGGAGAGACCGGGTCCAGGTGGAAGGCTGTGTCTTTAAATAGTCGAGGGCTGGGGTCACAGATGCTTGTTTTCTGCCTGCCTAGCATCCATCTCTCCTTTGTCCCCACCCATCTGACGTCCTTTTGGGGGAATTACTCATCTCCTCTGGACAAGGTCTGGTAGAGAGGAAGGTAATTGGGAGCTCTGCCCTCCCGCAGCCACGGTGGTGGGCACGTGGCCCAGGCCTGGCCAATCAGATGCTTCTCCTCTGGATCTGACTCTGAGCAAGTCCATCCTTTGAGTGATGCCCTGAGGGCCACTTCCAGTAAATTCCCTTTTGTAAAAGCCCGGAGGAGCTGGTTTCTGCTACTGATTCCCTTCTTTATTGGTGTCCTGTCCACTAAAATGTAAACTCCAGGACCCCGGGGACTGTCTGGCTCAGTGCAATATCCCCTGTGCCTAAAACAGTGCCCGGCATCTAGCAGTGCTCCGTTAAATGTTTGTTGAATGAATAGACAACAGTCAGGCCTGACGGGGAGGCTCATTCCAGAATAATGGCTAATAATTCAATCTCACACAGCAGGTTTTGGGGGTTTCTCTCCTGAAAAGTGGGATAATGTTACCGATCGCCTGAGGTCATTATAAAGATTAAATGGGTTAGTGTTATTGAAGTACTTACGCTAAGGCCTAGCATAGAGGAAGCTATTGGGAAAACAGACAGTTAACCATTGTTTTTAAGGGGCATCAGTTACCATCTTTATTTAGGGCTTACCAGGTACTGTGCTAAAATCTTTATACACATGACCTTGTTAGTTCTCACACCTTAAATTTCCCAACCGAGAAGTAGGTTACCTGGTGGGGGGCAGGTAGGGGAATGAAACATGACTCTGATTGGCTTAGCCTAGCTCCCATGCTCTACCCAAACCAGAGGGGGCCTGGCCCCTGGGATTCGGGGACAGGTAAGCTGAACTTGCAGCAATGGCCAAATACAAATGATGGTAGTAAAATGGCAGCCAACATTTACATAGGGCTTGCTCTGGTCTCAGCAGCAAGAAGGGGGGTGGGGATGTCTGGGAACTTAAGCTAGATACATCTGTCAGGTTGTCTTGGGAAACTCTTATATTGGGTGGGAAGTTGGATGAAAAAATCAGTGGTGTTCAATCTTGGCTGCCTGTTAGGAACACCTTTTGAAGAATAACTATGAGCCCCACCACAGACCAATTGAATAGTAATCTCCGGGGGTAGGACCCTAACATTAGGGTGGAGAGGACCCTCCAGGTGTTTCTACCGTGCCTCACCTCCAGGATTAAGAACCCCTTAGTTAGCTCAGTGTGTCTAGGGAGCATCTGTATCTTAAACATCCATCCAGGTGTTTCCTATGCTCGAGGACCCCTGAACCAGGGCCCTGCTTTCCATCACGGCTTGGTACCCTGAGGTCAACACATAAGGCTGCTCCTAGCTAGAGGTGGCTGGTCTGGGTGCACCTGCTGGTCTCCTGAAGGCTGAGGGGACAAATCTCCCAGGACCCTTTCACCACTTGGTAGCGGGGACTTGATCCAAAGTCTCTTTTATGAATCTATGAATCTTTAAAATTGCCCTAGCGCCTTTAGAAGGACTCTGGTTTAAGTTTTTGATAGTCTCATTTTCCTGTGAAATTCGTGGTATCTTTCTTCCCCCAGAAGGTTTTAAATTAGATCTTGCCCCTCGCATTGACTTAACGGGATGGCCGCCTGGGGGAGAAAAGAGTATTCTTTCCTTATTTACCCAAGGGCATTACCAGTGACAACTGCACCCTGAATGCTCCTGATTGAAATAGTCAAGAAAGCTTTATGGGAGCTGGCCAGTCCGTACCCAGCCAGCTGCTTACATTCCAAAGGTGTCTTGATAGGTGCCCGAACCGGGAATCAAATCTGGTTTCTTATAGCAACAATGTTATTAAAGCCTAGGTGGTTTTCCAGGCTAGCCCACAAGTATTTGTTCAACTCCTATGAATAATTGTAAAACTATATGAATAACTATATGAATAACTTTTCACCTATATTACTTGTCTAAGATTATGGATGGGAAAACTAATATTTACATCTCCCTCTTAATCTGTATGTTTGGGGCATATTTCTGTCTTCCAGGTCTGATTATTTCCTGAACCAGAATAATATTAGCACAGCAAATGGGTGGTGTGTGATAAAACACATCTGTCAGGTGGCAGGGGGGAGGGGCAGTCCCGATAATGACAATTCCCCGTGGTTGATGTACATAATTGAGCTTGCAGCCCATGGCCCAACTGTACCCCTCAGCTGAACCCTGAGGGGGCGATCGGGCACAGGTCATTGCTGCCCACTCAGGGCTGTGCTGAACAGCTCAGCAGCCTCATGTCCTGTGTGGTATAGACATTAATGACCAGGGCCTCACTTCTTAAGAGGAGCCACGAAGATGTTGGGATGGGCCTCTGAAGAGTAGACACCTCTGGGCAAAGGCACAGAACTGTGGGATGGGGGGTAGGGGGTGGAGTGGGGGGGCTGGGGCACCCCTTTTGTGGCCTATTCTGTGCCTCGGGTTCCCCACGAGAGCTCCTGTTACTCTTCAGGGAATTTGTTTGCTCACATGTCTTCTTTCGGTAGAATGTAAGCCCCTCAAGGGGAGGGACCACGTCCCATTCGTTTCCTCATTGCTGACACTTGATAAGCAGGTGATGAGTGAATATGTGAACTTCACAGCATGATTTACTTCTATTCCAGACAGATCCCCATACTATTTCTCCCCCTCTACCTGCCCCCTCCCAGCTAGAACCACTTTCCCTTCCGAGGTATGGTGCATGACGGGGGGCATGACGAGCCCAGCCGTGACTATTACATGACAAGAGTAGTATTGGAAGGACTCTGCCCCTCAGGATACTCCTTCGCCTGGGTCTCATCCAATCCCCCCAACAGCCCAGAGAAAGTCACACCTAATCTCATGCCCCTTTTCTAGACAAGGTGACTGAGGTTGGGGTATTGTCTAGGCAAGGTCACGCAGGTAGGAAGTGGTGGGGCCAACCTTGAAGGCAGGTCTCTGGGTGCTGAATCTCCCCAGAGGCTGACCTAGCAGGGAGGGAAGCCTGATATGAGTGAGCGTTGCATCTAGAAGTACGTCCCGTACTCACTTCGGCCGAATTGAGGATCTCGTTGTAACCTGACGTTAGGAGTGACATCCCATCCTTTTTGCTGGATTCTAGTCTTAGAAGCAAGTCACATTGGAGGGGAGGGGGTTTCACCAGAGCGCAAACACCAGGAGGTGAGGCTGATGGGAGCCATGCTTGGGGCACATGGCTCTGCCACTGGGGCATCAGAAAGATCTCGGCTTTGGGGTCTGGCAGAGCGGAGTTTGACGCCAAGTTTTCCTCTTACCCCACAACGTGAAACCACACATTAATCAACCTCACTGAACCTCTTCTGTAAAACAGAGGCTACTTCCCTCGCCCCGCTCCCCCGGGGCTGAGCAGAGGGTTAAGTGGGATGAGCCGGCTATACGGCCTTGCTCCGTCATTTCCCAGGGCTGCTTAACAAACCCCACAAACGTAATGCCCCACACAACACGATGTACCATTTTTCAGTTCTGCAGACAGAAGTCCCACACAGGCCTCCCTGGGCTAAAAATCCCGGTGTGGGCAGAGCTGCATTCCTTCCTCGAGGCTCCAGGGGAGTATCCGTTGCTTTGTCTCTTCCAGCTCCTAGAGGCTCTGGAGCTCTGGGGCTCGCGACCCCTGCCTCCAGAGTCTGCAAAGCTAGCCCAGTAGCATCTCTCGGACCCGGCCTCACGATTACATCTCCCTGCACTCTCCTCTTCTGTCCGCCTCGCCCACTTCTGAGACTCCTTGGGATTACACAGGGCCCACCCAGGCAATCCTAGAATAGGATCACCTCCCTATTTTAAAATCACCCTAGTAGCAGCCTTAATCCCAACAGTGATCTTAATCCCCCTTTGATCACGTAACCTAACATGGCCCCAGGTTCTGGGGATGAGGGGCGTGGGTGTTTCCGGGGGCCCACTGATCTGCTCACTACAGAGTCCTTCCACGCATTTGTCTTCATTTGAGCCGAGGGTCGCCCCTCCCCCACACCTGGCTGCCTGATCGTCCCTGTGGTGACCTAGCACTGGAGGTGAGAGGCCCTCTTCGGCATGCCCAGGGACCAGGAGGAAGGCTCATGTGTTGTCTAGGAACGTGAGGACGAGGCAGGTGGCTGGACAAGGTGAAGTTATGCCCTGATCTGTGTATCTGACTCTCTTGGAGAGTCAGATATGGTCCCGTGGGGCTGGTTTATAGCCTTCTCTGCCTGGGAACAACGGGAAAAAGTACCATGCTGCTCCCAGCTACCTCCCAGCAAATGTTCTGCTCTCGGGTCCACCCACCTGGGGTCCCTCAGAGGGAGGGAAACTGTTGGAGCCTGGGTTAGCATCGGCCCCAGTCCTCAGCTCACCTCCAGCACTGTGCCCGCTCAGGATCTGGGTATCCCGTCTGGGAGGGAATCTGGGTGGGTCAACAGGTATTCCGATTTGTCCTGAGCCCAGCTTCCAAATTTTGCCTGTCCCACTGAAGATGTGTTTTTGCCTCATGTTGGGGAAACAAAAACAAAAGACATTTCCCCCATCAAGAGCCACCCTCTTTGGGCTGCAGGGAGGGGCAGAGACAAGGAGGGGCCACCTGCCTACAGGAAGCTGTGTCTGTTGCGCGGGGGTCGCGGGGTGGTCTGGGTTGGTTTGCTCCTTCCTGGGTAGAGCTGGGTTGGGCTGGCAGGGGACGTAGGTCTGCGCCATCTAGTGGTGGGTGGTGGGACTGGGAGCTAAAATGGCTCCAGACCCATCTATGCTGGACTTGGTTTTCCTGGGGCCATGATCCCAACTGCTGGATGTGCCATAGATTCACCCAAGGAGGTTTCAAAAAATATGAATGTCCAAGCCCTATGTCACACTTACTAAATCAGAAACTCTGAGTCTTGAAAATCTGCAGTTTAGCTTTAGAATATAGATCTCCAGGCTTTACCTCTAAACTACTAGGTTTGGGATAGGATTTGGGAATCCAAATTCTTAACACAACTCCCCTAGTAACTCCCGAGGGCAACTTGACTTCAACACCACTGACTCAGCTGGCCACAAGTTAAATGAGAACTGTGGGATATGGATTTTTTTTTTTTTTAAAAGCTGATGCTATATTTGGTCATATTACTAGAAGCATAATACCTAGGTCAGGGGAGGTTATAAAATAGTGGTTCATATCTGGGTTCGAGTCCTACTGTTACTACTCCCAACTGTGTAACCGTAGGCCAATGTCTAAACTTCTTCCCGTGTCTGTAAAGTGGAGATAAAAGGTCATGAGGGTGAGCTGTCATGGATGGGATGAGTGCCCTTATAAGAGAGACCCCGGAGAGCTCCTTCGCCCCTCCTGCCAACCAGGATGATGGACACAATGAGAAGGGGGCAGCCCAGAAGAGGGTCCTCCCCAGACCCCATCCTGCTGGCTCCCGATCTTGGTCTTCCAGACTCTAGAACTGTGGGAAGTGAATTTCCGTTGTTTGTAAGCCCTCCTGCCTGGGGCACTTTGTTACACAGCCAGCTGGACTGAGACACCAGGTCTGTATTTATGGGGCAGGTCTGTGGATTTGGCAGAAATAGTCAGGGTGGTCTTGGGGAATCCAGCCTCAGAGGAACATTCTGCATGGGTCTGAAGATCGATCTTGGTGATGCTGCAGGTTGCTTTTTCCCATGAATGCAGACTGCACCCCACACCCCCCACACTCTGGGTGACTCTGTAAGAGGGGTTGGCATCTTTAACAAGCCAGTCCAAGGCTGCCGATGACTCTGACGCTGGAGTTCACGGAGTTTAGAGGCCACGAAACCAGAGCCACGGGTGGTTCCAGAGAGGGAAGGAGCAAAAGAACCGCCTTTTTGGCACCTTGCCCACCTCCAAGCATCTCCGGCTGTCTTCTCCCCTTGCCTTGTGTGTTTCTTTTTCCCCTCACACCAGCTTCCATGTTATGTGTTTCTTATTGTCCATCACTTGAGGCCAGAGACTGGTCCCCGGCTCTCCCACGGACGGTGCTGTGTGCCGGCTGCCTCCGTGGGGCCCCCCACAGAGCGCTGCTCTGGGTGCTCTGGGTGCTCTGGGCTCAGTGTTGTCGGGATGACGTTGGCTCCATCCTCTTGGCTCCAGACGGACCGCTATGGTGAGCTAGAGCCGGAGTGGTCCTGCCTGGCCGTGGAACAGAGGGGCATTGAAACGCCATCAGGAAACCAAAAGAGGGGTGACATCCCTTGGGGTGTCCAGACGGTGGTGTGGTAGTGAGGAGACATAGGGCAGCGTCGTCCCCACAAACGCAATGTCACAGTCTCCAGGGAGGGCGCAGCTCTAGCTAGGAAGATTAGGTCAGTTAAAAAAAAAAAAAAGATTTAAAAATCATTTCCTCCTTCCATGTTGTTCTGTGTAGTGCAGATAGAGTGTTTGACGTGTGTGGGGAGGCTGTGCACGCACGTGTGTATGTGTACATGCGTGTGCACGCACACGTGTGTGTGTGTGCACGTGTAGGTGGCATATATAGAGATTAGGAGAAGGGACGGGGCACTTTGGGGTCAAGCCCGGTGGATAGCGTGTAGCTTAACGGAGGCTCAACGGTCAGGAGACTGAAACCCAATTCATGTTGACTTAAGGAGGCCGGGGGGGGGCGCATGGGGGAGAGTGTTATGGGCTGAACTGTGTCCCCCCAAAATGTACATGTTGCAAGCCTCACCCTCAGAATGGACTGTGCTTGGACACAGAATCTTTAAAGAGGTGATTAAGTTGAAATGAAGCCATTAGGGTGGGTCCTAATCCAGTATGACTGGTGTCTTTATAAGAAGAGGAAGAGGGGACACAGGGGCCGAGGGAAGACCGTGTGAGGGCCCCGGGGGAAGACAGCCGTCTACACGCCACGGAAAGGGGCCTCAGAAGAAACCAACCCTGCTGGCTCCTTGATCTTGGATTTCTAGCCTCTAGATCTGTGAGACATTAAATTTCAATATTTAAGCCACTTTGCTACGGCTGCGCTAGCAAACTGACACAGGGAAGCAAAGAGGGCTGAGTGGGGCGGGGGGTTAGGGTCTTAGGAAGCAGGGGTGGATCTGGCAGCGACAGGTTGATCCAGAGAATATATGATCCTCCCTTGCTGCCTTCAACCGTCTTGTACTCTGGCCCTGGGTTGGTCCCGATCTCTTGGGGCAGGGACACGGCAGCCTGTAATTCTGGGGCACATCTTACGGCTCACGATCCAAAAGGGAAGTGAGAGCTAAGCTTGCAGTCCCTGTTTGGAACCAGCTGGGTCAAAGCATTCTGGTTTTCCCCTCTCAGATCTCAGCGCCTACTCCTGGGGCCATTTGCACGGCCTTGGGGCCTGCAGGGCTGGAATAGGTCCAGCCAGGATCCTGTGACCTCCCTGAAGGCAGGAGTGGGAGTGGGGGTGGGGATGGAGGTGGTGGAGGCGGGCAGGGCAAGGGGAGTCCCCCCCCAGCAGCCCCACCCCCAAGAAGGTGGAGCAATCCTCCAAGGCTGCCTGAGGAGGGGAAAGCATGCTCAGTAGAGATAGGGAGGCCCAGACCTGGAAAGGAATTGGCCTCAGACCACACAGCCTGGGTCTGTGGCCAAGCCTGCAGGGACAGAGTCCCGGGCCCGTTCTGCGACTCCCAGCGGGGTTGGAAGAGGAAGGCGGGCTGCACCTCAGCTGCCGTCACGAATTTTCTATGAGCTCTTGTGCGACTGTCCCAAACCTATGCTTGTTTCCTATTTTTTTTTTTTGTTTGTGTTTTAATAAAATGGGCATGATGGGGGTGTGGTGTGAGATTAGCTATTATAGGAACTCACTCAACCAGACTGTTCTAGTCCCTAAATTATTACCTTGTTTTAAGTCAGGAGCTCGAGGGGCTGCCTTCAACGCTGTAATTTACAGAGCAATTTTCTGCCAGGCAGAGGGAGCGGATCCAGCTTCCAATAATGTCGTACTTAGTATAGACGAAGGCTTTTCTGCCCTGGGAACATTTGGCGTTAGGAATTTTTTATTGTAAACAGCTGGGTGTGGGGGCGCCTGGGTGGCTCAGTCCGTTAAGCGTCTGCCTTCAGCTCAGGTCAGGATCCCGGAGTCCTGGGATCGAGCCCTGTGTCGGGCTCCCTGCTCCGCTGGAAGCCTGCTTCTCCCTTTCCCACTCCTCCTGCTTATGTTCCCTCTCTCTCTGGGTCTCTCTCTGTCAAATAAATCTTTAAAAACAAAAAAGCAAAAAAACAAAAAAAACAGCTGGGTGTGGCTGGCCAGCCTCAGGCCCTTGGTTTTGAGCCCAGACTCTGCCAAGAGCCAGTCTGCTCCCCGCTCCCACTCACTTGTCCAGGACCCTGGGAATCTATGTAACCGCCCCATGCCTCAGTTTCCCCATCTGTCAGATGAGAAAAGCCATGCCTACTTGAAGGGGTTGCTGGGGGGGATTCAAGGGCAAAAACACATCCAGTTGTGATTCTCAACGGGGGGGGGGGGGGGGGGGGGGTGTGATTCTGTCTCCCCAGGGGACATTTGGTGATGTCGGGAAAAGTGTGGGAGTTGTCATGACTGGATGGTGGGGGTGATACCAGCATCTACTGAGTAGGGACCAGGGATGCTGCTGAACATCTTGCAATGCACAGGGCAGGCCCCCTGACAAAGTATGTCCCGAACGTCAATGGTGCCGAGGTTGAGAAACCCTGCGGCAAAGGACAGGGCTCGTGTCTGGTCAAGGCTGTCTGTTATTAGGTCTGACCTCTGGGTCCGACCTTGAATCCTTGACTCTGTCACTGGTGCTTCTGTGAGCTGCTGGGTACTGGGACTCAAGTTTCTTTCCCTCTGTGAATATCAGGGGGTCCTCTCCCCTGGGATCCGTTCTTGCCCCACTGCGAGGGAGAGGAGACCTCTATCAGGGAAGGAGGAAGCCTTTGGGCCACATTAAAGCACCCCCCTGCCAGAGTCCCCTAAGAGCCACGGACACTCATCCCTCGGGACATCGGACCCGGTGGGCTGCCCCCACCCCTGGTAGGCTGGAGACCCCATCCCACTGAGCCAACGAGATTCCACCCCGAGACTCTGCTAGAACTACCAGGTCCTCTTTTGGCCAGCACGGCTTCAAACAGACATTCAGATTTCTACTTGGGGTCATGAAAGAGGCACCTGACACCTCTGTTGGCCTCAAGTCAGCTCTGCCCTGACAGGCCCTGGTGCCACCTCGTGGGCCCATTGTGTCATTCTGTGACCCGAGGAGCCCAATTTAGCCACAAGCTAGAGCAAACGGAAAGAGGGACCCATCTGCAAAAGGTGGAGACTTCATGTCCAGTTAGGCAGCACTGCTTGCAATCAGGGTGACACAGATGGGCAGGAGCCCAGCGGGTCCCTCCAGCACTCTCAGGAGATGAGCCCTTCACTTCTTTCTCCCAGCCATGTGGGCCCTTTTTCAGCCTAATTTACTCTTGGCCCTCCTACCACAGGAGCTTTGCACGTGGTGTCCTGGCTATCTAGAATCCTTTCCCCTTTCCTCTTCACCTGCTGAACTCCCCTCTTTCCAGGCCTCACCTCCTCTTGACTACATTAAATGCCCATGTGATAAGCCCTCCCAACTACGAGCTACCTCTGCTCTCAAGACTAGTCATGGTTACACTCTCACCTTGCTCAAGTAGTTGGTTTGTGTCTCTTCCCTCCCTCCCCCCGGACTGGAGGGTCTGCAAGGGCAGAGGCTGGGCAGGACTTCATTCCCCACTATATCCTCAGCATCTAGCTTAGTTCTGATGGCCTGGAATGTTCTTCCCCCAGGGTCTTGGCAGGGCTGGCTCCTCAGAACTTAGGTCTCAGTTCAAAAGTCCCCTGGGGGCCCCCCCCCCCCCGCCATATTACCACTGTCTGCAATCAATTCCCCAGCCACGGGTGAGCTTCTGCGAACCAGGAAGAGCCCTCACCAAGAACGGCATCAGCTGGTACCTGGATCTCGGACGCGCAGCCTTCAGAACTGGGAAAAACAACTGTCTGCTGTGTAAGCCCCCAGTCCGTGATGTTTCATCACGGCAGCCTGACACAATCACTGGAGATCTGTTCTGGCCGTCTGAAAATGAGTACCCCGAGAGGAGTGACACGGGCAAGCAACTGATGCTAAGGGAGGGGTCACTTGTCAGATGCTTCCCTCCCAGCATCGGGGTCCCCGGATCGGGAGGGCAGGCCCCAGACTTTTCCAGCAGGACAGGGCGCATCTGAGCTCCACTTTGAGTGATGCCACCTGGTGAGGTAGATCCTACACTGGGAGGTGGGGGTGGGGGTGGGATCACCGACATGGCAGGGGGTTAGGAAGCTCACAGCGGGGTCGGATGAGCCTGGGGTTGGGAGGCAGATGACTGAGTCTGAGTCCCTGCCTTGGGAATTCTTAGCTATATGGAGCTGAGTAAGCTCCTCCACCTCCCCAACCTCAGTTTCCCCATCTAGGAAATGGGTCAGTAATCTCTCTCAAAGCGGCTGTTGGCAAGATTAAATAAGAGGAACAGGCTACCTGATCAGTAGAGCGCTGTGCAGTAGTATTTATTGTTACAGTGTTAAAATTTACTCCAGGGAAGACACGGGGCTGTGACTAGCAACCGAAAGGCCAGGGACATCACCTCTGCTCCTGGATAACCTTGTTCCCTTTGTAACCACAAGCTGTCTCTGTGTTGGGAGATTCTTCTTGCCAGCCAGCTGTTGGTAATCATGCTGGCTTCGGAAGTTGCTGTGTCCCCAGGCTTTCTGTTCCTCGCCGGGCCACTGCCGGGAGCCCGCCAGAGCCTGGAGGAGATGGTGCCCGCACGGACGGGTTTTGACGGGAAGTGGGGCGGGCTAGGCTTGGAGGAACAGAGGGCTCCAGGTGCCCCCACAGCGGACACCGAAGTCTCGTCCTGCCAGATCTTCCCGTTCTGCCACATGCAGCCCTGCTCGATGACCTCAAGATGTGGGGTCACTGTTCTGAGGCCCCCCCCCGCCCCCCTGCCGTGCCGGCTGGGTTGTGCGGAGGCCCCTTCCCTTCTCCCGCATCTGCTCCGGGTTTTCATGTGGCTTCTTCCTGCCTCCTATAGCCTGGGGCCCTGGTGACAGACAGACAGGTTTCTAGGAGAGAAGTTTTGCGCCGCCGCTAATGACAAAGGGGCCTTTCAGAGGGGTCTGGGGTCAGAAAGCCGAGAGTCTGCTGGGCAGGTGCCTTCTGAGGGCTCTGGCCCCCAGCTTCTTGGAGAAATACGGGGTGTCTCTGCCTACTGGGGTTCTCTCCAACCTCTGGCACCAACTACCTCGTCTTAAGGGGCTAGCACCCACGGGCGCAGAGGACACCTCTCCAAGGAAGCACGTTCATGCTTTCCCAGGTCTGGAAGTCCTATCACCCTTTAAGGCCCAAGACCACAACTCGGGCCCTTTGGACAGGACATGGCAGGTCACTGTTCTGTAGGCTGCCACTCCGCCAGCCTTGGTCAGCTCGCTACCAGAATCTCTCCGCTAAGTCCCTCTGCACCCCTGCTCTTCTTGCCCACCCTTGAAGCAGGGCTGACATCTGGGATCTTTTTCAGCAGACAAAGCTCACCTGATCTGACTCTTATGTGGAGGTTGTTAATTTATCAACCAACCTATCCTCATGTTGAAAAGCCAGTTCCAAACACTCAGGGGGCTGCCAAGGGTAGGAGCATCGGGTGGGAGAGAATGTGCCTTAGGGTATCATTTGGACTGAAAGGTGCTTTCGACATTGTCCACATTGCCCCAGGCCTGCTGGCCTAATGCTGCGAATTTGGGGGGCAATGCCATCCCTGTCAGTAACCCTCCAAATTGTCCACTTGCCCATCTTATCCCCAGTGGGAATGAATGAGGGGGGGAAGTGCCAGCTTCATTTCTGACAAATGTTGGCTTTAAATAATCAGAGCTGCATGTGGCCCCCCCCCCCGGGCCATCCTTCCTCACCCTGTGGGAATAATTTCCCGCCTGGTTTGCTGCTTCCCAAGAGGCAGATCCTGGGGTCCCAGGTCACCCAGCCTGGATGCTGGCTTGGGAGGGACCTGTGGCATCAGGTTAGAGGGGAGCCCTCCTCCAGGCTGTGGGCTCTGCATCTTCAGGCCCCATGTGTGGCTGCATGTCATTAAGATCCTGGGGTTTGGAACCTCAGCAAAGTCATGTTAGATACCAGAGCTTCTCCCTCAGGCCCTGGAATTGGAGATGTGACCCTAGGAGGCTAAATAGTCAGACGAAAGGGGGGCCATCCACCTGTCCACCATCCAGGCGCTTGGTTTCCAGGGGCAAGAAAATCTGTGCTTATCCTAAGGTCAGAAAGAAAACCATGGTCTTCAGCGTCGGGGAGGAATCCTTCTCAAGTTCATCAGGCCTCGGTTTAGGCTTTTCCTATGAGGGGAAACGGTTCATTGGGTTGAAGAACATGTGCTTTGACGGTTCTCGGAGGCTGACACTTAAACCTGTTCAAGTCTTGGAAATTCAGACCTCTCACTGACTCTTGGGCGAATGGCTTCAATGTTGTGGTCCCAGCAAAAGATTCTCTCTGATAACCCAAGTGTCCGTAGAACCCCAATGCATTTCATCCCGCCCAAATCATCACTCAGCACCGGGGTCAACAGACTCAATCCTGAACACATCAACTGGAACAATTTTCCAGGACGGTGCACGTGGACTTTTCTCTCTCTCTCTTTGGTCAAGCCTTACTGGGGGCTCGAGAGAGTCTGAACATTAGGCACTCCTTGTCCTTCTTCTGCACGTGGCCCCAACCAGAACACAGCTGCAGAGGACTATTTCGATGTCAGTTCTGTGTTGTAAATGGGAAATCGGATGCTTCCTTCTGTCCCCATACCTTCCCACCTGTCTCCTGAGAGGTTACAAAGTGTGTTATAGACGTTAGCAAGTGTTAATTCTCACAGCGTCCCTGGGAGGGAACCAGGAGTTTTGTAGATGAAGACGTTGAGGCACAGAGGGGTGAGGCCGCTGGGAAGAAACCACACAGCAGAACAGTGGCAGAGTCAGGAAAAGGGCTGGGGGTTCTCTCCACCACCTTGATGGCTTTGCTCTGCAAGATTCACCGCAGTGAGGGCACATCGACACCTGTTTCAGGTGACCGAGACATCACAACAAACGTCTGTTGGGTCAACAATGACAAGTATTTCCCTGCTTCCAATCCCAAACCCACTGTCACTCTTGGTTGTCGCTGACCTAAGTCCATCATCCCCGCTCCTATCGTCAGGATATCCTTTATCCTGATGACAGGAAATCTGCGTTTCCTGGAAATGTCACTGCTAAGCCCCGCCCCTGCCTGGATCATCCACCTGCCTCGGCCCAGTGCAGCCGCTCATGGGAGGAGAAGGCAAATAGCTTTTCTAAATGTCCAGCCCCATGCGACACACAGCTTTTAGGGTAGCAGGGAATGACCGTCCCATGTGCATTCTCCCAAGAGAGATTCAGTGACCCAAGTCAGAACCGGAGTTCTCAGTCATGGGGAGCTTGGGTGCCGGAGCCAAGAGCTCCACCGGGCTGGCCAGAAGGGCCCACTGGTCAGCCTCAGGCTTTGCTGGCTCCCAGCACCATGTGGTCTGGTTGGAGTCCCGCCTGCTCCTTCTGGGACGGTGTTTGGGGGAACCGCCGGCCTCCTCCCACCTTGGCAGCTCAGTTCAAGGCTCCAGGGACCGCCTGGACTGCTCAGTGGCTGACAGTCACTCTGAGGGGGAGCCCAGGTGACAGAGAGGCTGGGCTGACAGGTCCTTCCACTGAGCAGGAAGGTGCACAACCAGCTCGAGTCAGGCAGGCTCGTGCCTCCTTGTTCCCTGGAGCCCCCAT
Organism: Callorhinus ursinus; assembly: GCF_003265705.2. NCBI lineage: Eukaryota > Metazoa > Chordata > Mammalia > Carnivora > Otariidae > Callorhinus > Callorhinus ursinus. Next base: position 26,031,787 of record NW_027397080.1, read on the forward strand.
CTGAAACTGCAGTAGTCTGCTGGGGTTTTGCCCGGGGGCAGGGGAGCATCCTCGGCCCGCGGGGCCTCTATGTACAGTGCTGGTAGCATCTGGCTACTCATCCTCGGCGGGTGTGTCCGTGCTGGGTCTGGTGGGGCGTCCACTCCTTACACATTGGTGACCTCGAGACCATTGTAGCCTTCTGGACGGCACTGCTCTGGCCTGCCCTGGGGATCATCGTCTCCACAGTCTTCATTTTGAAGGGAGCCATAGTCGTCATGAAAATCGGGGTCTTTGCTGCTGAAGCCCCTTCCTATCTTCCCCAGGGGCAGCTGAGAAGAGAGAAATGAGATGGAAGGGTAGGGAGAAGAGAAGAGGAATTGAGTGTTTGGGATCTGGGGAATGTGGGGTCCCCCGTTCTAATTGCTGTGTGACCTTAAGCGTCTTGTCTAACCTCTCTGTGCCCCTATTAGTAATCATACTCTGCTGCCCAGAGCACTGAGGGGATTTTGTGAGCTAACCTTAGCAGAGAGCTTCGTGTTCCCAACTGAAGGAACTGGTTGGTTGCTAAGGGGGAGGAAAAACATAGTCTTTCTGATGGTCCTCAAAAGTCTCACATCTCCCTCCTTAGCGGGAGGAGAGTTGAGGATGTTTGAGCACGGGCGTGAAGTCTGACTGTGTTCCCAGGTCAGGAAGAAATATTCTAGCACCTCCTGGTGTGGCAGAAAGAGCAGGTGTCGTGGAGACTCGCAAACCAGGGTTTGGATCCGGGCTCTGCCACTTCCCAGCTGTGTGACCCTGGACCAGTCACCTGCCCTCTCTGAGACTCCATTTTCTCAGGTTCCAAGTGAGAACAGCAATTCCTTTCTCCCAGAGGAGTTGTAAAGAGTAGCAATCAGATCTGTAAAGCACACAGTGAGGTGCTTGCATAGGGCAGCTCTTGTGGTCATATGCACTAGGCTCTCAGTAAGGATTTATCTCTTATTTTGAACATCTCTCCATGAGAATAATCCCGATGGCGCTTTGTACTGCTTTATTTCTTTGATTGCTTTTGTTTCCAGACAAGTGTTCCTCAACCTTTTGTTCAATGTTGCCACCTTAAAAAGGAGCCTTTTAAGATATTTCCCCCTAATGAAACCCCCACCATGAAATTTTCACACCACAGATACACCGTGCTTCTGTTCATGTCCCATATGTATACCTGTTCTTCACAGAGAGAGAGAGTGACAAGTTTGCCCCTCCCCCAAGAACCAATTTTCACCCCATTCGAGACCGCATGTTCTAGACTGAGTGCACCGTCAGAGTAAGGGTGGGAATTTATTCATGCTTATTCCCATTCATGCTCAGGATGGTGCCTCAAACCCAATCAGTATCCAAAGCATGTTTGCTGAATGAACGGAAGAATTTTTGGATTATCCACTTCTCCCCTCTGTGCCTGCACACTTCCATTTAGGAATCTGGGTCAGTCTGAGTCTGTGTGAACAGAAGCAAACTGCATGCACTTTCATAGACCGGAGGCTAATCTGCTGCTCTTGGTTAGGTCACCAAAGTTCAAAAGCTAAGTCAGTGGTCCTCAGAGCCTAGGCACGCTGGCTTGCATGTAGGGTTCCCCCTCACCCCTGAGGCCCTCGGCTTCGAGACCCAGGTAGGTCCCAGAATCTGCCTGTTAAGCAACTGGCCAGGTGATTCTGATGTGGGCAGGTGAGACCTGCACTTTGAGATGCTACTCTAAGACTGGGGGGTGGGGGTGGGGGTGGGGGCTTAAGCATCGTGCAGGTCAACCGGAGGCTGCTTCCTCCCTCCTGGCTGCATCTGTGACCTGGCCCATCGGTCCTCCTCCACAGGCCAGGAGAGGAGCTGGGAGGGGCCACCCTGGGCCCAGATGACAACAAGACCTTCCCTGGGCTGCAGGACTCACAGGTGAAGGCACCCAGTGACTTACCCGGCCAGCCTTGTACTTGATACCACCGCTGTTGTCCTCCTTCCCCGCCCGGGTGATGCTGGAGGCCCTCCCTGGGGGTGTTCCGAAACGCTCAGCCTCCCGGATGCCTGAGGAGCTGGAGAGAGATCCATACTGAGTCAGCCACTGCCCCCCAGAGACGTGCACACTCACACGGGTGACAACCACAAAACTGCTGTGATTTACTGTGGACCTCCTGTGTAACGCCCCCGTGCTAAGCACTTTATGAGAGCAATCCTCCCAACATCCCTGCATGACAGCTGGGGCAAAGGGGGGGCAGCTCAGAGAGGTTAAGCGATTTGCCCAGGATTACCCAGCTGCAAGCAGCAGAGCCAAGATCTGAATCCAAGTCTGTGAGACTCCAAGGTCATGCTCTTCCCCCTCCATCGTGATGCAAACCTTACCAGGAAAGGAAGACTGGATGGGAGAATCCCCGCATTTGAGCTCACTGGCATGACTTGAGAAGCATCAGGAAAATTTCCCTCACTCTGCATTTAAATCTGTGTCCCCCACCCCCACCATTGACTTATTGCCTGAAGTGACCCCATTACTCCCTTCCTTGTGTTAAAGCATCAAAGGCTTCTCTTAGACTAGGATTTGGCAAATTGCAGCCTGCAGGCTGGAGCCGGCCAGCCGACTGATTTAGCAAATAAAGTTTTATTGGAACCCAGGCACGCCCATCAGTTTACACGTCGTCATAGCCTGCTTTCTTGCTGTAAGGACGGAGTTGAGGTCCTTGAACCCTTCCAGAAACCCTGAGAAGGAGTGATTATCCCCATTTCAAGTTGAGGGAACTGAGGCTCAGAGGGGGCAAATTTCTTGCCTAAAATCACAGAGATGATAATGATGGAGGAGCCAGAATTGAGCCCCCAAAGGCCCTGCTGTGGCTCCTTTTTACATGGGACCACCCCTGAACCGCCCCAGTGCCTGGTCTCTATGCTCACATTTCAAAGACTGCTAGGGGTTGGGTGGACAGAATGTCATAACACATCACCTTGTCATGGGTGCCTGAAAATCTCAGCGTGCCCCCCACCCCGGGAGAATCCCCTCCCCTGACTCTGCAGCTTGGGAAGCCTGCCAGCCACCGAGGTGGGAGACATGACAAGGCCTCTTACTCCGTGTGCTTGACAGTAAAGTCTTTCGGAGTTCATAGAGGAATTGCTCTTCCCCACTGAAATGCTAAGGAGAAAGATGGAGCACATTGACAGGAAGAGGGGCCCCATGTAACCAATCCAGAAGAAAGCGCGTCATGGAGATACTCCAGGGCTCGTGTGATGTTGGGGGGCATGAACTATCAGTTGTTGGCGGGGGGGTCTGTGTCCGGTGCACTGCATACAGTTTGCCTCCCCGAATCTCGTTAACAAAGCTGCCGGGGAGGGAGGACTCATATTCCCATATTACAGATGAGAAACTGAGGTTGAGAGGGCTGAAATCACCTGCTTGTGCCTAATATGGTGGAAAGCAGCACAGTCAGGATTTGAACCCACATTCCAGCCATCTCCCTGTGGAGGAAGAAAGAGAGGCAGCCACAGAGGTGCTGGTAGTGGGTTTGGAAACATAATTGGTAATAGTTGCGTCGTTGGGCGCCTCACCATGCCTGGGTTCCTCTCCCAATTGCTTTATGCATTATTTTGCATAAGAAGTTTCGAGAAACATCCCCAGTACTCACCCATGAATCCTAGAGAGTCCTTAATGCACCTGTGACCTCTGGGGTGGTCAAGGGTTTAATCAGATACATGAATGCCTGCTAATGTTTAGCTAGTGCTGCCTACCTAGGGCTCAGAATATGTTAAGGCCATTACAGGTCACATGGCTCCAGAAGGGAGGTCAGGGAAGGTGGATAATTCTTAGGAGAAAAGCCTCTTTCCTGCACCGGTTGAGTCATGGCTCAAGAAACAGTATGCTTGTCAAACTCTGGTCTCCATAGAACTACCTCAAAATGCCAAAAATGTAGATTCCTGGGCTCTCCCAGTAAATACTGGTCCTGTGGATCTGAATTTGGGCCAGGGGATCTGCGTGTTACAAGAGCACCAATGATTTTGCTGCAGGGCTCTGTGGACCTCACTTTGAGAATCACTTGGGTATTAGCCTGCCAATGGGGAAAGGCAGTTCAAGACTTCTGGATTGTTGCCACAGATGTACAATCCCCACCCCCCAAGCCTCAGTTTCTGTATAACATGGGGTGTGGCCCAGATGCTTTCTGAGGCTTCCTGTGGTTTGGGGGACTCAGAGAGCCTCAGATTCAAATCTGAGCTCTGTCAACAAAATGGACAAAGCTTTAGCTAGACTGATAAAGAATTACAGAGTGACTCAAATTATTGAAACCAGGAATGAGAGAGGAGACAGTACTACCAACTCTACAGAAAGAGGTGAGATTATAGAGAAATGATTATAAAATCAACTAACGGTATGCCAACAACTTAGTTAACCAAGATGAAACAGACAAATATCTAGAAAGATATAAACTATTCAAACTGATTCAAGAAGAAATAGAAAATCTGAATAGATCTATAACAAATAAAATTGAAGTAGGAAAAAAACCACCGCCCCCCCCCCCGCAAAACAAAAAACCAAACCTTTCCACAAAGAAAAGCCCAGGATCATGTGGTTTCACCAGTGAATTCTACCAAATTCTACCAAATGTTTAAGGAATAATGAACACCAATCCTTCACAAACTTCCAAAAAAAAAAACCAAACAAACAAAACAAAAACACAGAAGAGGAGAGAATACTTCCTAACGCATCCTATGAGGCCAGTATTACTCTGATACCAAAACCGCACAAAAATATCACAAGAAAAAGCCCCTACAAACATCCTTTATAAATATAGATGCAAAAAATCTTCATCAAAATGCTAGCAAACCTAGTCCAGCAACATATAAAAAGGACAAAGTGGGATTTATCCTAGGAATGCAAGGTTGGTCCAACGTATGAAAAATCAATGTAATATGCCATATTAATAGAGCAAAGGACAAATCTAGGCTCTGCTCCTTACTAGCTGTGTGGCCTTAGGCAAGTACCTTGGCCCCTTCGAACAAGTATTTCCATCTATAAAGGAGGGATAATGACACCGATGTCTTGGTATTGTCATGAGGATGAAATTAGTGCCCACAACAAGTGTCTAATAAATGGTGACTTTAACTTAACTGCAAATATTTAAGGAGAGAATCCCCAGAGAGGGGGCCTAATTTGTCTGTCCAGGTGCTTTTTCTCTGGTTACTTTTCAGACGAGGAGCCTGGGGTAGGTAGGCTGACATGGCCTGCTCACCTGGACCATAAGCACCATTAGTATGCTCATCCCTGCCTCCAAACCTCTGTCTCCACAGCATTTCCTGCCTGGACTGGCCACCTCTTTTTCAACTATGACCTTCAGCCTAAAGCACTTTGCTTCTTGGAGCCTCTGTTTCCTGATCTATAAAAGGAGGCCACTGTGTTGTAGGGAAGAAGTGGGATCCAGGAAGCGAGGGGGCCAGGGGGATAAGTCAGGATCACCCGCTTCTGAAGCCCCAGAGCTGCAGCCAGCAGCCCACACTCACTTGGCTGGGTGGAAGATGGCGCTCATCTCCTCTGCCAGGTGTCTCCGGAGAATGTGCTTCCCGCTGGGGATGCCCAGGGCAGTAGCCATGGCCTCGGCGTTGAACGTGGGTTCCAGCACCAACACAGCACCATGGATGCCACTGTTGGTCAGGTTGTCCGCGTACTCCTGAAGGCAAGGCACAGGCTGGTTAGCCTGTGGTGGGGGCTGCCCTGTTACTTGACAGGTCTGCCCTGGTGTCCTGCCCTGTTAGGCTGCAAGGGCCACCCTGTTGTCCTGAGGTGTCCTGAGGAGTTGCCCTGCTGGCTTGAGGTGCCCTCAGCTCCAAGTGGGGACACGCCCCCAACAGCAAGGGCTTGTTCCCCTGGAGACCAGTTAGTGTAAGCCTCAGGGGGATCCCCCCACTCTTTTAGGGCCATGAGGACAGTGACCAAGACTATTTTGTCACTGACGTATTCCCAGATCTTGGCAGGCAGCCCATAAAAACTTGTCCAATGAGATGAGCCTGGATTCAACCCCAGCCTTGCTTCAGAGGACAGCCCAGCCTCTCCACCCCTGCTAGGAGAAAGTTATCATGAATGGGGGTCCTGTTGTAAGGGTGGGGTGGGTGCTCCGTCTTCCTGAGAAACAGGAGGCAGGCTTTCTCGCCAGCTTGGGCAACGACGCTGACTCTTGCAAAATGGACACACAAACGTGCATGGGATTTGCAGATGCCTGTGAGTCACCCCCAGCCCACCCCCCGCCCACCAGCCCCTCACCTTCAGGTCAATGTCCCGCACCCATTTGAGCACCCGCTGGTTGGTCCAGACCACGGGGTCTATGTTCTGTGTCTCGCAGCGGGCGCGGCGCTCCTGGAGGGCCTTGTGGAGGGGCGGGGGGGGGGGGGACAGTGGGTCAGCTGGGGGTGGGGGAGCACGCAGAGGTCCCAAGGAGCGAGCATCCATGGTGTTGGGGGGACCCCGGCATGCTGGTACAAGGAGGAGTTCTGGCTGGTGAGCCCCGGGTTCTCTGGCCCTGTCCATCTGGGGCTTGGTCTTTCATTCTGGGAAATGGGGAGAAGCCTGCTTCTGGGGGTGGAGGGCTGGGTGAGACCCCCAGCAGCTGCCTAGTTTGTATATCCCGGACCCCCACTTTCCTGACATGGAGTAGGGGCCCAACAATGCGGCTCTTCCATGAGGGGCTGTCTTCTGTGGGTCCACCCAGGCCCTGAGGGCAACGAGTGTCACCTACAAAACATCACTCATGGATGGGGCGCCTGGGTGGCTCAGCCGGTTGAGCATCTGCCTTCGGCTCAGGTCATGATCCCAGGGTCCTGGGATCGAGCCCCACGTCGGGCTTCCTGCTCCGCGGGGAGCCTGCTTCTCCCTCTCCCACTCCCCCTGCTTGTGTTCCCTCTCTCGCTCTGTCTCTCTCTGTCAGATACATAAATAAAATCTTAAAAAAAAAAAAAAAACCAACAAAAAAAACATCACTCGTGGCAACCTGTAGAGGGATCAGCCTGTTCCCTTTTCACCAGCCTTCCTTGGGGGGACTGGCTCCCAGACAAAGGGCTCCGGGCTGGTGGTAGACACAGGGACCCCCTGGCCTATGGGTTCCTCCAACATGCCCTGACCATGCCCATTCACACTTCACTGTCACGATCTTCCTGCACGTCTCTGGGGTTCACCAGACTGGGGTTTCCGGTGCCCAGGGTCCTGCAGTGGGTGTGTGAGAAGGGCTGAAGAACTGGACAGCTCCCTCCTCTGGGCCTCTCCTGACTGTGAGCGGCTTGTGCTCTGACTTCCCTCTAGGAAAAGTAAGCCGTCTGGACTGCCGCCGCCCTGTAGGGCCCTTGGGAATCTTCGGGTCCTGGGGGAGCTGAAGCAGATGCCCCCCATGCTGTCTGACATGGCAGGGCTCAGAATCAGGGGGCACTCAGAGTCCAAACTCTGACTCTCCCCCCCCCCGGTCCCTGGTCACCTAGCTTGCCTCCCCCTTCACTCCCCTACCTCAGATTCAATGCCAGGACCACACATTCTGTCCTCTGGGCCTTTGCTCGTGCTGTTCCCTCTGTTAGGTTGCTTTTCACTCATACCTCCTGCTGACTGATGCCTGGAATTCCTCTCTCAGTTCTCAGTACAGCTGTCACTACCTCGGGGAAGCCCTCCCTGATCCCTCTGGAAGCTACGCCTTTGGGTTTTCATAAAATCCTGGACCTTCCTCATTGGGCCAACTTTCCGTGGTATGGTGGCGCCAGCTTCTTTGTGGTTCTCCCTGATGAGCAGTGAACTCTTGGAAGATGAGGGTTCCCCACTTCCCCTGAATTGGACACAGGGCCTGACCCATGCCCAGTAAGCAGCTATTGGAAGAAGGGAGGGACAGGGGGAGGGATGGATGCATGTGTGGGTGGATGCATGGATGGCCAGGTGGATGGATGTGTGTGTGGATGGGTGTGTGGATGGCCAGGTGGATGGATGGCCAGGTGGATGGATGCGTGTGTGGTTAGATGCATGGATGGGCAGATAGTTGGAAAGACAGACAACGGGTGCCAGTGGGGAAAGAAGGGCTGTGGAAGATGCCTCCATCTCCTGCCCTGGTCCTCACCTCCCTGCTGAAGTTCACTTGGTACAGCAGCTCGATCCCCAGCAGGATGCTGACCTGGTGGAACTTCTTGGACACATTCAGGTGCTTCTCCAGGTCCCGCTTCATCAGGGAGTGCAGCATTCGCCCGTCAACCAGGTGGTTTTGGAAGGCCTGAGAGTACTGGGACAGCCCGATGTCATTCAGCCAGGCCTTGGCCACCCAGTGATGGTCCAGGTCAGCGGCTTTGGACAGGCTGGTGAGGACAGACATGGCCAGAGAGACGGATGGGTGGGGACAGGTGGCAGAAACAGAGAGACGGGTAGAAATGGGGCAGAGTTGGGCAGAGATGAAGACAGAGGGAAAAGAACAGGGCGGAGTAGGGTGGGGGACCAAGACATCACAGAGATGGACGGGAAAAGGGATGCAGTGGAGAGACAGAGAGGAAAAGAGAGACAAAGCAGAGATGGGGAGAGAGGTGGATGCAGAGTGGAAGGAGAAAGACCGAGACAGACAGAGAAACAGGGAGTGAGCTCCAAAGAACAGAGAGGGATTAAGAGAGAGGCAGACAAAAGGAACAGGAAAAGCGAAGAAAGCACATTCAGACACACGGAGTGGAAAGAGACGGTAGCAGAACCGCAGGGACGTGTGCAGAGGGAGGCGGCAGCTCCGGGAGCCCTCAGCATCCTCAGCCTGCCCCTGGGTGTGGTCCCCTGGGCATGTTCCTCTACAGAATCCCTGAAGCCCGCGATGCCGTGGCCTGGGCCGTTTCTCCTCGCTCTACAAACCAAGAAGCTCAGACTTTGCCCAGAGTCACACTGTGGCATGTCTCGGAATCAGAATTAAAACCCCCGTTTTGCCTATTCCAAGCCCTTTCTCCTCACCGCTATATCTCAGATTTGTCTGTATCCCACACCTGTCTCAGTGCTGCACACAGAGTAGGTGCACAAGGAATATTTCTCAAATGCATAAAGAGGTGGATGCTCCTGGCAAGAGGTCCCCTCGGCTGTCATTCCCCTGATCGCCACACGGTGGCAGTCGCACAGAAGGAATGAGAACAGCGTAGCCCACCCGTGGAGGGACTTGAGAAATGACCTGTGGGGCTGCCAGGTAGGGGGACCCCACAAAGGGATCAGGATGTGATAGGGAAATATGGGCTTACAGAGTGACACCACCCTCCTCCCCAGGTCTGGGATCGGGACCAGCATTCTTCCCTTGCCCCCAGATAGTATACCCTTCACCTACTTCCTAGCCCCTTCCCTGTGCACCCATCTCTAAGAGCTGCCCACCAGCCACTCAGGCTGGAGGCCTGGGTGGGATTTTCAGCTCCACCGGACTCACCTTCCTCCTTTCCACTCTCCACTGCTCACTCCGGGACTTTGTGTCTCCCTGGACTCTGTGTCTCCCTGGACTCTGCCCTCCGACTGGTCTCCCTGCCTGTGAGCCCTCCCCAGTCCCTCTTCCAGGAGAGTGGCCAGGGCTGACTGCACCACCCTCCTGCTGGTGCCCCTATATGGCTCCTCGCTGTCCTTCCTTCATTCCACCAATATACACTGAACAGCTACTGACCGCCGTGCTCGGGACGGATACTGCCATATGATGGGCACATGTTCCCTCACGGCCCCTTCTTTTCTTTCTTCTTCCCCACGCTCTCTGTTCCCTGGTGGCACCCACTTCCAGGGCTCTGGATTACAAATGTAACGTAAATGAGGACTCCCAAATTCTCATCTCTCCCTTCTCTCTTTTGAGACCCAGCTGCTTACTAACTGCCCCCTTGGGCATCTCCTGCCAGTCATGCATCTCACATTTAATGGGCTCCAAATGAAATGCCCTGTCCCCTCTCCCAGCTCTTCCCCACCCCCCCCCATCCACCGGCTCCGGTCCTCATTTGCCCTCAGTCTCCCCTCCCCCCCACCAGGTCTATCAGTCACTCTGGTCCGTGTGTCTGTCCCTTTTTCTTCTTTTCTGGGTTCAAGCTACTACCACCTCCGGCATAGATTTCGGCAATTGCCTCCTTACTTCCCCCACGCACCCCCCTGCCTGCCCCACCCTTTCTCATCCACTTTCCCCACAGTAGCCAGATGGTCTTTTAAAAACCTCAATCAGATCATGTACATCCTCTGCTTAAAACCTTCCAGTGGAAGAAACTTAAATGCACCTTACTAAGTGAAAGAAGCCAATCATAATACTGTACGATTCCGGTTACATGACATTCTGGAAAAGGCAAAGCTATGGAGACAGTCAAAAGATCAGTAGTTGCCAGGGGTTAAGGAGAGGGAGGGATGAACAGGCGGAGAATAGGGGATTTCTTAGGGCAGTGAAATTATTCAGCATGATACTGTCATGAGGGATGCATGTCATCACATGTTTGTCCGAACCCACAGAATGTACAACACGAAGAGTGAACCCTCATATAAACTATGGACTTCGAGTGATTGGGATGCATCGATGCGGGTTCCTCACCTGTAACAAATGCTCCATCCGGTGGGAGATGTGGATGATGGGGAGGCTGTGCAGGAGTGGGGGCAGGGGGGATGTGGGAACTCTCTATACCCTCCTTTCAATTTTGCTGTGAAACTAAAACTGCTCTAAAAAATTTAAGTTTATTCTAAAAACGAGGGAGGAAAGACTTTTTTTCAACAAACAAAATTGAGAGAATTCATCATCAGAGGAATAAACTGCAGGAAATGTTGAAGGGCTTTTTTCAAGAAGCAAGAAAATAATGACCATATGGAAACTTGGCCCACATGAAAGAATAAAGAGGAGAACTTCCAGAAGTCACGATAAAAAAACCACTGGATTCAGAAATGGGCAGATTTGAATAGACATTTCTCCAAAGAAGACATATGGGTGGCCAATAAACAGATGAAAAGATGCCCCACCCCAGCTTTAAAAAGGAAGGACATTCTGACACATGCTACAACATGGATGAATCTTAAGGACATGATGCTAAGTGACATAAGCCAGACGCCAAAAGACAAATACTGTGTGATTCCACTTAAATGAGGTACTGAGAGTAGTTAAAACCATAAAGGCAGAAAGTAGAGGGTGGTTGCCATTATTGGGGAGGGGGCACGGAGGGGAGAACAGGGAGTTAGTCTTTATTATGTTATCGTGAGCATAGGGTTTCAGTTTTACAAGATGAAGAGAGTCCTGGATGTGGATGGTGGTGATGGCCACATTAACAATGTGGATGTTACTTTATACCATTGAATTGTACACTTAAAACCGGTTAAGATGGGGGGTCACCTGGGTGGCTCAGTTGGTTAAGTGTCCAAGTCTAGCTTTTAGCTCAGGTCATGATCTCAGGGTTGTGAGATCCAGCCCCGTGTCAGGCTCCACACTGGGCGTGGAGCCTGCTTAAGATTCTCTCTCTCTCCTTCCCTTTCTCCACCCTTTCTCTCTCAAAACAAAAACAAACAAAAAAACTAGTTAAGATGATAAATATGTATACTTTACCACAATCAGAATTTTTTTTTAAAGAATAAAGATGATTAGAAATGGTAACTATCTGACTAAATATTTTTCTCATCTGCTAATCTCCTTAAAAGATAATGGGCAGTTTAAAAGACAAATATAATAATGTATTATGGAGCGTATAATACATACAAATAAAAAACGTATGAAAACAGGGATGCCTGGGTGGCTCAATTGGTTAAGCGTCTGCCTTCGGCTCAGGTCATGGTCCCAGGGTCCTGGGATCGAGCCCCGCATCGGGCTCCCTGCTCCGCGAGAAGCCTGCTTCTCCCTCTCCCACTCCCCCTGCTTGTGTTCCCTCTCTCGCTGTGTCTCTGTCAAATAAATAAATAAAATCTTAAAAATAAATAAAGTTGCCCCCTAGCCTGCTGCTCTGCCTGTAAGTATTTCCTTCAAAGCACTAGTCAGTCACACATGGAACTTTCAAAAATGAATTGATCTGAGCCCAGAGACTATGTTCTTTGCTGAAGAGCCGGCCTCGTGCTCAACACACAGCAGATGCTTTTCCGGAAGAGGGGCCAAGGAAAGGAAGAGGGGGCTCCCAGCTTCATGCGGTCTCCTCCTGCCCCTCAGCCACCCAGGACCGCTGGGGTCTGTCCCCAAGGCCAGGCCCTCCTCGTCTCCCGGCCGTGGTCCACCCCACACCTCCCTCCTCACCTGCTTGACTGCTACTGGGCTCTGCTGGGCTTTCGCTCTCCCCAAAGCCTTCCAGGGCCCTCGTGTGCTGGGTCAGAGCCCCTCTCTGCACCCTGAGCCCACCCCCCCCGGGAGTCCCCATCCCTACACTTGTAACCCTGCTGCTCATCTGGCCAGACCACCAGCTCCTGGAGGGCAGGACCCCACCTGGCTCCCCAGCTTCTGTTCTATAAACGCACTGAAGATAAATCAAGGCTGGGCTAGCGGGGCATTGACTCCAGTCCACCAGGAGGCCGCCCAAGATGAAGCTCCTGTATTGGAAACTTCTGACCCAAGACAAACTCCCTTTAAGAAGAAAAGGTCCCAGGTGGGCCCCCTCCCAGCCTCTCTTGAGGCCCTCACTTCAGAGTCACCCTTCCCGGGGCCATCAGCCACTGGTCAAGGCTGTCTAGCCCCAGGCAGGTGTGGGAGCTCCCGGCCCTCCCTTCAATCAGATGCCCTGGGGCTAGGGCTGTCACTGATGGGGACCAGAAGCCCTCCTCTCTGAGGGAGTTCGGCAAATCAATGGTGCAATAAGACGTGGCATGGGGTGGGGGAGGGGCACCGGCCGAACCTACTTGAGGGAAGCCATTTACAGTCAGCAATATCCATCTGCATGCTGACAATTAATGCGCTTCTGCCCTTCAAAACGGTTCTCTTTTCATTAAAGTTGTCCCCATGGGGCCTTGGCTTGGCAACACTTTCCCAGCTGTTGGTCTGAGCTATTGTAAGCATCCAAGTTGAACAAGACGGCATGACTTTAAAAGTAATTCAGATGTTTTATAAAAGTTGACATTGTCCCCGTCCCAAACTGGGGCTGGATTAGACCCCGAAATCCGAGTTTGGGCACAGGATTTAGATATCATCTGGGTCATGATTCAGCACAGAGAACACGAGGCCATTCTGGCTCTGTCACAGCTAGCTCCGGGACCTTGGGTCTCTGTACCCCAGCATCCTCATCTGCAAAATGGGGCTGATCATGCTTGCCTCACAGAAGCTGTGAGGGCTGAACGGGATAAGAGAACATGAAACCCTTAGCACGGAGTGTGGGGGTGCATTCCGTGTTCCGTAAATACAAGTAGCAGGGGTTGTCGATGTTTTTAACGTTGAGGTGTTGCAGGATAACGGAAAGGGGACTGACTTTGAAGTTAGGTGTTTTGTAGCGTGACTTTGCACCCATGATTTCTCTGGGCCTCACTTTCTCCGTCTTTAAAATGGGGGTAAGAATGTCTATCCCACATTGATGTTGTGACGGTTAAATAAAATCAATCATGTGCATAAAACGACTGGTGATGGGGCTGGTGGATTTTGCGGTATTTTAGAGATAAGGGGAACCAGGCCCAGAGAGGGCAATGTCATTCCCAAAGCCACACAGGATGTGTTCTTGAAGACGACCTCACTGGGGTTCTTACCCTAGAGTTCATGGGCCCTTAAAAGTTCCCAGAGTGAGTCAAAGGGTCCCAGAATGCAAAGTTGTGATGTTTTGTATATCTCCTCTGGGGAAAGTGTCAACAGTGTTTATCAGATTCTCAGAGTGGCCGTGGTCTCCAAAAGTTACAAGAACTGCTGTTCTAATTTAACCCCCTTCACTTCACAACGGGAGAAGCTACAAGTGCCAGAGAGAGCAAGACCATGGCAAGTTAGAGACAGCCAGATTTCCACAGGGAATCCGACCCTCCCTCCTGCAGGAAGCCTGGGGGTGTCTAACGTGCGAGACCCAGGATCCATGGAGACGGTCCTGACCTCAGCTCTCAGGATTTTTCAAACTCCGTTCACATCCGTTCACATCCCCTTGTAGGCGCTGCAGCATCTTGGTTCCTAGAGGTTCTCGGGGGCAGTCATGTTTTGGGCGAACTTGGGCGGGGATCCTGCATTTTTGCGGGGTGAAGCAGGCAGCCCCACCCCGTTCAATGGTCAGCGTTTGCTGACCACATTGGGAGTGGGACCAGGGGGCAGGAGGGGTCTCCAGCTTGGGTGGCAGAGGATTCAGGAGAGGGGAGGCACTGGTTAGGAGTAGGTGATGAGTGTGAGGTGCCTGTGGGACCCTAAGGAGGGGAAGCCCTCTGAGAAAGCAAGCTCATGCCCACCGCTCCCCTCCCCCACCACTGTCCTCCCGACTCCTTCACCCCCAACCCCGTCCCTCAGGGTCCTGACTTGCTGACAAGGCTGGCACGTTCTTGCTTTGCTTGCTTTGGGTTGCTACCCGAGTTTCTGATCTGATCTCACATGTCTTTGCTGCCACCCAGGATTCACGCCAAGGGCCCCTCTCCAGGACACAGAAGCCCTGGGTTTTCTGCTTCCAAACGAACCTGAGTTCCCAGGCTTAGCCCCCTCATTTTTTAATCCATAAAGCGGCTTCTGCAAATAATAGCACACACCACCAGGTTTGATTAATTAACTGCACGAAAATGATAGGGAAACCAGTGAAGGAGATAATTATGCGAAACAGAAAGTGTCAGATTTACTACGCTCGTTCTTTCTTCCCGTCTGCACGCTGAGGACCAAGCCGGGGGGGGGGGGGGGGCTCCGGTTTCCCTGGCGCTGCTTGGTGAATGAGCTCCCCCCACCAACAAATCCGGCTCACAAAAGGTCAGAAGGGAGGCAGGAGGTAGGACAGAGGTGGGGGTTTGTGGGGGAAGTGTGTGCGATGAGAGCAGGACACACCTGAAGGGAGGAGCCTCCGCCCATTCCCAGGTGTGCTTGCTAACGCAGCCCCCTCCCAGCCGGCCCTAATCCTCGAGGGGAGACATGGCAATAAAGCCCCTCACGTCCATTTCTGCTCTGTCACATTCTACTTCTCCCTGTCTTACGCCATCCTTTCTCCCCCTGGGATGGGAGAGCTGGGGTTGAGGTGGAAGTAGACAGAGCAGACATTTTGGCCGAATTCCCAGACCTGCTTCGGCTGGCCCTCGGAGATAGAGAAGTTCTGGGGGTGCATGAGCCCCCCCACCTCCCAGCTGCGGGGACCATGGGGCCACTGGGGCCTCACTGATTCCCTGTATCTCGCTCTTTCTACGGGGAGGGCTGGCCCAGAGTGGGACTGGGATGCGCCTGGCCCCCCTTGGCCAGTGGCATTCCTGGGCACATCCCACCATCCCCCATCCCTGGCTCAGCCTGCAGTGTCCGTTCGCCCCCACCGTGTGATCTGGAGGTCTTGGGGTGGGCTCTTCTCCCTTCTCCCCAGAGGCGCAGCCCGAGCGGGGTGCCCGGGTGTGCCGACCCACCTCCTGCCCGCCTCGGCGTCGCGGTAGTCCTCGATGGCCAGCCGGAGCTTGCGTCGGTGCAGGGAGCTGCACACACCCAGACCCAGCTCCAGGTCCTCGTCACTCAGGCTCAGCAGCACCTGCTCCGCAGGAAGGTGAGGACTGAGCGCCCAGAAGGGGGAGTGGGGTGGGCCCCCGAGGCTGCCAGGACCTGCTGCTGGCTGTGGCTGAGCCCCGCAGTGGTCTGCTAGCCCGAGGCTGGACCCCAGCGCCTGCCCGTCTCCCTGCCCATCCTTCTCTGCAGTCCGGGCAGAGCACTTAGAGCAGCTCTGCTCCAGGAGGTGAGCGGAATCACATCCTGGCCAGTAGAGCCCTCTAGCCCAGTCCTGCCCCCCTTCTGTCAGGTACGGGCAGATTAGGCCCAATTTAAAGATGCAAAAGCTGAGGTTCAGAGGGCTATGTGCCTTGTCGGGGAGACACGATGATTTACTGTGGACACTGGAGCCTGAACCCAGTACAGCTGGCTCCTAGAATACATCTCCTCCTCACCCCGGGATTGGGGGGGGCGGGGCTGAGGTGGAGCAGGCCAGCTCTGGGTTAGTAAAGTTCACAGGAGGGAGAGGGGGCATTCCCGCTGGGATCCTGGAGGTGCCCTACCTTCCCGCTCTTCACGTTCTCTGCACAGGCCTTGACGTACATGGGCATGGCCATGACCACCTCCAGCCAGGCCTGGACGGTGCCGGCCTTCCAGTGGGACATGGGGGTGGTCCTGACCAGCTCCACCTGCTGCAGCCGGTCCATCTGCTCCTCGCCCTCCGACAGGCTGAGGCTCTGCCGCGTGGGGCTGCACTGGCTGTCGGAATCTGCAACACACAATTACAAACTTGGTGGGGAGATGGGGAGGGTTCGCGGGGCGGGGCGGGGCGGGGGGAGCCAGGGACTGGGCAGGCTGCACTCCCAGGGTAGGAGAAGGGCGGGGATGTCTCCCCCTCGTGCATTTCTTCTTTCCAAAATCAAAATGGCTTTTGTTTTGTTTTGCTGCCCCTCCCCCATGACAAGAGTAATCTGTTCCCCCACCCCCACCCCGACAAAAGAGCAGACTTTTTAAAACTTAATCCAGAAAAGAATGAAAATAAAACAAAGTGAAAATCGCCCCAAATCCCACGCCACCCAGAGACAGCAGCTGCTAGTTTTAGTTAAATATTCCTTGGGATACACAAACGCCCACGCTTCCAAACACACACAGACCCACGCTTCCGAGCGCACCCAGACCCACGTGCAGACACAACGCTCTCCGTTTCATAATACACCGTTCCCATTTACACCGTGGAGGACATCCTTCCATCTCCGTAGAGATCTGTGCTATCTCTTGACAGCACGGGATTCATCAGAGGATGCTTTCTCATTTACCTTGCCTGCCTCCTGTTGATGGGCGTGGGCTCTTCCCCATTTTTCGCTATTGTAATCAATACAGTGGCAGTCATCTCTGGGCGGCTGGGTGATTTATTTTCTTAGGATACACGGAGCCTCCGCTCCCTTCTTTAACACACCGAAACCTGTTTCCGGAGCAGCCTCTCATAGACGAAAATGTCTATCCCCCAGCATTTCCCATCCCTACTCTTCAATCCGTGGTCGGGCACACCCGATGAACGGACCAGGTTCAGGGCGAACTTGACTGAGATGGAAAGTCCCTTTCTCTAAAGCAGGGTTAAGTCAACACCCACACAAACTCAATACCACGAGAAATGACAAGTATTTAAAAAAGAAACCTGGTTAGAAAGGACCCTGCCAATACTGTACGTTGTAAATTATAACGATGTAAAAAACGCTTATCCATCAAATTGGGCACGTGGTTACAACAATGTGTGTGAAGTCACACAGATATTTACAGTTACTGAGCTTGGATGCCAGGAAGAATGAGCTTAATTTCCTCTTGCTATACTTTTGTGTATCATCAAAGTTCCACAATAAACATGCATACATTTATAACAGAAATTGGAAAAATTAAGTAAGAAGCGGTACAAGTAGTTAGTGATGGGAGTTCGTCTGAATGAACGATTTCCCATTCATATATTGGAATATATGTGATTAATAAGAAATGGGTCATTGGAGAATACTTTTAACATGGGAAAGTGTTCATAATCTACTGCCAAGCGAAAAAGGACAGTACAAGACAGCAGGTACAATGTAATCCCAACTGTTTTTTTAAAATGATACATGATTCCATGATGTAGAACTCTAATTGTGTGTATATATGTATATTTATACATTTATACATATACTAGTTGGATAAATGTTAAAAGTCTGTGTCTGGAAAGGGGTGATGGGTTAATTGTGTGTGAGAGTGTGTATGTGATTGTTTTGTGCGTGAGTGTGCACATGTGAGTGTGCAAGGGTATTTGTGAATGTGTGCACACTTGCCTGTGTCCCACGTTTCCTGCATTGAGGTACGTTATTCTTGAAACGGACACATAGAAATCTTTTCCTAGTGACAGAGCTCCTCTCCCCAGTTCCTTCACCCCTCCCCTGCCCCTGCCATATAAACTCTTTGGAAACAGCTGTATCCGCTTGGGGACCATACACGCATCCAGCTCTGCCAAAACCTTTCTCCCCAACGCCAGGGGCCTCTAGCTGCTCAGACAAGAGCCCTTGGAAGCCCACGGCTGCTGGCCAGGAGGATGCCACCCCTGGTCCAGCAGGGCACCGGGCAGAGCGACCTAACTCAGGGTGGGCAGCCACGATACCTCATGCCTCCATTTCGAACACCCTAAGCTTGGCATGATGCCTCCCTGCCACCTGCCTCCTTCCCAGGGCTGCTCTGGGGACTCCGTGACTGGGGATGCTGGGTAGGTGCAAGGCCTCTTCCCTGCCCCCAGAGAAATGGCAGATGGTACAGAGCTCCGGAGCAGATCACTGGTCTGAGCGCGTGTTGCCGTGACGCCTGGGAATGTGGAACCAGCAGCTTCCTCTGCAGCCCTCCCCGGGGCTCCCCGAGTTTCTGCCTAGTGAGACAGCTGCCTCTCCCCGGCCTCAGTGTCCCCCCTGCGGCCCCTGGCTCCCCAGGACAGGTTTGGCTTGCAGGGAATCCCCAGGACAGGTTTGGCTTGCAGGGAAGCCTTTCTGATTGGGTCCTACAGGTGTGAACCTCCGGCACACAACGCGGGTGTGTCCTCCCTGGCTTGGAAAGAGCTGAGAGTCTCTGTGCTGTTCCTGCAGCTGAGTCCTGTCTCTGTCACCTGCTTCCGGGAAGATGAGAGACGAATATCACCACATCTGGTTACCTGAAATTCCAAGACACAGCCCGTGTTGTCCATTTGGACTGGGCCTGTGGAAACAGGCTTTGGAGTTGAACAGACCTTGGCTCTGGGCCAATTTCTTGACCCCTTAAAGTCACAGTTTTCCCATCTATAAAATGGGTATAATAATAATACTATCTACCTCCCAGGTTCATGACTAGTATAAATTCTGAATGTGAAGATACAGTAGGCACTCAGTACTTGCCTCAGTTCCACTGCCTTCCTGGGATGAAACGTGGCTTGAGTTCAGCTCAGGTGCTTAGGGGTGCCCCACCTGGGCAGAAGTGCATCGTCCCAGCAGGACTCCTACCTGGTCCAGGTGGGAGAGGCGGGGCTCCCTGGGAGGTGAGGGGTGGGCTTGTCTATCCCATCCCGGGGGGGGGGGGGGCGGGGCGGCGCTTGGCTAGGCCTCCCCAAGTAAAGACTATAAAGGTGGCAAGGGAAGGAGGAAGGAAACAGGCAGCAAAAGTCAGAGAGAGAGAGAGAGAGAGAGTTGGAGAGAGAGACTCAAAGAGCAGGGCTTCGGGAGGGAAATAGTGCCACAGAAACAACCAAGACACAAAGAGAAACAGGAAGAAGGAAAGAATGAGTGGAGGGTGGGGAGGGAATGACAGATAAGGGGCCAAAGAGAAAAAGCAAACTTCCTGAGCGTGTGAATATGTGTGGGTCACTCTGTAGCTCACAGGCCTCAGGCCGGTGAGGAGAGCTGGCTTTCCATTCACATTCCTTGGGGCACCCAGGCTCGAGCACCGCCAGAGGACGAGCTGGGGTCCTAGGAGCAAACCACACATTTTGGTTTCTGAAGAAAGACAGCCATTCACCACCCCACCTCCTTCAGCGCCCCCTTCCCCCCCTTGCCACCCAGGACTGAGCTCTGAGTCGACACTGCAG
Organism: Callorhinus ursinus; assembly: GCF_003265705.2. Taxonomy (NCBI): domain Eukaryota; kingdom Metazoa; phylum Chordata; class Mammalia; order Carnivora; family Otariidae; genus Callorhinus; species Callorhinus ursinus. Next base: position 26,051,362 of record NW_027397080.1, read on the forward strand.
AAGGCCTGAAGAGGGGGGCGTCTTTGGGGTCATAAACCATTAATTAAAGGCAATTTCTAAAATGCAGGCATTATGGTACCAGATTTTATGTCTGGGATTCCATCAATCCTCGCTTTTATTTCCCCTCTGTCTCAGTCCTACGAGTGAGAATAACTCACATTTATAGTCAGGCAGTGAGTTAGAGAGGCTGGCTGAGCCCCTTGGCAGAGTCTGAGGAGGTGTCGCCAAGAGGCCCATCAGTCTGGATCCTTCTGAACACCGGGGGGACCGAGGTTGACTCTGGAAGAAGAGGTTCTACCTTCTCCCCACCAGATGGATTGTCTGGTCCCAAGAGCCTAAAATATATACTCTCTGGTCTGTTGGCAGAAAATGCTTTACAGAAACCGTGAGGTTCTGAGGTTGGCATAGGAATATGAGAGACCTGGGTTTCGATGCCAGCTCTTCTGCTTCTCTTGGGGAAGTGTTTTGAATGTTCTCAGCCTTACTTTTACCATCTATGAAATGGGATGATAATGATGTCTAATCTCACAGGCCTAACTGAGGACTGAATGAGGCGATGTATGATTCTCTAAGTGCTCAGCATCCAGAGGGTGCTCAGGGCCTGAGTGGGGGCCTCTGTCCTCTGCAGTCTCCTATCACTTGCAGTCTAGACCGGCTCTGTCCAGGAGGGTAGCTACAAGCCACACGTGGCTATCGACCACCTGTTATGTGGCTCGTCCACACTGAGAAGCCTCTACAGTATAAAATAGACACTGAATTTCGAAGACTTTGTCCAAAAAAAGAAGAAAAAGTAATCTCAATAATTTTTATATTGATCACATCTTGAAACAATATTTGGGGTATATTGGGTTAAATCAAATACATTATTAAAATTCATTTCACCGGTTTTTACTTTTTAACGTGTCTACAAAAAAATCTAAAATTACATATGTGGCTCATATGATCTCTTTCCTGCACAGAGCTCCATTAGATGGAAGGTTTTGTTCGTTTTCTCATTGCCTTTCCCCACTTCTGTTGGTTTGGAAGTGAAGCACCCGGTTTCTCTGCTTTTGGTTCAGTGGTTCTCAAAGTGGGGCCCCTGGGCCGGTATGAGCAGCAACACCTGGGAACTGGTTAGGGATGCAGATTCTAGGAGCCCACCGCAGCGTTCCTGCAGCAGAAGCTCTGAGGGGTGGGTCCAGTAATCTGTATTTTAACAAGCCTCCCAGGTGATTCTGATGGGTGCTGAATTCTAGAACCATTCTTTAACTTACCATATGTATTTAACTTCACAAAACCTAGGGTTGAGCGATATCTTAATGCTCTGTCCTAAATAGGGAGCTACTGAAACATCCCGATCACTCTCTCTGACTTACAACCTACCGCGTCGATTATTTTAATTCTGTCCTTTAAAAACCCCACAATTTTAGACATTGTCAACATGATTATTTTACCTTGATGATATTTGCTTAAAGTAATTTCCCCACACGTCAAGCACGTAGTTCATCACTTCTTCTTGCGCCTCAGACCTAACTTCTAGGATAATTTTTCTTATTCCCGAAGAACATGATTTAAAAGTTCCTCTGATTAAGGTTATTTTTTTTGGTGGTAAGCTCCTACAGCTTTTATCTGAAAAAAGCCTGTTTCCCCCTTGTCCTTCAAAGAGCTTTGCTGGGTACACAGTTTTAGGCTGATGGGCATTTCCTCCTGGCACCTCGAGGACATCGTTCCACTATCTTCTGTCTTCGTTTTTGCTAAAGAGAAGGCAGCTGCTGGCCCAACTGTTCTTTGGTTAGCTCCTTTTAAGATTTCCTGCCTGGGCGCCTGGGTGGCTCAGTCGTTAAGTGTCTGCCTTCAGCTCAGGTCATGATCCCAGGGTCCTGGGATCGAGTCCCACATCGGGCTCCCTGCTCGGCGGGAGGCCTGCTTCTCCCTCTCCCACTCTCCCTGCGTGTGTTCCCTCTCTCGCTGTCTCTCTCTCTTAAAAAATAAATTTAAAAAATCTTAAAAAAAAAAAGATTTCCTGTTTGTCTTTGGTGTTCTCCAGTTTCATTGTGATGTGGCTACAGGTGGATTTCTTCTTATTCTGACTGATATACATTGTGCTTCCTGTAACGATGGGTTTATTTTTGGAATATTCTCAAACATTACCTCTTAAAATATGACCTCTTCTCCATTCTTTTTTATTTTTTAAAGATTTTATTTATTTATTTGTCAGAGAGAGACAGTGAACACAAGCAGGGGGAGTGGCAGGCAGAGGGAGAAGCAGACTCTGCACTGAGCTGAGAGCCTGAAGTGGGACTCGACCCCAGGACCCTGGGATCATGACCTGAGCCAAAGGCAGGTACTTAACCGACTGAGCCACCCAGGCACCCTGCTTTATTGACTTTTAATGAATTCAGATACAGGTTTACACTGCCACACACGGCTAGTGGCTGTTGTGGTAGACCAGAAAGCTCTGATTTCCCCTCATGCTTTCCATCAACTTATTTCTCTGCATTGCATTCTGGGTAATTTCCTTAGACCTGTTTTCCATTTTTAAAATTCTCTCTTCAGTAGTTTACTCTGCTGTTTAACCCATCTTTGGATTTGATTTGATTTACTTATTTTTTTAAGTAGGCTCCATGCCCAGTGTGGAGCTCAAGGAGGGGCTTGGACTCTTGACCCTGAGATCAAGGTCTGAGCTGAGATCAAGAGTCAGACACTTAACTGACCAAGCCACCCAGGCGCCCCTGGGTTTTATTTTTTTAATGTTACTAACTACATACTTCTAAAAGTTCTATTTTGTTCTTTTCCAAGTTCACCTGGTCTTTTCAGATAGTCTCTTGTTCTTTGCTCATGTTTATGACTTCATCTTAAATTTTTTTAAGCATTACATACATATTCGCTTATATTTGGTATATTGGTAAGTATGTAACTGAAAAGGCCTTGGAGGGTCTAAATTTGCTGTATTTCTCTGTGGACTCTCATGCATGCTGAACTCAGATTTGATCTTATGGGAATCTCTAGGGCTTAAGGCCAGAGAGGATTTCTGTGACCTGCCAGGGTGGGAGCGGCGAGGGAGGGGGGATGGTACCTGGTAGCAGGGACCACTTAATTCCTGTTAGAGAGACCTGGAAGAATGAGAGACCACAGGCTCTGTTCCTTCACTTGGCCACTCCCCAGCGTTTACTTCCCTCTCCACAGTCCTGACATCAGCGTCTGTCCCCAGGACAGACCCCAGGTGTCACACTTGGTTATCACTCACTGCTCCTGTTCTGGTCTTAGTTCACAGCTTTTTAGTTTTGGATGGGGGCAACTTGGGGATTCCCCTTACTTTTGGTGAGGCCAGAGATAAATTAAAGAGTGTGTTTTCTTTTAGATTTATGGTCCCTCGGAGTCTGTCTTCCTCCACTTGGCCCCGAGAGGACGTCCCTCTTGCTGTGTGCATTGTCCACCCTGTGCTCTCCACGTTCTGCTGGGGGGGGGTCCATCCATCTGCCCTGTTACAAAGCGAGTTCCAAGGTCAGAGGCCAAGTCTATCCCTCTCTTTATCACCTGGGCCTGGTTCATGGTGATGCTTAATGCCATCATTAAAAGCCCAAGTTATGGGAAAGGGACAGTCAATACAGTTTTGTTTTTGTTGTTATTATTTTAATTTGAATCTTCCCAGGGACCTCTTCTGCTCAACATCCATCAATGGCTTCCTGGATAAAGCCCAAGCTCCTCACACGACAAGGCTCTGTGTGACCCGGCCCCTTGCCGGCTTCTCCTCAGTCCCATGCCCCCCTCCCCGGCCCCCTGGGCTTCTTGTACTTTCCCAGCGCTCCTGGTCCCCTCCCCCATCCTGAATCTGTTGCACCTGCTGCTCTCTGCCTGGAAGTATCCCAGCTGCTGGCTTCTCTGCTTGGCGACCTCCGATGAAGCCTTCAGGCTCTATTGAAATGTTGCCTCTTCCAGGGACCCCTTCTCCAGTCCTCCCGCATAGGCCGGTCCCTGCCCCCCTGCAGCACCTGTGTGTTCACACCTCCAACCCGCACGCATGCGCTCACAGCGTTCTCATTGTGCCAGGTCCCGTTCTTGCCTGCAGTTCTCACGGCTGAAATCAAGGAACGGTCATGGGATTATTAAGGGAGTGTGCGTCCCACTAGAGCGTAAACCCCATAAGGACAGGAGTGGGACCTGTTTTTCCTACCTAGGTATCTCTAATGCCTAGCAAGAGCCCCATGTCTGCCTATCTCCGTGGTGTTAATTCACCCACCATGGCCCATTTCAGTGACCAACAAGACGCCACGGGATGTGGAGCGGGGCATCGGTGCGTGAGCATGTACGAGCCAGATCCTGCCCACCACTGCCCGGACAGAAGGCGCTCTATAGATTTTGGTTAAAAGCAGGCAGGCAGGAGAGGACATAAGGAGGGAGGGAGCAGGCCTCTCCCTTCAGGCTCATCTTTTTTTTCCCACCTCCTTTTCGGCCTAGTCAAGCCGCTTGTGGCCCCCACACGTACCACATGGTCTCCCTCCCTTTTCTTGGCCGATGGCAGGGCCCCTGGACCTCAGCACTATTGACTGACATTTGGGACGGGCTCATACTTTGTCGTGGGAGCTGTCTTGCGCAGGGTTAGGATGTTTCGGGGACCTCCCTGGCCTCCATACACTAGACGCCAGTGAGCACACAGCTTGACTGCTCCCAGCACCCCGACCCTTCCTCCCGGGCCTCTCTCTTCTCAGATCGGCCCTGCTCAGGCGGCCAGCGCCAGTCCAAGCCCCCTGCCCTTGGGCAGTGGCAGGAAGCCCCCATCAGCACTTCTCCAGCCAAAACCTGAACTCTCATTTTTAAATTGCTGCATTATAATGTGAGGAAGTCACGTTTCCCGGCCCGGTAACAGCACTGTGTTGGATAGAGATGCTTTGCTGGGGCCCCGGTCCCAGCTCCTGTGAGGTATGTGCCAAAGACAGACCCTGGAGCACCGGGTCGGACAACCAGGGTTCAAACGGCATCAAGTCACTGATGGGGTAGCTGCTGGGGTGACGGCAGGACCCCGGTGGGCCCGCCACCCACCCACAACGCCCTGACCCCAGCGCCGAGCGGGCCCTTGGAGGCCCTGAGCCAACAAGCTGACCGCGCTCCCATGCCCCCGTGTCCCTTAAAGTCCACGACACCGCAAAGCACATGGAGAAGTCCAACCGAGTTCGGATTTTACCAGCCATCACTACTTTATGCGCTCAGAGAAAAATGTCACATGCTTCCCTTTCCCCTCATTGTTGGTGCTGCTGCCTGGCATGGGCCAGCCTAAGCTTGGGCTCATTGCGTCAACCGACCCGACAGGACCCCTGTCCTCAGCCTCAGGGACCATCATCCCCCTCGGAGGATTTTCCCAGGAGTCAGGGGACTGATTTCCGGGAGTTGGCAAGGCTCCACCTCTCTGCACTCATGTCCCAGGTAGATGCTTGGCAACTAGTTCCAACTAGTTTATAGACTCGGGGGCAGGGAGGCGAAGACGAGGTCCAGGGAAGGCAAGCAGACTGCTCTCCCTTGACAACTACGGGATGCTTTAAAAATAGACACAGAAACTTTCCTTTTTCCTCCTTGCTAACCTGTCCTCATGCTGAAGAGTGCCCACATTTGGGAAGTCCTTCTTAGAGTCTGATCTGCAATTGAAATCTCTTCGCTCTTTTTGTTTACGCCGGGGGAGTATTCCAGCGGGGGCCCGGCCTCTGCCTGTATTCTCACTTCTAGTTCTCTTTGCTCATACGTTTTTCTGGCTGGCTTTTCCACTGCCAGCTGGGTCTGGAAGGTGAAGCAGAGGGGATCTTGGAGTGGAAGCTGAGGGCTGGAGAATGATTCTTCTCCTGGTACCCCCGTGGAGATAGTACGAAGTTGCATCTGGATGGCTCTTGGAGGGAGCTCCAGGTTGCTGGGGGCTTTGAGCACCCCGCTGTGCCTGGAGTCCCTGACTAGATTTTCGGCCTGGCCTCTTCCTGTCACCAACCCTCCCGGCTCCCCTATGGGCCTCAGGACCTTTCCGGTTCTTTCTGGCTCGGCTCAGCCTGCTTCCGTGAGCCCTGTGGACTGTGGTCATCGTGATGGTCTCGAGACACTGTGCATTTGCTTGCTGGCCCAGGGGGACCCCCCGCGAGTCAGAGCTGCGGACCTCTGGCTCAGGGCGAGCCACCTGGAGGCAATGCCTTCTATGGGATCATCCTAAGCAGTTAATGCAGACTGACCAACCTCCCAGCTCCTTCAAAATGCCTCCCAGCTGCCTGGAAATTTCCCACACCAGCGGTGAGCTACTTTGCTTCTTGCCCCAAGGCCAATTTAGGAAGAGCAAAGATGTTTATGAGCAATATTTCTTAAATGTCCTTCCAAATGAAGACAGAGCTTTGGTGAGACTCATGGTGGGTCATTCTTCCAACTTAGATACCTACTGGAAATGTCCAGGAGAAAACTGGAGCTGGTCTTGTCTTTCTGGAAATGAGAGAACCAAGCCGCTCTGGCAGCTTTGCCTGCATCTGCCTGGAAGCGGTGTAGTGCACTGCTGGACCCCAATTCCTATCCCTGTTCCCTCGCTTACTGTGTCTCCTTGGGCTATTTCTGTCTTTCTGTCATTCCTGTCTGAGCTCAGTTTCCTCACCTGTAAGGTTGGGACAATAATCCCCACTTCATGTGATTTTGGTGAGGACTACATCAGGATAACTTATGTGGTCTCATGTTTACATCTGGGTCCTCAGCCTGAGCCCTAGGCCTGGCACACAGGAAGTGGTCAGCCAGTGTTTGTTGAATGACTTACCGAGCGTATGTCAAGGGCCTGCACTGGCCTGCCACTCGGTAAATGTCAGCAAGTCACGCCCTACTCTCCTCTGCCAGTTTTCACCACTCCCTTCCCCACCGCAGAAGCCAGTCCTTGTCCTCGGTCCTCAGCCTGACACCCACGCCACGTCCCTGGGCTGGCAGGGTTGTAGCTGTCTCCTTGCTGGTGACCACACCTCCTCCGGGCATTTCTGGGAGAGTGTGGAGTCGCCCTTTGTCAGGCCCACCAGCACCTTCACCTCCCCACCACCGTCTCCATCTCTGGGTCCCACAGAGGAGAGGCAGGAGAAATGGGAGTGTCACCTGGCTGGGCTCTCAGGCCACCAGCAGGCTGATCCCACGTCCGACTGCAGCCCTGGCCATGTGGGCCTCTGGGGGCCGGGTGAGCTTGGGATTCCTGTGCTGGCTCCAGAGTTTGGAGGGTTGGTGCTCCTGCTACTCCCCCAAATGTCCCAGGCTCCGGGCGCCCTGCTCTGGGTTCAGAAATGAGCATGGTCTGCTGCTGCAGCAAGGGCAGGACGGGAGAGCCCTCTGGTGAGGGAGGACACGTATCAAATTGAGATGGGCACCTACGGCCCGGCAGGCACACCACACTCTGATTGAGGGGAAAGGCAAGGACCCATACAGCTGGATGAGCCCACAGGGAGAATCTAGACCGGAGGTGGCGGAGCAGGCGGCCTGGAGACAAATTTGGGCCCTGAAATGTGTTACCCCTAAAGAACACTAATATTCTTTAAAAAAAAAAAAAGAATTGCAAATATAAGAATTCCAGTGTATTCCATAACACTTTTGGCTTCTCTTGAAAGATCGGGAGTTCTAGGAGCCCTGGAGCCCCGCAGGGCGCTCTTCCTTCGGTGGGGGCAGCCTGCAGCGCCCAGGCACCCACTTCCCTGACCCGCCTGGAGCCTCTGGGGTTGAGAAATAGTGGGAACGAGGCGGGTATACGCGCAGCACGGTGCTGCCTCCCGAGAGTGCTCACGGAGGTGGGCCCGCTCATCACCTGCCACACTCTGGGCAGTGCGGTCGCTAGAGCTGATCTAAAACAGAGATGGTGAAAGGCATGCCAGCCTTCCTGCAAGGGAGCCCTTGTGACCGTGACCGCGATGGCTAAGCTTGCCGGGTGCTTTACAGCCTGTGCGTGAGCAGGCCCATCGCACAGATGAGGAAAGTGGAGCTCAGAAATGTCCGTCAGTTGCACACACGGACACAGCCAGGCCCCAGAGCCTGTGTTTCACATCACCGGCCCACATTTCCTCTCGTGGGAGTCTCTTGCCACACCGAGACGAGCAGCTGCCAGAGGCTGGACATTTCTCTCCACTTGCGATTTCATCTTTGCCCCAGGGGATGGGCCGTTTTGTTCCCATTTCATAGAGGGGAAAACTGAGGCTCAAAGGTCCTAAGCGAGTGGCTTAGGGTTGCATGGCTACGTGCTGGCTCTGGGATCTCACCCAGAGATCTGGCTCCAAAGCCTGGGCTTTCCTCAACATCCCTCCTTGTGTTGCTTGCTTTTGACCGATCATGCTGGGTTCAGGCTGTCCCTAAAATGCATCTGTGTTTCCTGCACCCACAGGAAGAGATGGAGGGCACCTGGCAATGGTTCACACACCCGAGTTGCGATTGGTGACCCGGCCTGTTATCTCCGCTCCTTGGTTTTTAGACAGCCCTCACATTCCCTGTGGAGGGCAGAGAGCCTCCTGCCCTGTCACAACAGCACTGGTCCCTGCAGTGACAACTGTCAGAGGCAGTCTTCTCTCCTCTCCTCCCTGGCCTGCCTGCCCCCAACCACAGCCTCCGTGCCACCCCCAGAGACATCGGTGTCCTACCAAGGAAGGAGGCTGGTGCCATGTAGGCATGGAGCCCATTGGCTGCGCCCAGGGAAAGCGATGAGGCAGCTCAGAGCTGGTGATGACAGGGCAGGTGGGGCCAGATGTCCTGGCAGCATGGTGTGCCTGTTCCTGTCCCTGCCCCAGGGCCCTGTGGCAACGGGCTCGGCCGCTCTGTGTATACCTGGGACCTGGGACAGCAGCAAAATCAATATCCTGGGGCTGGCATTTCTTAGCCAGTCTGCGGGGGCCCTTCCTTTTCTGCAGAGGCTACACACTGACTCGGGTTCTTTCTGAGCAAAGGGGATGCTTGGACAGAGGGAGGTCCAGACTCCACCTCGCCTTGCTACTGGCTCACTTCTTAAGGCTCCTGGGAATCCTATATGAGCCTCAGGGACTTCTCAGGGCTAAACAATGTCAGAAGTGTGGTGTGCTTAGAGCTCTCCAAAGAATTGCTGACTTAGTGCCTCTAAGCACAGAATACAGGGGCTGAGGAGTCGCCCATTGCAACATGTCCCAGAGGGAACTCTGTGGAACTAGGTACAGATGCATGGTTCTGTGGTCAGTTACGTTTGGGAAAGCGAGTGGAAAAAAGTGAGATATTTTCCTTCCCTGCAGAACTTGTCAGAGCCTTGATAAACTAATGTGTTACATTCAGGATCTCTAAGGTTTTAGAGACACAGCACTGTTTCCAAAACAATTGACCCAAGGATTTTTTTTCCCCCTGCTGAATCTTGTGGTCTGCAGCAGCTCAGAACACTGGCCTGGGAGTCAGGAGCCCTGGGTTCCCGAACCAGCTCAGCCACTGATGCCCTGCTTGACTGTGGGCATGTCCCTTCCCATCTGTAACACGAGGGAAGTGGGCGAGAAGCCGCCAAGAGCCCTGTCAGCTCTACACGTCCTGCATCCTCTGGTCTTGTCCTTGAGCTGGCCCCGGCAGCCCGGGCGAGTTGCTGAACCTGCCTGGGCCTGCCCTCACACCTGTACTAAGGATCCTGCTCTGCCTCTCTCACAGGGCTGGTGAGAGGCTGAGATGAGATCGCTGTCCTCATTGTCATTGTCATCATCCTCGTGATGACAAGCTAAGCCTTTTATATGCGGTAACTCGTTTCTTCCTTGCAGCCACCCCTTGAGAGCGCCTTACTGTCCCCACCGTACACATCGGGAAACCAAGACCCTGCCAGGTTCAGTAACTTGCTTAAGGTTGCCAGGTAGCAAATGGTCAGGACTAAGGTTTGGACCCAGACAGTTTGCCCAGAAGCTACCCCCTTAACCTTGACCTTAATTTGCCCGGGAAAGAGCGTTGCAAGCTGCAAAGGGCTGTCCCCGGGGAGGGGCATCGTTCTATGTAGTCTTGCTGTGGTTCATCCGGGGGCTGTGCTTGGCCTCTTGGGGAGGGGCTCTGGCCCTCTATTTGCAGGCTTTCCTGTTCTGCCAGGGTGAGGAGGGAAGGGACCTGGGTCAGCTCTCTCTGGTGCAGAGCAGGGGTGAGCAGGGGAGTCTGGGGTGCCCTTGGGGAGAGGCTTTTCCACAATGGGGGGGTACAGGAGGGGGCCTGAGGCAGCCCATAGGATGCAGCTGAGATTTGACCTAACCCCTGGGGGTCACACTGCCTTGGCGTTGCAAACCCTTCGTGCCAATGAGATCATGTCTATAAGAGAAATAAACTGGAGCTTTGCGGTGAAGGGCAGTGAGCGTGGTGGGGCAGGTGGCCTGGGGGAGGACACCAGGGACTTGTAAGGCTCCACAGGCCCCCATTGCCCTGGTTCGTTTTAGAGGGAGTCTGAGGCCCAGAGAGAGAGACCGACTTGCCCCTGGTCACATAGCGAGTCCTTGGCCAAGCTGGGAACAGGACGTCCAGAGCCAGGCTAGGGGCTCTTGACTCCGAGGGGCTGGGGTGATAAGGCTTCTGGGTTGAAGGCTGGGCCTCCTTAGGAGCCTGAGGGCAGGGTCTGGGCAGAACCCTGCCGGGGCCCCTCCCTCAGCAGCAGCTCCACTCCAGACTACTCCCCAGAGCACAGCTTGGGCAGTCGTGCTCCTAGTTTAGGGCCCATCATCTGGTGTCCATGGGGCACCACTGGCCCCAGGCTAAGGCCAGCAGGTCCACCAGATGCTTGGCAGAAGCAGGTCGGGCGAGGTCTGACATGGTGGATAGCACGCTCAGAACTGGGCCTGCACCCAGGCTTGACTTCTGTCCCCACCACCTCCTGGCTGTGTGCCTCTCGGAAAGTCGGGCACCTCTCTGTGACTCTCACAGGGGTACTGCTGCAGGCTTCTGAGGCTGCCCGGGAGGCAGCGGATATGCCAGGCCAGACCCCTCCGCTCTCTGCTCAGCAGGGCCTAGCAAAGGCCCCCAGCAGCCATTCCTCCCTCACAGGGGGACCCTGGAGCTGCCCCAGGGAGGTGGCCTCAACCTCCCTTGTCACCGTCCCTTAAGGGGAAGTTTCCCCATGGCAAGTCTGCGCTAAGACCCATGGCCAGGATGCTGCCCTTGGCTACTGCCCTGTGCGACCTCTCCCCCAACTGAGCCCACATCGGGGAGCTTGTGTGAAACACAGATCCCAGCATCTCACCCCCAGACCCGATTTAGTAGCTATGAGATGGAGCCAGGGAATCTGTATCCTTAAAACTCAAGGCATGGTCAGGTTTGCCCACTACTGATCTATGTGTGGTTCTCAAACGTCCCCCCCCCCCTTTTTCCTTCTTGCTCACTTTTTCGTCTGGCATGGGATCCTTCAAATGGACATAGAGGTCCAATGAGCAACACATAAGAGCGGAGCTTCTTCTGGCTGAAGGTAGGACTGGAGCCTTGCCTGCTAGTTCTTTCACCAGCTATGGCAACCTCTTGAGGGGCCTCTGAGGAACCCCCAAGTGTTCCATGGAACACAGTTTGAAAACTACTGCTTAGTCCAATTTCTTCCTCTACTGGGTAGAAAAACTGAGGCCCGAAGAGCTAGCCTGCACAGGGCTTGGCTAGTGAGGCTTTCTCAAGTTCTCTGAGCTTCCTATTGATCAGTTGCCCCCCCCGGGGCGAGAGCTTGGTCAGAGACTGCGGAGCATGATTACTGAGAACACAGAGACTGGAACCAGATGGCTGGAGTTGAAACCCAGTTCTGCCTCTTCCTAGCTGTGTGACTTTGGGCAACAACTTCACCTCTCCGTGCCTCCATTTGTTCATCTATAAAATGGAGGTACTGACAGTATTTATTTTGGAGGGCTGTTGGAAGGATGATATGAGTGAATATCTGCAAAGAGTTGGAGGCAGGCCTCATTGCGAGGCCAGGCTGGCCCTGGGTTCTGACCCCTGTCTCTGTATACATAGACCTCCCCGGGGTGACCTGGGGGCTTTCACCTTAAGAACCCAGGCTTAGGCAGCCTAATTGCTTCCCGGGGTCTAAATTTCTCTGTGTTAGCCACAGCACAGAGGATGTTTCTACTTGGAATCTAGAACTGATTTTGTCACGGCTGGTGGATTCCGGGGGCACACGTGTCAAAGCCTCCCAGTTCCGAGGCAGAGAAGCCCGGAGTCCCTCACAGAGCCACACTGGGACGGAATCTGGACTCTGAGGAATGGGTACACAGCTGGAGTGATATCAGGTTCACACAGCCTGAGGCCCGGATTTTACCCCTGGGGGACCTGTTTGGATCGGGTCACGTTTGGGCTCAGGATGTGTCTCAAGCTGCTTGCACATGTTTTTTCCTGTCTCTGATTTGAACTTAAATCCACTCAAACCATGGGAACACAAGCCATGCGGCCAGTCCTTTCCAGGCTGCAAAACACAGTCAGCTCTCACTTCTGAGCCTGTGGAGGCGAGTGTTATGACACCCACATCATAGATGAGAGGACGCTGAGGCTCACGGTTAAACGAATTGCTAGAAATCAGATGCAGGGCCAGAGCTGGAGCGGTTATCCAGGCCTGGCCTGGCCCCACTGGTGGGCTGCAAGGGTCCTCCAGGTGGAGCATGGCATGCAATTTCATAGAGTCTCTTGTTTGGGTGCAATTAACTGCCATTTCCTGGTAATTCATTAAGACAGCAATCAGACAAAACCTGAAACTCAGTTAATACTGTCCAGCAGTCAGCTAGTGTTGCCTGGGGTCTCAGACTGAGAGGCACGGCTTCTGCGCGTAGCCTGACTGTGTCGCAGGGCTCCCCCGGGGGATGGGCCGGGGACTGGGAAGTCCTGCCATTTTCGGGAAGAAGAGGGCAAGGCTTTCAGTGGCCGCTTCTTAAAGACCAATCCTCTTGGGATGATTTTCTCACGGATTGTTTGTTGGGGATGGTGGGCCTAGCCCTCAGAGTGCAGCGTGGCACATTTGCGTATTTTTCAGTAACTGGGCTTTAAGAGACCATGTGGCTATGGTTCAGGTATGAACTTCTCATACCCTTACTGCCAGCAAGACTTACTGGAGAGTGACCCCTCACTGGCGATGTACTTACCATTCTAACATACAGCCAAGACCAAACTCCTAAGTTATTTTTATGTTTATAGGGCATTCTTTTAGAATATAAAATTACGGATCCTTTTATAAGATAAGGTTATTAATGACATGTATTCCCTCTTGATTCTTTATGACCACCAAGTTCTTTTAGTTCTTTTTCCACTCGAAAATGGGAACAGGTGGGAGGTGGGGGACGATGGCAGCTTTGGCCCCACCGAGTGGGGTTTGAACTGGAAAAACTTAAGAGCCATTTGTTCAGAGCAGATGGGCTGGGTGGGGGGCGGGGGGTGGGTGTTTGTGAGGCCGGTTCTGTGAAAAGGCAGGTTTTGGGTGAGAGGCCCTGCAGATATTTTACAATGAAAGTTGGTGAGCTGCCTGGTGACCTCCTAGGTTACAGCCCCACTGCACTGTGAGTCCCCACCAGGCGCTGGTGTGGGACGGCTCCCGGGTCCCCAGATGGGACCCTCACTTCCTGTCGGGGGCAGAGCTGACCCTGAGAACCCAGCAGCTCTGGTGCGGGGAGAGGCCCCACAGCAGGGCAAGAAGAGGCAAACCTCTGCCCCAAACGGCTAGTGCAGGCCAGCAGCTCGTTTCTACTCTGCCCTCCCGAGTCCCTCCCTGGAGGTGGGTTTCCTGGGCCGGCAGATAAAAGGCTGACAGAACTGATGGAATAGATGCAGTCACACCAGCAAGGAAGTGCTAGGCTGTGCCGGAGGCTAAGGGTGCCTGAGGCGTAAACCTGGCCCTGCTGAGGCCTCCATGATGTCCCCTGCCCGGGGCCACCCCCTCACTGCCCAGATGGTGGTCAGGGCACTACGGGCTCCCTAGGTTTGAAGTTCAGCTCTACTGTTCACTAGCTTCTTGACCCTGGATGATTTACTTAACCTGAGTTTTCTCACCAAAAATACAGGTTGTTGGAGGGTTAACTGAGTTAATGCATGTAAAGTGCTCAGCACGGACTGTGGCCCATGGTAAGTGCTTAATAAATGTTAGATATTATTATTGTTATTATGTTACTAGGTTACATCTGTTGGAGCCTGCCAGCATGGGTGGGAGAACACACAGAAGGGCCACTGAGTGCAGCCGTGCAGGTTGTGCACTGTACAACTCAGGGCACCATTTACACAGGAGCGCCTTGTGGAGTAGTATAGTGCACAACCTGTGGGTCTGTACACCGGCCCCTGGGCATCCCTACTTCAATTTCTAATAGGTACCACTTGAAGTTGGGCCATCTGGGGCAAGGTCTCAAAGAACATAAAGGAGGTAGTATGATTTTTGAGTAGAGCTATGAGGATTTGAATAGGTATGGCCCAGTCCTTGCAAAGGTTACACGACAGTTAGGATCTTGGCCAAGTCACTGGGCTCTGGGCCAAAGTGTTCCCCATCTGTCCAGTGGGGGTGGGGTGGTTGGGCTAGTTTCAGGTTGGCAAATGGGCTTTCTCCTTGTATACCAACTCTGACTGATTGGCAGTGGCTGTCGGAGGCTTTGTAAAGTGAAGACATCAGAGCCACTTTGGGCTGGGTAGGAAGGGCTCTTCAATCGACTGTGATGTCTGCATGAGGCCAGGTAGAGGAGAGCAGGGGTATGTGTGCGTGGGCCATTTGCCAGCCTCAGATTAGCCCCGTAGTTCTCAATGCTCGCTACACCTTAGAGTCACCAGAGAAGGTTTAACTACGCTCTGATTCAGGGCTGTGGTCTGGTCTTGGTAACTGTTTTCAAAAGCTCTGCAGGTGATTCTAACATGTGGCTGGGTTGAGAACTGTAGGGGTAGATGTCCCTAAGTTTCCTCGCAGTCCTGAGCTCTACAACTCCTTGGCATGGTCTATAGATCACGGAGCTTTGAGCTTTCTTCCAGCAGAAATGACAGGGGAGTTAAAAGGCCAGTCTGCCATCAGTTTTATTGCCGGAGACGATTTGTCTTTAAGTTGGGAGGCAGAGGTGGAGGGTGCTGGCCACAATCAGGGATTGGGGTAGGCAGGGTGACCTCTTCTTGGGTCACAAGTGGAGTTTCACTGGGGGGAGGCCCAGGCTTTGCATCCGGGGGATCTCATGGGACTCGAAAAAGCCTGGCCCACACAAACTTTATCAGGAAAGCCCTGTGGCTCCCTCGATTTCTTTCTTAAGCTCCTCTCTGTCCCCAGGGAAGGTGGGATGTTGGGACGATGCAGAGGCCCAGTGAGGTCTGCAGGAAGTAACATGCCCCAAACCCACAGGCGCACTTTCTGGGCCTTTGGAAGGAGTGCCGGGGGCGGGAGAGGGAAGCAGATGAAAGCTGACTGGGGCTGCTGAGCTGGCCAACGCAGGGCCAGGCTTGGAGGTGGTGCATTAGGACCACAGGCAGCCCTGGATGCGGACAGCTCCTCCAAATTACAGTCGGGGCGGCCAAGATGAGAGGTTTCTGGGAGGCCACCCTGGCCTCAGCCCCGCCATGGGCCCAAAATTCAGCCAGCTTTCTCAGCGCCTCTGGACCCAGCCCCGGAATTCCAGGAAGCAGGTCATGCACGGGCTCTGCCTCCCACCCGGAGCAAGATAGAAGCAATCAAATAACATAGAATTCAGTAATATTTTAAAATAAGCTTTATTTAGATTTTTTTTAATATTTTATATTTGCATCCATGCCTTCGAGAAACCTTTCCCATGGGAAAAGTTATTTTCATCTAACTTACCCATTACTCATTCGCTATTTGACGTAGTTCTCTTAAATAAATCATCCTTAGTAACTCTTAGATTTATCTCCTAATTTACAAAAACTGAAATGAAAAGGAACTACTAAATCATTACCAGGAGTGGTTGCAATCTTATTTGTTCATAAGTAAAGGGCAAACAATAAAAACCAAAAGAAAAAAAAAATTCATGGGGGAGAAAAGTATTTTCTAAAATCTCTCTCCGTAGAGAAAGATGCCAGGTCTGGCCGCTCTCCCTCACCGCCAGGCTCGGTTGAACAGCTTAGCCCAAGGAGGCCAGAAAGAACCTTATTAGGCAGGTACCCTGCCTTCTCCTGCCCAACCACCCCACCAAGTCAGAAGGAAAGGGAACAGCCTACTGGTGTTTTTTTTGTTTGTTTTAGAGACTTTGGACAAAATACCCTATCCTTCTGAGAGAGACTCTCCAGCACTTTCAAATCTCCTTTCTTACTAAGAGCTGAAAAATGTTACTGTTAGCAGAAAGCGCAACTACTATTGTGCAGAGGGTGGGTGAATTGAGCTGTGTTAGTAGTTAAGGTGGAGTTGGGGGGCAGAATTCACAGGTCAAAAGAAAAGGGAAAGCTAGTTTTAGGCCTTAGGAGGCTCTGGCTTAGAAGCTCACGTGATCTCCATCACCCGGCGTTACAATGCACACGGTTCCTTTGCTGGTGAAGCCTCCCTGGGGCCGACACTGCTCCCCAAATAGGCAGATAGATGTTCCTGCCAGCCTTTCACTCCTAGGGTGAGCAGGCTCAGGCTGTTGTGACAAGGGTGGAGGACAGGGCCCGAGGGATCCTGAGAGATTCTGTTGAGTGTGACTGGAGGAACCAACCAGAATGGGGAGGGCAGAGAGGCTCTGGTGCTGGGCACTGTGTCCCCAACAGCCCTCCCCTTGAGATGGGCACCTCCCCCAGTGACACCTGCCTGGCCGACATGCAGAATAACCAAGGATGAGAAAGACACGGCTGCAGGAAGAACCTATGCCTCTCGAGGACCCTCATGGCACCGACTCAGGCCGAGGGTCCCTGTGGCTATACCCTGTGGTCATGTGATTGGCTGTCTCACTCTGTGCTCAACCTCCCTCAAAAGACAGACCCAAGAGAAGGTGACCCTCCGCTCACTGAGGTCAGTGTTCCTTATTTAAGATAAATAAATAGATATATAAAGGCCTGGAGAGGAGCTATGGGGAGGGGGGAGAGAAAGGTGGAGTGCACTTCCATGCAGGGGTGGAAAAATGGGGGAAAGAGATAGAGAGAAGAAAGAACGGAAAAAAAGCAAGCTTTGAAATCCAATGGTCCCTGGGTTCTGGCCACCCCTAAAGTCTACCTTGCACAGTTTGGCAGCAGCATGATAATAGAACAGACAAGTCAACAGAAACACCCGCCTCCCGCCCACCCCATGGAAAAATATACATTCCAATATTTATGTAATAATTTAGATAGAATAAGTCTTCTGCGTTTGTGCAAATAAATTAAACGGAACAATTTTCTTTTTTTTTCTTTTTTTTCCCATAAAGAAAGAAACGGCAACGCAATTTAAAAACTGGCAGGCCGTTAGAAAGAGCCCGTTTGACCTCTGGCACCCCCCAGCCGAGGCAAGGCCCGGCCTGGCCGGGCTCACGGGTCTTGGCGGGGGGCGGACCTTACCCTGACCACGTGGGCGGCTTGCGCTTAAAGTGACTCTGGCGCCCCGGTGGGGGTGGGGGACAGGGTCTGGTCCCGTGCGTTCACACCGGGGGGGAGGGGGGGAGCGGCGGGGGGCGGCAATCAAAAACAGACCACATCCTTGGGCAGACGGGCTCCAGAAGTAGCAGTTTGGACAAGGGACATTTACAAGCACGGAGTGCACAATAGTTTTGTTATTTACAAATACACAGCAGTCCTTCAAGTTTTCAAGTTTCATAAAAAGGAGGGGAGGGGAAAGGGGGAGGTGGGAAAAAAAAACCCCAACGAACCGAACAAAAAGAAAAAAAAAGACACGGAAAAGAAACAAAAACAGAAACAAACCCAGATTAACAACACAACTGTATCGCTCTGAGGACAACAGAGGGTTGACAGAGTCACACACGGTTGGAGTATGTACATCAATTACAGAGGCGGCGCCGCAGGGGGCGGGGCCCGCGCTCGGCCACGCCCAGCACCCACGTGCGCGGGAGCGCGCGCGCACACACACGCCCCGCCACGCACGCCCCGCCGCGCCCCCGCACCCCCCGCCCCGCGCTCGCACGCACGTCCACACGCACAGACACGCCTGCGCGCGGCAGGCGAAGGGAGGCGGGTATCACCAGTCCGCGTCCTCCTCTATGTAATAATCAGGGGCGGTACCATCAAAGAGGCCGGGGTCGAGGGACTTCCGCTGCTTCCCTCTGGCGAAGACGCGCGAGATGGAGCCGAATCCCATCTTCTCTTTCTTCTTTTTCCGTTTTTGGTCTTCAAGATCCTCTAGTGACTGAGGAGTCGGGCCGGGCGGCGGGGGTGGAGGGAGAAGAACAAAGCCACCTGAGCTGGGTGCAGGGCACGCGGGACGGTGGAGGGGACAGGGACAGCCGGTGGGTGAGGGATCGGGGCCGCCGGTGCGTTAAGAGGCCAGGGTCTGCCTCCCCCACCCCTCGTTCGCGGAGCCGACCTGGGCCCGTTGTGGAAGCTCTCCGGGACAACAGTGGGACCCATGCAAGGCAGTCGTGAGGGTGTCAGGGGGGACAGCCACGCTCACAGCAGTGCCGGGGCATCACAGCCCCGCAGTAACCCCCAGCTGCTGCTGCACTTGCCACTGTCACTTAAATTCAGCTTGCCCACAGCCCTGGGGTGCTTCCCCAGGGCCTGCAGGAGCGCCTCTGCGCACGGGGCTCTGGCTCAGTCCCTTGTCTGCGGGGACCCTGCAGCAAGGGTACAAATTTCCTGTGGAAAGGTCCCTGTGGGAAAAAGGGGACCCCAGGGGAGCCCGGAAAATGAGGAAGGAGAACCCTGAGCTTTGTGCCGCCCAAGAGCAAGGACCCCAGACCTTAAGGCCCTGGATAAGAGGCAGGACTGGTCACTGAAGGTAGAGCGGGGAAGGGGGGGCGGCTAGGGCCTGGGTTCTAGTCCTAATTATGTCACTAGCCGTGGACTCTTGGAGCTCCTTCCGCCTCTCTGAGGAGACAACAGTGGGGATGGGCGTAGGCTCCTGTCTAGATAACTGAGGGCCTGAGGGTGGTGTCTACAGGGGGGCTTTACAATCAGAGACACGGGGTAGTGTTCTCCAACCAAAACGTGAAGGTCAGACTAATGGTTCCCAGAACACATCAGAATTATCTGAATTCCAGGCCCCACCCCATAGCTGGTGGATCAGAATCAGGGTTACAGGCCCAGGAATCTGCATTTGAAAAGTCTTTCCTGGCGGACCCTGATGCAGATGAGCAGTGCCTAGACCAGCTTCTGGGCACCCCAGGACTAGACAGAGACCCCCTTCTGACTCTCAATTCCTGTTTTCCTCCCTGTGGTCCCTCCTCACTCTTGATGACAGGGTACTGAAATGTTAAAAATGAATAAAGAACAGTTTCCTGCAGCAAGGGGCCAAAAGAGCCTATGGCCTGGGTCATCAGCCTTTGGCTGCCAGAAGATACCAGGGCAGTAGGATGGAAGATGTGTGATGCACTTAATGGGTCCACAGGTTGGAAAGAGGACAGGGAAGGGCAAACCAGGTACTGCGCCTGGCTCAGGCACCAAACCATGACTGACTGAGGCAGTGGCTTAACTCCTCTCTGCCTTGGGTGTCCCAAGTATGGAAGTGGAGATGCTGAGAGCCCAAGGGAGCAAGGGGCAGGGGGGAGTCATGGTCACAATGGGGTGATGGGAGGGCCCAAGTGGCCAGGGAAGGACACCTACCTGTACAATGGGGTTGTGCAGGTTCTTCTGTACTGGGCCGGGACTGTCGCCCTGTAGCCAAAAAAGAGGGGGGAAATGAAACAGCAGGGACAACACAACACATGGGAGCAGGGGTGGCCCATGGAGAGTGGGGTCCTCCACGGAAGGAAGCCATCTCTTAGGGACCACCTTACCTCTGTACTGGGGAACCCACCCCCGCCCCTGAAGCAAACACGCCCAGACAGCTCAACAATGGCCCCTGGGGTTTGAGATGCCGCCTGGACCAGGGGTCCTGGGGTGCTCTGCTGCCTGCTCAGGCCTCTGCACCCCCAACACCCTCTGACCAACAAATCAGTCACTGAAGGCTTCTAAGATCCTGTTCCAAGCGGTCCATCAAGTTGGAACTGGAGATTGGTTATACTTGGTGTTGCTCATAAAGAAATACAATTTTAAAGAAAAAAAGCACAAAAATAAAGAATTTCAGGACAGGAAGACTCGGGAGACTACGTAGCTTCTAATTTCCTCCACGAACAATTCAATGCATCTCTCGTTTTGTGGAGGGGTAGGCACGCCTCATGGGCCTGATTTACAGATACAGAGAGGCTCCAGGCAATCCACCGTGATGGAACTAATAGTACAGCTCTACAGCTCCGATTTGGGGCTCTTTCTTCCCGGTCCGGTGCTCCTTTCGGGGGGCATGCAAAGGTGGGTGTGCAAAAGCCTTCACTACATCCCAGAATCTGGCTGCACTGCCTGCGGGGCAAACCGATCATTGGGATCACAAGTCATTACAAGGGAGGCCCCTGATGGTTGTTTCCAGAATTGCAGGCAAAAAAGCCAGGGGAAAAAAACAAAGCATGTCACTTGGGCCCAAGTCCCTCCATCTTCTCCAGCCTCCCCACACTTAGTCCTGACCTCTGCTCTAAACTAGTGGCCAGAGAGTAAGATGGACAGGTCCTTAGTCCAGCCTGGGCTGTTCTGACCTGCTGCGCCAGGTCAAAGGCCTGAGAACAGAGGGTTACCTTCTGCTTTTTCCAGGCTCTTCTTGGCTTACCTGTGTGCCCACCTGCTGAAATGGGGGATGAAGGTGGCTGAGGGAGGGCAAGGATGGAACGAATGGTAGTTTAGTTTTTAGTCCCATCCCAAGGATTGCAAACAGAACCCATCCGGCAGGCAGCTAAGACAGGTCTAGTCTACTCTGGGCAGGGCCATCTTTGCCGAATTCATGGAGAAGAGAATGAGGCCAGTGCCCAGTGGAATGGCTGTCTGCAGACAACAGGCTTATGAAAGCACCCAGGTCGTGGCAGCAGGGCCCTGTGTAAGGTGATCTTGGAAATAACCATGTGTACCTGCTGCCCGTAGCTGCTGAAATGTGCCAAGGCCAAGTCAGGCAAGAGGCTAGGCCAAATGCAATTCAAGAGGCCTTTAGAGAACCTTTCTGCAGAACGGACCTTCCAGCAGTATTTCGGCTGTCCGAGCCCCCTTGGGCCCACCATGAGAAGGGAAAATCTGGCCCCTGGGCAGGTCTTCTCATTTGGGGTGTGCGTGGCTCCTCTAGGTCTCCAGCCCGTGCTCTCTAACAAGGAGGGCATTGTCGGCTGTAGGTTCAGCTCAACAGTGGGCCCTGAGAACCAGGGGGACAGCTGTCAGAGGCCCTCCAGTGGCCCCCTTCCTCGCCCTGGTTCTGTCATTCAAGACAGCCTCTGTCACAGGGGTTCTGTTCTGAGCACTGGTGAAGAACAAACTGCTTTAAGGAAGTTGAAAAAGAATCCCAGCCTCGAGTGGGTTTCAGGCCTGGGGCGGCCTTCTCCGCATCCCGACTGGGCAGGATAAGGCCCTGGGCCAGCGATCCCTGTTGCCCACGTCACCAGGCGAAGGCAACTAATTTTAAGTTCGGTCTTTGCTATTTTTATTAGTAGTCTTTAGCTACTTTTCATGGTTATTGTAGGCGGGAAAAAACGGTTCCCTTATGGTTATTCCTATGTAGAAAAGTTACTGATTATTATACACTGATTTTCAACCAGTACCGTTCACGTCCTTGGTCATTATTGGTTCTAATAGTTTTACAGGTTATTCTCTTGAGTTTCCAGGTAGATATCATATCATCGGCACGTAGGAGTTATTTTGTCTTTCTTTCCCACTATATTCACCTCATTTCTTTTATATTTTCAATCATGCTGGTTAATACAACATTAGCTGAGTTTTTGAGAAAGCTTTCTCATGCACTCGAAGACCTAACTCCATGGTGTCTCTGTCTACACGGCAGGGGAACCCTCCATATTATCAGCTGTGGGACAGAACAAAACCATACAGTGGCCTCCATAGCCCGCTCCCCAGTGTTTCTTGTTGGAGCCTCAACATGGCATGGCATCCTCCCATCCTCAGGTGCCCGACCCACCTTCATGCCCTCACTCCTTGGGAGCCCGACTGGAGGCTCCGCCAGTCACCAAGAGTTAGGTGGCTAGGGACCCGCACCTCTTGGTAGCTGGCGCCCAGCATGCCATCAAAAAGTGTGTGATTAAATAAGCAAAGTGAAAAAACAGAACAAATTCATGGGATGCCTCTCTAGAGGAAATATTTGCCCAAACTCCTGGAAAATTAAAAAAAAAAAAAATCTGGCTCATTCCTGGAAGAAGGGCTGAGAGCTGGCTCTACGGGGAAATGAAGTACTGGGAAGGCCCTGGGCTCTGGAAGGTCACAGCTGGGAGAAGCCCACCGTCCCAGACGCAGGGACCCCGCCAGAGGTAGTCCTGAGCTGTGCAGAGCCTGGGCCGACCCAGGCCTGCCTTCCTCTGGGTTTTTCTTGCCCTCCCGGACACAAGGAGCAAACAGGCCTCCTTTCTTTCTCGCCCCACATCCATCTCTTCTTGCAAAAAGAACAGACCAGGAAATGCCTTCGCCAGAGTGCTCCCTGAGTGGACGAGAGGAAACAGCGGGTAGGTCTTCACCCCTCCGCCCCGCCCCCCTGCGGTTTCCAGGCGGGGCCCCTGGCCCCGGCCCTGCTGCTGCTGGCCTTACGTTGCAGAGGGAGTGTGTCCGGTGTCGAGGGGAGTTGATGTCGCTGGGCGTGGATGACCGGTCTCCTTCGGCGGCAGACGCATCGGAGATGACAGAGGGCTGCCGGGAGTGGCAGGGGCTCACCCTGACCGCTGGAAAGCAGGGACAGCTGGTAAGTGAGGGGTGGCAAGAACGTCCCTGCCTGTGCTGACCTGCAGCCAGGCCACCCTACGCCCCGTTATCCAGAAGAGAATGCTGGGACACAGGGAAGGGACTGCCTAGCCCTCTGCCCCTCCTCCGTTCCACAGACCCACACGTCTCCAGAGAGCAGCTGCTGGGAAGGGCTGCCCCTGGCCTCTGGATCCAATTAGGCCCTCTCCTAACCACAGTGAAGGAGAAGAGGCAGGAGTTTCCAGGGACCTTGGTGATTGTCCTCACAAGGCTTCTATCACCTGGATGTTCCCTGGATCTGGAACAATCCTAATCACCAGTCAACACCAACTTCCTTAGTGAGAAGTCTGGGGGCCCCGGCCAGCTCCCCTCCTTCCCTCACACCCCGCACCCAGTCATCCTCAGTGCAACCCTCCAAATCCATCCACTTCTCTCCAACCCCAGGTCCAGCCACTTCTCTCCAACCCCAACACTACCCCCCCAGATATGTCCACTTCTAACCCCAAACACAATCCCCAAATCCAACCACTTCTCTCCAACCCCAAACACAACCCCAAGTCCATCCACTTCTCTCCAACGCCAACACTACCCCCAAATCTGTCCACTTGTCTCCAACCCCACTGCCACTACCCGAGCCAAAGCCACTGCTGTCTCTTGCCTGGAAGACCATGCAGCCTCCCAGCAGGCTTCCCTGACTCCGTTCCTCACACTGCAGCAAAGCCAGGCATTTGGTCATGTTGGGGGTAAAAACCCTCAAGGCCCAAAGGGACATGGCTCTGCCCACCTACCAGCCTCGGCTCACGGTCACACCGGCTTTCTGACAGTGCCTGACGTGGGCCATCTCCCTTCTGCCCCGGCCTTTGCGGGTCCTGCTGCTCATCGGGTACATTCTCATCATCCAGGTCTCTCAGCCTGTCCTGAGAGAGGCCTCCCCCGGTTATCAGCTCTCCCCACACTTTTCCCCACCAAAGACTGTCTTCTGTTGATTTCCCTCCCTGTGCTAACTACCACCTATCACCACTCTGTTTGTCAGCTCAGTTACACCAGGTTGTCTGTCTTCTCTCCTACAGTGTCTGCTCCATGAGGGCAGGCACGCTGGGTCTCTTATCCATGGTGACCTCTAGAGCTCACGGTGCCTGGCATGGAGCAGGTGCTCCATCCGTAGTGGTGGAATGGACGGCTGAGCTCAGAAGGCACAGTCCTGAAGAGCCCCCCAGGACCCCCACCAGATTGCCCTCCTGGCTGCAGGTGCTGGCTGGAGGCAGCACTTAAGGCTCAGCAAGACTGCCTCAGGACCTACTGTATGCAGGCAGCATGTGAGCAGGCGGGGCTGTAGTAATCGGCCATAGGGTTTAACGCCGCGGTGGGGGTGGTGCGGGAGAGGGATGGGCAACGAATGGGCTCTGCAGTCAGGGACTGGGGTTCCCAGCTAGGTGAGGGCAGCACCTGCACGTACGTGGCACACAAAGGCAGCCACTCACGTGTAGCATGGCCAGTGGGTCGGACGCTGCCCGGAGGCTGCACCCTGCCCCCTGCCAGTGCCGGGAGCGAACCCGTGTTCGGTGGCCCTCCCACACATCCCGTGACCGCGTGGCGCTGTTAATCAAGGCGCTCTGCTGTCCCCGCTGCCAAGGATCCCGAGACCCAGGCTGGAGAATCCGTGCAGCACTCCCTAGACACAGTCATTGGTCCAGGGGTGGGCATGTGACCCAGCCTAGCCCATCAGAGTCCTTCTTTGGGATTTACCCTAAACAGAGAAAGCAATAGTTTTTCTTTCTCCCGACTTTTGCGCTTTAAGACCTTAAAAGCCTGAACTCGCTGGAGACTGTTTTGCTGCTTTGTGGAAAGAGATGGCCTAAAGAGGAGGCCAAAGGGAGGCAGGCGGGGCTGAGACAGAGAGGTGGACACACGCCGACACTGTCCGGCCCTCTAGATCCAGCTGTGCCTGAAGTCCATCTCTGGGACTTCTCAGTTACACAAGCCTGTGGTCTCTGCCCCACAACCCCCCTAAGCAGCCACAGTGGGAAGAGGGGGGCTGCTTCCGCCCACTGGGGAGGTCAGCGGCTCCTAAGAAGCCCCCACAGCCAGGGCGGGGCCAGGCTGGGGGCAGGACTCACCTTGCCGGTCTGCAGGGTGGGGGGGGTGTGAGTGGTACAGAGTTTGCTGGCTCTGCCGGATGGCCGCGGTCAGCGGGAGGTCGGCCTGCACCACCCACTCCTGGTTGCCGTTGAGCACCGTCTCCCCGGGCATGGCGAGTGAATGCCGCTTGGGGACGTCCTTGGTCAGCGTAGCTAAGGACTGCTTGGCCTGGAGAGAGGGCCGGGAGACAGAAAAAGACAATGTGATGGAGGCGACCTCTTGGCCTGGTGCTTGGCCAGGACCCCACCATGGTGAGAGCGCCAGGAATCCGACCTTGGTACCTGGCGATCTCTGGCTCTGCATCGCACTGCACACTCACCTTGGGGTTACCCCTTAGTTCCTGCCAACACAAAGCGAGACCAGGGTTACAAGAGAAAGGGGGCGTGTCCAAGGACACACTTATCACCCATTCTTTCTGGTTCTCCAAGGACCAGCTGGGATTTGAATGAGAGTGGAGGAAAAGTCACTGCCTTCCTGAGCCTCAGCTTCCCCAACTGTAAAATGAAAACCCCAGAGCAAGCAATCTTTAGGGTTCCCTCTAACTTGGACACCCCAAGTCTATGAAATGACTCCCCCTCCATGGCAGAAGGAGGCTGAGTTGAAAGGTATCAGTTCCATCCCCCAAGCCAGGTAATAATCTCCCTTCCAGTTTAGAAAAACCATCATGTGCTCAGTGCAACAGCCCTGGGTCTCCAGTGGGGAGTGGGAGATTATCTGTGCTTGACGGAGGAGACACCTGAAGCTTAGAGAAGTGACTCCTTCAAAAATGCACAGCAAGCACAACATTCAAGTGGGTCCCAAGCCTGGGAGTCTGGCCATGAGCCCCGTGGTTTCGACAGCACCCACACTCTTCTGGGGCAATGAAATCACCAGCACAAGTAATGCAGACTCTGAATCCACGAAGCAAAGAATGGGGTGTGCCTGGTCACCACGGAATCCGCAGGCCCTGGCTTGGACCTAGGCACATGCAGTGATCAATAAAAATCCTCAGAATTAACGGAAGCAGGCTCTGCTATGTCCAGGCTGACAGCTCAGGGAACCTGCTCTGTTAACTTGCCCCCAAAGCAACGCAACAATCCTGCTGAAGGAAAGGGCTAGGCTGGGGGTGTCGTCGGGCTGCTATAGGCTTGCAGCAACCCAGCAACACAGGAGACTCCCGTTTCCTGGCCACCAAGGCACCGAATCACGTGCATCTGACCTCCTGGCCCTCCATCTGGCCACCACTCCATGCACTAAGCTGCCCTACTCCCTTGCTTCCTCCCGCCCAATCCAACTTGGCTGCCTGGAAGGTAGACTCAGGGTTGAGAAACGAGCCCCAGGTCAGTCCGCCATCATGCGAATGAGCCCTCAGCTCTGCCCTCTTGCACATGTTCCCAGGCACCTATGCGGGAAGCCATAGAGACTGCTCTTCTGTCCCCACCTGGCTTTCTTCTCCCAGGTGGGGCCTCAGCTCTGTCTGGGCCTGGGAGAGGCACCTTCTAACTCAGCAGGCAGCTTGACATCATTGCTACTTGACAGCTGGGGGGTCCCCTACGGTGAGTCCTGCAGGATGGGGTGGTGGTACCTCTGAGTTCTAAAGCACAGGGACCCTTACAAAGGGTCCACTCATGACGGAGCTACAACAGAGACGAGACGTACAGGAGAGGTGTGTAGAGTCAACCTAAAATAGAGGCATGCGTGTGTGCGTGCACGCCCAGTCTACAACAGGTCATCTTCCTGTAGCAGTCTACACCGTGTTCTTTGGCCAACCTCTGCCGCTGAGTGTGCTTTAATGCTGGGAGCTCCCCTTGAGCACTGGCTCCCTCTTCCGTCTGAGCCTCTCCCCTCTCCCGAGCGCTCTGTGCCTGGAGTTCGGAGCTAATGGATAGCGGGACATTGGCTCAAACCCCCTCACATGACGGAAATCAGACAGAACTGGGTTCAAACTCCACTTCTGCTATTTAACTTGCTGTGTGACCTTGAGCAAGGTCCTCACGAGTAGGCTGGGGAACGGAGAGGGATCATTTCTGTGTAAGTAGCACCACCCGGAGTAGTGTGACAAAGTGGCCCAGCAAAGTGCTTTGGAGTTTGGGCTTGGAAATCGGACTGCCCGGATTTGAGCCCGGCTGCGCCCCTTCCCAGTGGGGGGGATCCTGAGTGAGGTCCCTCAGCCCTCGGCGCCACCACGCCCTCCTCTGTCCGAGGGGGATCACATGGTTGCTATGGAGAGCCCTGGCCTACGGGAGAAATACTTACTAAAGGTTAGTGACTTATCACAAAACATCTACAAGACGTGGACTAGGTCCCACGAAGGCCCAGGATGCCGGTCGTCCTACTCAGTAAGTCGCAGCTGCGGGGGTTGGTAGGGTCACTGATGCTCCCCCCCCCCCCAAGCACACACACACACAGGGTGAGAAGATCCAGGAGGCAGGCTGAGCCCTGCCCTGGGCCTCCCTCCCTGACTGCCTGGAAGGCCTGCTGATGGGCAGCCATGAAGTAGCCTGCACCGGACAGTGAGCCTGGGCCCCCGATGGATGCTGCGAGTGCAGCTCCGCAGAACCCTTCACTAGCTTTTCAGGGCATTCCTGCTTGTCCAGGGGACGCCTCCGCTGGCCAAAGGCTGGGAGGAGCCTGGTACAGGAGCCTCCCGGAAAACACGAGCAGGTTTGTGAACAGGTCTGGTCCAGGGCCAGGAGGTGGTGCTTGTGGCACGCGGGTTTCCGCAGCGCGAGGGCAGACGCAGCACCAACCCAGAGCTCGGCTGCCCCTGTCGTCCCCCTGCTGCTTGACCCTGCCTCTCAACCGCCCTCACCACACCTGACTCTCGCCTGGGCCTGTGGCGGCTGCCACTTTTACAGACAAGGAAACGGAGGCCCAGGCAGGTTAAAAGTGACTTGAGGTCGCACAGTGACTGGCCAGTGGAAGGGACATGAGAATCCACACCTCCTCATCCTGGTGGGGCCGAGGACAAGGTGGGGCGAGGCGCAGAACACCGGTCAACAGCTGCCGTTCACTGAGCAGCTCCTCACCTCACCACCGCCCCGGGAGGAATGTCTTATAGTCCTGACTCCATACATGTGGAAACCGAGATTCAGAGAGGCTGAGTGCCTTGTCAGAGGTCACACAGCCCGAAGATGGCAGGACCCAACTGGGACTCTGTTAGGCACAGCCCGATGCTGAGACGGGGCCGTCCCACGCGCCCCTCTGGAGAAACATCCAACTTTACAGAAGACTGGTTCTCAACTGGGGCGAAATCTGCCCCCACCCTCCTCCCCAGGGAACCCTGGGAAATGTCCTGAGACTTTTGGTTTTCCCAACTGGGAGGTGCTCCTGGCACCTAGCGGGCAGAAGCCAGGGAAGCTGCTAGACATCCTCCATTGTGCCGGCTGGCCCCATAACAAACTTACCTGACCCCAAATGTCAACAGTGCCGAGGGTGAGGAGCCCCATTTACAGTGTAGTCAACGGAAGGAACGTCTCCTGTTTCGGAGAAGCAGCGTTGACAGAAAACTAGGCCAGCGTGAACCAAGCTTTTGTGGGGGGGGGGGCAGGACTGGCATTTCGGGGAAGCCTGTGATCTCGGGGGCTGGCAGTCCTGTCTCCCAACCCCTCCGTGTGGTGGAGGCCAGTGGGGAGGGCCTGAGGGACAAGCCATGGCTGCTGGGGGTGGGGCCTCCTTCAGACCAGCAGCCGGACGTCCTTTTAAAGACCTCGCGAGCGAAGGCGCCACATCACGGGGCACAGGGCCTGCCTGACTCCACTTGCTGGGCAGCCCTGGGTGAGCTCCTGCCCCCCGAGCCTGTTTCCACATCTCTAAAATGGGCACAACAGGAATATATGCCTCACTGGAGTGACGGCTAATGGGTATGAGTTTCTTTTTAGGACAGTGAAATTGTTCTGGAACTAGATTGGTGAAGACTGCACGGCTCCGTGAGCATACTAAAATCCACTGAATCGTACATCTTAAAAAGGACGAATTTTATGGTAAGTGAATTATATCTCCATAAAAGAACATGTTAAAAAATATATACCTACACCCCACAGGGTGGTCCCCCGAAGCCAATGTGGCTACAGAGGTGAAACTGTGCCAGGAGTGGTAATGCCTGGTGTGGCCAGGAGTCGTTCATCGGGAACACCTCCCCCCAACAAGGGCAGGTAGCTGAGTGGGAGCGTGGGTGCCGCCACCACCAAACACCGAGAGGGCTTGGCTTTCTTAGGAAGCCCAAGTCTTTGGCATTTACTCAAGGGAAGCAGGCCCTTTACAGCCACACAGCGTGTGTGGAGACCCAGAGCCCAGCTCCGCCACAGAGGCGGGAAGGAGGGGCGATGACTAAATTGGGACAGGACTCACCTATGCTCATCAGGCACCCAGCTGCTTCCCAGGGTTTTACTGTCACAGGCGGGTGTGAATTTGCCAGCTCAGCTCCCATCTCCTTGATGGCACCTTGGCGTCACTTAAGAAATGACTCATCGCCAGTGGCCAGAGCCAGGACCCCTAGGTAAGTGGTAAACAAGTGACCCTAGACGGGCCATTTGGCTACCCTGTGCTGGACTTGTAAAAAAAAAAAAACCTGGGGTGCCATTCTGAGGCAGGTTCAAGTTCATCCTCCCCAACAGGGGCCGCTGAGCAGACCACTCCGTGTAGAACCCTGGCTTCCCCTGGCTTCCCCACGTCTGCAGCTGCCTTGGCTTCGACTCACATCCAAGTCTGGCCCTCCACCTTCCCGCTGCACCTGTGAGCTCCTGACTTCCCTTCCAGCACATCCCATGTGCTAAACCAGCCAGAGCGGCTTTCTGTGGCTCACACCCGAGGCACATATATAAGGCACACACCCAGGGATGGCGCCCCCCCTTTAGTCTCGGCCTGGCCAGCAGGGTAGTGGGGCGAGCGTCAATGCTGCCTGGAGCAGGCAGTTCTGGAAGCCTCCAGGGTGTGAAATTCTGCGGATGGCGGGCAACAGAGGGAGCCTCCAGTCTGGTGAACACCCCAACAACACTGGGGCTGTCATGCATCTTAGCAAAGGCCCTCCCTCTGCCGCCGAGCCCTAGGCAGACATCGGCCACGCTGATGGATAAGAAGCCTGTACTCTAGGCTGCAAACACTCAGCATAACTATTCACACTTTGCAGAGGGGGTCTGATGCCCGCCAGAGGAGAGGGCAAGGATCTGAGTGTCATTGGCCAGAACGGAAGCAGGCTGAGCAGTCTGGGCATGGTGAGAGGAGAAAGAGAGGAGATCTGGTTCCCAGTTCTGAAAGGCCCCAGAAATCCCCAGAATGCTTGAGGCCGGTGCTCCAAGGCCAGGAAGACACATCTGGCCATCTACGTATGGGGCACTGGGAAGACCTGCACCAGCTTCCCAGGTCTGCAGCTGGAAAGGTTTCTGCCCTGGGCTGCGGGTGGCCAGAGCCACCGACCTCACTGGTGGGAAAAGCACCCACCCTTCGAGGGAACCTCGCAGCTGCAGCTTCTTCCAGCCTGGGCAGTTCTGACCACTAGGGGTCAGCATTGGACAGGAGACCCAGGAGGGCCCCCGCGATCCTGAAGAAGTGACCCCAGAGAAGGTTTGTGTCGCCCTATCATCACTATGTACAGCACCACGCGAAGTGCTTCCCTCACGTTATTTCACTGAAATTCTCAGAAAGGCCCTATGGAGTAGATGCAGTTAGCCCTATTTAGACTTGACGAAACAGGTTCTGAGAGGTGAAGGGTCCCACCCGAGGTCACACAGCTAGGAAGCGATGGGGCTGGATTCAAACCCGGAACCCATGGCTGTCACCACACGGTCAGCCCGCATCCGTGCTCTCTGCAGGAGGCCATTGTGTTCTAAGAGCTTCGTGGGACCCCCTCACCCCCCCACCCCTCAGGAGCACCCTGCACACCCTCCTCCCAGCCACGGTCACATTGAGCCCCTGGTGGTTTCAAAGGCCCCTTAAGCCATGGGCTGCCTGGAGTTTCCCGGCCAACTCCTGGGAGGGCAGCGTGAGGTAAAGACCCCCGCCCCCTTCCAGTACCAGATAAAGGGCACTGAAGCCCAGAGAAGTTCCGTGAGTGGCCCAAGGTCACACAGGAACAGGCAGAGCGGGACTCCAGGGCCCTGGACCCCTTCCACCAGGCCCGGACACACCACCTGGGCTCTCTGTCCCCACATGCAGGCTGGGCACTTCCAAGGAAAACTCAGCATTTGGAAGTCACTTTGAAGGTTAGTTTTGGATTGGAAAAAAAAAAATAACATTTTTTCCTTGACAACCCAAGTAAGACATTTTCACTGGAGATTTCTTGCAATCCTACTACCCAGAAATAACCACTGTTAGTTTTTCGGTGTATTTTCTCCCAAATGTTTTCCTAAACAAATAAGTATATTTTAAACAAAAATGGGCTGTGTTTGTTGACAGTGGCCTGGGAGCGTGGAAGGGAGGATGGGCTCCCAGCACACTCGCCCGGCCCCTGCAGGTGGATGAGAGCTGTGGCCTGGGCTCAGGGGTAGATGTGGAAGGAAGCTGACAGAGCATCGCAGACCCCGCACCCAGCCGCACCCCCCTCCCCGGCCCGTTCTGTGTGACTCCACCGGGGAACTCCCAGTGAACCTGTCCCCACACCCCGTCCCCAGCGTGTCACGTGGCTCCTCGCAGCCCAGACGCCCTGGCTGCGTGAAGGTGGGGCGGAGTCTCACCATGGCCAGCTCGGCCTCCAGCTCCTTCATCCGGTTGTCCTTGAGGTCCAGCTGGGAGCGCAGCGCCGTGGCATGGTCCGTGGCCTCCTTGGCTTGGCGCCGCAGCTCCCACTTCTCGCGCTCCAGCAGGTCCTTCTCCTTAGCCAGGGCTTTGACGGCATCCTCGCTCTCCTGCGGGGACAGAGCACCAGGCCGTTACAGCGGGGGCGCGGGGCCTCCTCTTGGAAGGGCCAGAGGGGGGCCTTGAGCCCTGGACCAGAGGAAGGTGAGGGGAGGCCCCCGGCTCTGCCACAGCGTAGCTGGGGGACCGGACCGAGACAAACCATTAGGAGATGCTCGGTAAATACCGTTTCTGCGAATCAATGAACAAATGAATGTGACGAGTAAGTGTTTTTACCCCATCAAGTTTCAGTTTCTCCATCTTTGAAATGGTTGGGGGAGTAGTTGATACTACTTGTTTCAAAGAATTGTTACAAAGATGAAATGACCTCCCGTGCGGGAAATACGTAGAGTCTGAGGGAAGTCTGGGTCAGTAGCGGGTGTGGGGCTTTGTCCGGGTGTTTGGTAACGTGTGTGTCACGGAAAGGAGAGACGGAGAAGGGGACAGCTGAGCAGCTGCTCTGGCTGCCCCGGGGTCCCGCAGCACCCCACGGGGGTCACAGCCCACGCCAAAACAGGTGAGCAGCTGTGACTGAAGGCAGCACGGTCACCGGCCGGTCCCCCGCCCCGAGCCGTTTCCTCCGGGGTGCAGAGGGAAGGGCCCGGAGCTCCGGCCACGCCGAGCGAGCGAAGCCAAGGGACAGATGGCTGAATCAGGGGGCCTGACCTCCGTGGGCAAGAGCCACGTGTCCGGTCAGCAGGTGCCCTTCCCGAGAAGAAGAGTCCCAGCGCAGGGCCCTTCCCACCGCCCCCCCTCCACCCGCAAGTTCTTCCCATTGATCGGCTCAGGAACGGGGCTCCAGGTCTGTGTGCAGCCTGGGGCCATGGAGGGAGGCGGCCCTCCTGCCGTGTTTGCCGTGTTTACCGGCCCTGTCGCTGAAGGCCTGACAGCCAGATGGCCAGAGCCAGGGAGGCCGGGGGCTGGCCCTTTCTCTGGGGCTGTCACCGGGCTGAGGCTACGGCTTATGGTCTGGGGAGAGGGAGTGTGGGTCAAATCCTGGCTCTGCAAGGACAAGCGGCAATGACTATTGGGCCTCCGCGCCCTTGTCTGTAACCCAGAGATAATATGCAGGGACTTCAGGGTGTTAATTTTGAGGATGGAATGAGATAATCCACGTGGCGAGCTCAGCATGGCGTGGGCACACAGCAGTGCCTGCTCGGAGGTCCTCTCTGAGCAGCCTTCTGGGACCACCCACCTGAGAGCAGCCCTGGGCTCTCTGTTCTGCCACCCGACGCTGGCCAATGAACCCGTATTCACGGATGCCGTGGGCAGGCACGAGCCACACAGAAATGCCTGCCTCCGCGGAGCTCCTGGAGCAGAGCCCTCTGGCATGCGTCCTGAGAGCAGGGATGTGCCGCTTCGGTGCGTGGGCACATACCTGGGTCCCAGCGGGGACAGCCTGCACACAGCAGCGGGTGACAGACATTGCTGCTACACGAGCAGGCGCACTCGGCTGCAGGGGGCTGGCCGTGAAGGCCATCGCGCCATGGCTCCTGGGCCGGTGTGAGCAGCCCCTCCCCTCCAGCTTCAGTGCAGCCTAGAGGGGGTGCAGGGGACAGTCCCTTCCAGGACGTGCCGCTGGCCCCTGCTCTTTGGGCTCAGGATGCCTGGGTTTGAGTCTTCGCTGCAGGGCACTGGCTGAGTTGTTCAACTTCCCCAAACCTCGATCGACCACCTCATTTGTGAGACAGCGACAGTACCACCTCCCAGGGTGACGGATGCTCTGCAGAAACCGGCCATGCAAGATACACAGCGACAGATGGTACTATCACCCAATCACAGGTGGAGCTGTACTCTGAGATTCTGGAAGCACGACTCTCAGTGCAGGGAGGCATGCCACTGCTGGTCAGTTCTTTCTCTGTGGAGCTGGGTTCAGGTGGGGTCAGGGCAACAGGGGACAGGCAGGGCCCCCAGCATGCACGCAGATGGGGAGCTCCCACCCTGGGGGCTGAGCCATGTCCTGGGCACCTGCCCCCAGCACCCAGCCACAAGCCTGGATCACAGAAGGGCCCCGGGAAATGAAGTGTGTGGAACTGAGAAACTGGGTAAGGACCGTCCCTTAGAACTGGCTGGTGTGCAAGAGGCTGCTTACAAAACATTTTTGCATTAGGAGGAAGGTCCCCTAGGACCCTCAGGATCATCTTTGTCTCTGTGTCTGTTTGCAGTCACTGACTGCACTGGTCTTGAGCAGACCAGAGGGAAAGCTCGTAGGTAGGTGCTTTTCGACTAGGTGAAGACTGTGACGCCCCCTCCCATGATCATATTCCCTGGCAGCAGGAGAGCGGGCTCGGCAGCAACTGACATGAAATGTTCTGAACACACGCTGAGTATGGTGCCTCAGCGTTTTAGGCAATTATATTTAAACGTCGCAACCACTGTGAGGTGGGGGACTGTGGTCATCCCCGTTTCACAGATGAGTGCATTGAGGCCAGAGAAATAAGTTCCTCAGCCCCTTAGACAGTGTGGTAGAGGTCTCAATCCTTGCTGGTAACTGAGGTAGGAAAGCAACAGAAAGGAGACTGGCCAGGGAGGCTGGACCCGGATGTGGGTCACGGTGGCCGGGATTTATGAGGGGAGGATTCGGCCCACTGTGCCGGGCCTCAGATGCTGGGCTGGGAGTGGGGTCCCTCTACTGGCACCTGGGGCTCACTGGACGGAAGGAGGAGGGGTGCAGTGAGGAGGGGGCGGCAGGGGGACACAGGCCTGGCTGGGGAGGTGAGGAGGGCAGGATGAAGGTGGCCCCTTGTGACAGCAGCCTCACCACCCAAGATGGTCCTTGGCCCCCCGCCTGGCTGCCCGGCTTACTGTGAGAACTTCTTCAGCTGATTTACGGAGAGTCCCAAATCCGCCTTGGAACTGCACCCATGTGAACATGCATTAGGCACAGCTTTCTGGGATGCTGCAATTCTGTGAACTTTCTGGGCAGGCCCCGAACCCCTCATTTCTCAGCAGCCTGTGCCTGTGCTGACCCTAGGAGCTCAGAGAACTGGGGTCTTGCTCCCTGCTCCAGGCAAGGCCTGCGGGGGTGCCCAGGAGGAGCTGGGTGAGCTGGGGCAGGTGAAGTGGCAGGACCAAGGAGGGTGGGGGGCACCTGAGGGCTCCCTTCATCCTGTTCACAGGGACACTTATTTTATGCATAAAAGGCAAGTCATTTTTTTTTTTTTAACCAGTTGCAAGACCTTGGAAGAGACAGAATAAAATCAGGACTTGTGGTTTTAGCTTCTCCAAACCAGCTCTAAATATGTGGCTTTGGGTCTGTCCCTGGACCCTTCATGGCCTCAGTCTTCCCATCTGTAAAATGGGGTTGCACCCAACAAGGGTTAAAGACTATCACAATGTTGCTACTCCACTGATACGCTGGAAGTGTCAGAGCAACTTGCTCCACATGACAACAAGGCTTAAGACAGTAATTTAACAAAAACATTCATGTTTTCTAAATCCCATTTTTCTGGAAACAAATCTGAAGGGTCTTGTGAAGTCATTCCGTAAGAGTGACATCTGATGCTGAGCTGTGGCTGTCTATGGCTGCCCAGGGCTGTAGCAGCTTCAACCCCTACCCCCAACTGCTGGTTGGACTTAGCAGGGGGGCCCCCAGTTACCTGGACTTAAAAAAAAAAGGGCATGGTCCAGGGGAGGAGGTGGATCTCCATGGAAGTTTTATTTTCAAGTAGGAGCCCAATTATAAACTCAAATTTGATGACCCCCTGCAAGACAGAAGTGTTTGCTCTTAAGGCCCAGGAAGGCCACAGAGCCACTGAAATGCCCAGCAACCACCCATGGCTCATGGGTGGGGGCGGCCAGGACCTCTTCTCTGTGGTCAGCCTCGGGTTGCTCGGTAAACATCAACAGTGGAAATAACTCATTTGTTTGACTAAAGTCCTACTCACCCCGCAGAGCCCAACTCATATGTCACCACCTCCGTAAAGCCTTCCAAGACTCTTTGCCTGTAGGCAGAATTTCCTGCTCTCTCACCAGGGCTCCCAGGTCTCTCTGCACACTGTTATTATGGTATTATTAATAAGACGCATAGCTAATATTTACCAAGCCCTCAGTATACGCCAGATGCCACATGGATCACCTCATCCAGTGTTCTTCATACCTCTCCAAGGACTGACGCTCTCCAAGGTGAGGTAAGATGCCCTAGGGCACATACCTTGGGGGCTGGGATCTGAACCCAGGCCAGCCAGAATCCATTGTCTACACTGTCACCAACTGGGCTGTCCTGTCCAGCCTTATTTGCCCAGGAGGCATGGGGACCCCCAGCTAGGGGCTATGCCCATTTCATCTCCATAGCCAAGCCCAAGTCCTCAGGTGAGCAGGTGACATGGGCAGTGAGTGTGTGTTTGGGGATTAGTGAAGCCAGACCTCATGATGGCAGAGAAGGTATCCTGCAGGCAGTGGGGAGGTAGGGGTGCTGGTGTCTGCAGAGAGGGTCAAGAGGGGAGGGAACTGGTGTCTGGGGGGAGGAGAGGGAGCAGGGGAGGGGAGAAGAGGAAGGGAAGAGGGCTGAGGGAGCAGGAAGGGGAGGAGGGGGAGGTGGTATCTGGGGGAGGCAGGGGGAGGGGAGGAAGCTGGTGTCTGGGATG